>NW_026622874.1:2400000-2709583 GCF_023065955.2 Ursus arctos | reverse complement strand
TTCCTTAAATATCGCACTGATCATACTTCTTCTAAAATGTGCTCTTACCAAAAGGACCCTAAAACATTTGGGAGAATCTTAAAACATTTGGGTGTTAACTCCCCTGTTCACATCAAGAGTTTAATAAAAATACAGGCCTTAAAAATAAAGAAACAGTGAGAGATAGAAGATGCCCAGTTATCATCTTTATCTACCCTGTCCCTTTACAAATGGGAACACTGGGGTCCAGTGGGATCAAATCAAACACCGCACTGAAGCTCACTCAGCTGGACTACAACCCAGTCTTTGGACGCCCCGCCGAACCCCATTTCCATTCAAATGTGGAATCAGGCCAAACCACAATGTTAACTCAGTTAACGAGCATCAACAAGCTTCTATTGGCAATAATTAATTTTTTAAATGCAATAAAGAAAACACATCATCTGTTTCTTTTCTGACAACTGTTATTCAACAAGAAGTTTTTCTCTGTGCTCTGTGTATTCTCCTATTAGCTAAATTCTGTCAATCTCTGACAATCAGAACAAATTTAAGTCTCAGATCCCCCTTCATAAAACTAGTTTCATGAGACCATATATATCATTTCTTAATTAAAAACTGTATTTTGTTGGATTTTATTTTTATCAGTATTATTGTTTAATATGGTGCTAGGGCAAAAGAACATATTTCTTTTCTCTCGAACCAAGAAAAGCTCAAAAATTTAGCCCTATTCAAGATCTCCCAGGCTTTCACTTGAAACTGAATGATTTTATTTTATAGAAAATCATATTTTAATTTTTCACATTAGTTTGAAATGACTGAGAAGAAAAAAACCCACGTAAGGAGTCTAGACCACTTAACGGTACAGCTGAGGGAATACAGTGCCTCTTCTGCCCCATACAAATATACTGGACCTCCAAGAGGTCACCCCCTGTTGCCGCTTCCCCACTTTCTGCTACTCCTTGGTGTGCCTGATGGCAGAGAACATCCACATCAATGCTCCGGCTATAAAACTCTAACGAGAGTAAGACAGGTCGAGTTTTACTGAAAACACACCCACAGCATCCAAAGCTCTTCCCCGAACACGTACTTAGGTTCAAAATGCTCTGACCACTGAGACAGCATGTCTGTCTTCGACTCACCTCTTAGCTGCTACTCTGCTCGGGACACAAAATGGATTCTCCTCCACTGGACAACTGGACAATTTAACCTTATCTTGTTGGACGGTTTTCACCGAAATTAAGGAGACGTTCTTATGTGAAGAGGAAACAGCAAATTTTAACAACAAAACTGGGTTTATTTTTAGAGACATAACTGATTGAAAAAAAAATCCTTCTGTACTGAGACATGGCATACGTGATCTCACCTTATGGGGAGTTTTTAGAAAATTCACTTTAGCTGTGAGTTATAGAAATATTTCTGTAAAATTCTATTTGGGGAACTTAAGAATTTATTGTACTTCACTTTAACTCAAAAATAACCTATATTTTCTAACTACTTTGGCAAGAAGCTTCCAATGTAAAGTAGATGCTTTAGCTGATAAATAGTTTGAGTCTGACCCTTTTTATTAACAGCGTCCACATACACAGGAGTAAATTCATCTATTCAATTCAGTCACCGCGGCTCTCTGTATATATACAGCTTTTCATAGTTTAGAAGACATTTGCATATAAGGTACTGAATTTACATGCTGTGACGACTAGAAAAGTAACATAACTCTTGCCTTCACTCATTTTCATACAGAGAAATGAACTAGGCATAGAACAGATAAATAGAGGGTAATGATTAGGATGGGACACTTTTTTATTGAGATAAAACTGACATATGACATGGTATTACTGTTGACCTTGAACAACGTAGGAGTTAGGGGTGCTGGCCCCCGAAAAAGTTGAAAATCTACACATAACTTTTGATTCTCCCAAAACCTCACTATGAAAGGCTCACTGCTGACCAGAAGTCTTACCAATAATATAAACAGTTGGTTAGCACATATTTTGTATGTTCTATGTATTATATACTGTTCTTACAATAAAGCAAGCTGGAGAAAAAAATGTTATTAAGAAAATCATTAGGAAGATAAAATATATTTTTAGGACTGTACTACATCAAAAAAATCCATGCATAAGTGGGCCGTAGCAGTTCAAACCCATGCTGTTTCAGGGTCAACTATACAGCATAATGATTTGACACATGTATACAAACACGCTTTTAAAAGGACAGTAGGTCAAGAGACTGAAGAGAAGAAATCTGAAAAAATGATTTTACAGAGTCGAATTCCTCAAATTTCTTTTTTTTTTTTTTTAAAGATTTTATTTATTTATTCAACAGAGAGATACAGCCAGCGAGAGAGGGAACACAGCAGGGGGAGTGGGAGAGGAAGAAGCAGGCTCCCAGCGGAGGAGCCTGATGTGGGGCTCGATCCCAGAATGCGGGGATCACACCCTGAGCTGAAGGCAGACGCTTAACAACTGAGCCACCCAGGTGCCCGAATTCCTCAAATTTCTAATTTACTCTATTTATCTGGATTATTTAGATGAAGAAATTGGATTTCAGGCAGGCCCATCCCCCTTCCACTGGGAGTTTCTCAACGCAGGTTTAAGTCCTGCCAACTATAAATCTGATCCCCATTTACAAAGGCGCTTTGCTTTCTTAGCGATCTATGCCTAATTTCTTCAGTATTTGCCTCAATCTAATCTGTCATATGGCTCAATGGTGCCCGCACACACTACTTGCACAGAGTAGGCACAAAAGTCAATGTGCTTTGATTTGACTAAAAGTATTTTGAAGAAGGAAGATGGTCTGGTTCTCAAACAAGAAAATAAACCATGAGTTTAAGCAAACATATAGAAGACAGAATGAAAATATCCAGCTATGGGGCGGGGGGTGGGGGGGTCTCTAGCCACAGGCCACTGGGTTCTGCTCTGCTATGTGTGCTAAACTGTTTAAACCACTGACTTCACTAAAAACACCAGTGATGTGCTGATCAGATCTGCCTGTGACTCAGATCTGAGATGGCTAATTTATTATGATGAGATGTCAAAACAGAATCCAAAGAGGTTCAGACCAGCTGACACAATAGGTCCAAACAAAATAATCAACTTTCAGAAAGACAACTGCAAATACCAATATTTACGGTCCAATGTAGGGCAGCAGACCTATGCCATTTGGGGTTTTAACTGAACGGAAGCTCGGTAAGAGTTCACAGACCCATTTGATAAACACGTAACACAAAATGATACCGCAAAGTAATCTAGCGCTGAAGCTAGATGACTATAAGCTCAGATGACTGGCCAGGTCATACCATCATATTCAGTTATCATGACTCTGGAAAGCAACTAGATAAAATAAAACACAGGAGGGAGAGATGAGGGGGGAGCATGTGAAAAACAGTCATCAAGACATTAGTAAAAATAACCGTGACTAACATTAATAGAGCAGTTACGATATGTCATGTACTGTACCACAGGGTTAACACGGATTATCTCAAATTTTACAAAACCCTGTAAAGTGGTCATTTTAGGGGCACCTGGGTGGCTCAGTTGGTTGAGTGACAGACTCCTGATGTCGGCTCAGGTCACAATCTCGGGATCGTGGGATGGAGCCCCATGTTGGGCTCCGCACTCAGCAGGGAGTCTGCTTGAGATTCTCTCTCACTCCCCTCCTCTCTCTCTGCCCCTCCTCCTGCTCATATGTGCTCTCTCGCTCTAAAACAAATAAATATTTAAAAAAATTTTTTTAAAGTGGTAATTTTATCTATCCTCATTTTATAGATAAGAAAACTGAGGCTTGGACGTCTGAAGTAATTTGCCCAAGCTCACCAGGTAGTAGGTAGTGAAGTGAGAATCAGATTTCAGACATCTACTTTCAGGGCCTAGCCTCTTGGTGACCTCTCTACCCACCCATCCCTCCAGTTACTGGGACCCTAACTGCCTGTGAGACTCTGAAGCCCTGGAGATATTAGAGCAAAGACCTGAAGGCTGGTGACCCACATGGCTATCATGGGGAACAGTGTTCACACAGAGGGAACAGCAAGTACCAAGGCCCTCAAGTGGGGGTGTATCTGATGTGTTTGAGGAACACCAAGGAAGCCCATGTAGCTGGAGCAGAGTGATGGGGGAGGAAATTAGGAGAGGAAGACAGGAACGGGAGGGTCAAACTGTGTAGCACATTTCTGGAGGGACTTTGCCTTTTCCCAGGACTGAGACAGGGAACCACTAGATAGTTGTAACCAGAACAGCGACAAGGTCTGACACAGGTTTTAATGGGGTCCCTCTGGCTGCAAAGGGACTAAAATGGGGAGACACAGGGGGAAGAGAAATCAGTTAGGACATCCTTGCAGTAACACCAGTGAAGATGATAGTATCTTGAACTACAGTGTGGGAGTGGATATAACTGATGAAAGTATATGGACAGCAAGTAAGCACCCAGAAAGAGGTTTAATATCATTAATCATTATGGAAATGCAAATTAAAACCACAATGGGATACCATTTCACACTTATTAGAGTGGTAAAATACAAAAAGACTGATCGAACATTTTAAGCTAATTAACTGCTAAAAAAAGAAACAGTACTATAAAAGAAGTTTCTTTTTTCTTTTCTTTTTCTTTTTTAGAGAGAGAGTGTGAGCAGGGGGAGGGGCAGAGGGAGAGGGAGAAACTTAAGCAGGCTCCACGCCCAGTGCAGAGCCCGACACAGGGCTCGATCTCATGACCCAGAGATCATGACCTGAGCTGAAATCAAGAGTCGGACCCTTAACCAACTGAGCCACCCAGGCGCCCCAAAAGAAGTTACTTGCATCTTGATTCTGACTAACATTTTGCCTGCCGTAGCACAACAAAGATGAACTAGGAGTTGGAGGATGTGTCATCTAGGTGAGGCATTACTACTCACTATTGAAAGCTCATTCTTCAGCTCACCTATTCATTTACTCGTTCATTCAACTGACAGATAAAACTTGTGGTAAGCCTTCTCTGTGCTGGGTACCGGGGACACAAGGATGAATAAGGTATAGACTGACTTCAAGGGGTTTTCCGCTATTTCTGGCAAGTGATTTCAGTTTTCTGGGGTTCAGTCTTCCACCCTCGTCTCTTGAGCCTCCTTTTGTCCCCCAGGTATATATGGAAGACAGCCTCTGCATATTCTGTCCCTTTTGCCTGAATGACCTTCCCTTCCTATCTCTCTGCTGTGCTCCAGACTAGGCTGAAATATGACTTTTATGATAGGATTTTTTTAAGCAAGAGCTTTATTGACATAACTCACATACAATTCTCTTGTTAAAGTGTACAACTGAGTGTGTTTTAGTTTATTCACACAGTTGTGCAACGATGACATCAGTCAATTTTAGAACACTTTATTACCCCCAAAGAAACCCCATGCCCATTAGTGGTACTCCCCATGGGCTCCTAACCTCCTCAGCCCCAAGCAGCCACTAATCTTTCTGATTTGCCTGTTCTGGACACTTCCCACAAACGGAATCATACAATATGTTGTCTTTCGTGATAGGCTTCTTTTACTCAGCGTACTCTTTTCATGGTTGAACCATTTTATGGAATGTACCAGTATGTCTTTTGTTTTTATTGTCATCATATAGAGATACAATCACATTTTATTCATTCATTTATTAGTTGATGTCCGTTTAAGTTATTGCCAGTTTGGGGCTATTATGACCTATGCTGCTATGAACATTCATGAACATAGTTTTGTGGGGACATGTTTCATTTCTCTTGGGTACATACATAGTAGTGGAATTACTGGGTTATACTGCAACTCGATGTTGAACCTTTGGAGAAAATGCCAGACTTTTTCCCAAAGCAGGAGCACTACTATACAATCCTACTAGCAATGCATGAGGCTCCAACTGCCCCACATCCTTGCTAACACTTGTTTTTATCCATTTTGGATTTTATCCATTCTGGTAGGTGTG
Source organism: Ursus arctos (assembly GCF_023065955.2). Taxonomy (NCBI): domain Eukaryota; kingdom Metazoa; phylum Chordata; class Mammalia; order Carnivora; family Ursidae; genus Ursus; species Ursus arctos. The sequence continues at coordinate 2,703,683 of NW_026622874.1, read as the reverse complement.
AAGTAGTAGCCCATTTCGATTTGGATTTGCATTTCTCCGATAGACAACGATGACAAGCAACTTTTCACACGCTTTTTCTGCCATCTGTATATCTTCTTTGGAGAAACGTCTATTAAGATTCTTTGCCTGGGGGCGCCTGGGTGGCTCAGCTGGTTAAGCGTCTGCCTTTGGCTCAGGTCATGATCTCAGGGTCCTGGGATCAAGCCCCACGTTGGGCTCTCTGCTCAGCGGGGAGTCTGCTGCTCCCTCCCCCTCTGCCCCTCACTCTCACTTGTGCTCTTTCTCTCTCACTCTCAAATAAATAAAATCTTTTTAAAAAAAGATTCTTTGCCTGTTTTTAAATTGGGTTCTTTTTTATTAAATTGTAAGCACGGTTTATAAGTCCCAGTTATAAATCTCTTCTCCGCTATGTGATTTGTAAACATGGTCTCTCATGGTGGGGGTTGTCTTTCCACTTTCTTGATGGTGTCCTATGGTCCTTGAAGCACAAAAGTTTCCAATATTGATGATGCCCAATTTCTCTATTTTTTTTCTTCTGTTGCTTGTGCTTTTGCTATCATATCTAAGAAACCACTATCTAGACCAAGCTCAGGGTGATTTATACCTCTGTTCTCCCCCAAGGGTTTTAAAAATTTAGCTTTTACATTTCGGTCCTCACTTTGAGTTAGTTTTTGAATACAGTGCAAGTTAGCGGCCCAAGTTCATTTTTTCACGCATGGATAGGCAGCGTGACTAGCACCATTTGTGGAAAAACTATTCTTTCCCCATTGAATTTTGTTTTTTTTAAAGATTTTTTTTATTTAGTTGACAGAGAGAGAGACAGCCAGCGAGAGAGGGAACACAAGCAGGGGGAGTGGGAGAGGAAGAAGCAGGCTCATAGCGGAGGAGCCTGATGTGGGGCTCGATCCCAGAACGCTGGGATCACGCCCTGAGCCGAAGGCAGACGCTTAACGACTGCACCACCCAGGTGCCCCAACCCATTGAATTTTCTTATTATCGTTGTGGAAAATTGGCTGCTGAGTTGGATCTTTTGAACTCTGTGCCACCACCTAAGCCACCCCTTGTGCTGAGCCCTCGTCACATTTGCCTCCTCGCCAGACTATAGGCGTTGTACGAGCAACACTCATATTTTATTTTAAGCATATCTCATTGCAACCCCAGTACCTATTTGTGAGTGACCTATAATAGTTTACCAATAATGATTAATTAAGCAAATTAGTGCCTAAAAATGAGGTGATCATTCTCTCCTCACCTGCATCTTCTCCTCCTCACCTCTCTCTAATCATCTACAACATGGAGGGGACAGACCAAGTCATTACAAACTTTCTGGTTCTCCGTGCCCACCAGACCACTGCTCCTTATGACCTGAGGCCCTCCCTTTGATTTTTCACGTGTGGCCAATGAAAGGGGAGAGGCTGAAAAAAACAACCACGTCCATGAATTGTACTGCTATGTGATTAGAAAGCATCTTCTGAAAAATGCCAAGCTATATCAAAGTACTCTCAACGACCAGTAATGGTTTGGGCAGGAGATGTGGGGAGAAGGAGGTTATAATAGCAATTACAATTAAAAAAAAAAATCTTATTATCATGGATCCCTCCTGAAAATACTGATGGGACATAATGATGGATCTGGGGTGACCTCTGCCTTCTCTGAGTTAGAGTCTAACGGGACGCAGAGTATGTAGACACAGAAGCCCAGTTGTTCTCTGTGCAAATGTCTTTAGAATGCTTCCTAAAATCTTCCTCATTTTCTCCTCCACTTTTCCCCCCTTACCCTCCACTCCTCTTTTCTCTTCTTGTTTTTATGACTGAGACAACTCTAGGGTCCTCTTCTCTTCTGGCTGATGAGGTAAGTCAAAGGTATCCTAAATTTAGCATTTAGAGACTTAAGACTTCAGGCTCTGCTTGAGAAAACTCATCAGCTAGTCATACTTCTTGTAACATGGTAGTAAGATACACACAAAGATAAATATCCACATATAGGTTTTAGAACACCCCTGACATCCTGAGGGTCCTGGGTTCGCACGGACACTCGGGCTGGGGATATTTAATTCCACGCGTTTGGGGAAAGCTGGCTACTCCTCTAAAATACTTCCTTACGGCGGTTTGCTGTTGCCTGAAACGCTTCCAATAGACCTTCATTCTTAATTCAGAGTAGGGCTTTAATCCTTATTGCAAATCAGAGTCTATCTTGTAATTAAATTCAACTATTTTAAAGGCTAGACATTTTATTGTTCTGTTATTAATCATAATGAAAAGAATATGATCTAAAATTGCTGACAGTAAAATTTCATCTTTATCAAGTCAGGTGAATAACTGGAAAATTTGAAATGACACTTGAGACTCCATGCAATTCATATCGATTTTATTAATACTTAATTCATAATTAAGAGGGGCAGAGAAGTATTTCCTATGTTTCTGGAAACATAGGAATTTCGACCTAAAGAAAATTTTAGCTATCACTTCTCCAAGCTTTTCACATCCGTGGGAAAGAAGGTGAGGCTCTGAGAGGTTTTGCTCAGGAAGTTAGGCAAAAAGCCAAATCAAGAAGTCAAGTGTTTGGACTCGCAGTGCATAGGTAAAGTAAGACCCTGCACCCTGTATTTTACCGTCTATCATTAGTCATGTAGAACTCTTCCACAAATTATTAAGGTAACTGTGCATTCTTTATTTCTAAAAACTAATCCTACCTGAGTCTAACATTATTTACAAAATGACATTTTATTGTATGTTATCTGAAATTTGAACATCTTAAAATTATTCCATTACATAGAAAATACTACAAAGGAAATGAAAAACTTATGCAAACATTCCCCAAATACAGTACGATTTCAGTGCCCGACTGCAGGGCACGCAGTATGTTATATAATAGGCAATTGCATGGGGATTCTGAACCTTAGAGAAAGAAGCCCATTTTCTACGGGCAATCTTTTACAATGGAGCCATGGCACTGAGATACTGAGGTCAGTTATACTAGCGTGCCATGGAATCAAAAGACACATGTGTTTCCTTGAATACATTCTCCATTCCCACATTGCAACCCGACCCCTACCCCTGCCCTGTTCCCATTCCTTTGCTCAAGCTGCCATATTGGACCTCCCAACCAGAATGCCTTCCTCTCATCCATGCTGGGCAACATCCTACCCATCCTTCAAGGATGCCAGCTCTCCCTCTTCTAAATCCCCAAGCCCTTGTAGAGTTTGCTAATTATAGTTACTAGGATCTCTGGGACATTTATTTATTTGCATACCTGTCTTACACCTTCCCTTCTTTAAGAACAGAAAACAGAAACCCATTCTCAGCCAACATGGTGCATGAGATAGATGATTGCTGAATTAAAAGCAACAAATGAAGCTTAGGACAAAAAATTCTGACAATGTAACAGTGTCTGTTCTATTCCAAACCTGACTTGCTGTTCTTTCCTTTAAAAGTACATGTAAATGGCCCTATTAAAGTGATCACTATGAAGAGTAGGCAGCAACACATAAAAATACTGGAGATTTCATTACGTGAAATAAGCAAAAACCAAAATTATACCTAGGCTATGTTTACTACTTGCAAATATCATACATGCATATGGACAAAAAGTAGAAGGTAAAACAGAAAAATGAAAACAATTTGCTCTATTGGGTGATGGAATTATTGGCTTCTGTGCACATGCTTATGTTCATAGGATAAATATTGTTTTAAAATGTATACATCTGTAGTAATTAGTAATATTTATACTGGATATCAGTACTAATATTTCTGGACTGTAAAAAAAAAAAAAAGCGCATGGAGCTGTCCTCTGTCTAGTGCTTTCCAGCGTGCCGGCCCGCGGGGACGCACGAGGAGCCGCGGGCCACCTGTAGCTGCCATAGCGGCCGAGTTGGTGCCCAGGAAGACGCTCTGCAAGGGAGGCAGGTAGGTCTGGGAGCCCAACGTTTAACGTCAAAGGAAGCATGCAAAAAGTTTTTTTAAGGACCAAAATATGGATCATCCAGTGAAACTGAAAATACAGCAAAAATTCCTTGAGTTTAGTTGACAGTTTTATATTCCTAACCCAAAGACAAACATCTCTTTCTAAATGTTTACCCCATAAGGCATATGCGTTCTAAATGGGCTTGCTTGATGTCCTACTTGTGCCCCCCTCTTAAATTGCCCTAAATTGCTATCTTCAGATATTTGTTGCTGCTTACACATTTGATTTTTTAAAAATACATCATTATGGTGAACAGCATCACCACCTTTCCTGGAGAATCAAATGACTCTTTTTGGAATGTCTGAATTTCTGCTGTGTTTTCACGAATGATGACACATGTACTGCTACCTAAAACCTCTGCCCAAATCATTAACTAAGTTACCAAGTGCTAAATGCCCCAATGATCTCCAACTTGGTATTATTCACTGGGTCGATTTGGAACGGCTCCTTCTTAAAAAAAAAGGAAAAAAAGGAAGAAAGAAAGAAAGAAAAAAAAAAGAAACATACTTTTTCATTGCTAATGACACATGTACTGCTACCTAAAACCTCTGCCCAAATCATTAACTAAGTTACCAAGTGCTAAATGCCCCAATGATCTCCAACTTGGTATTATTCACTGGGTCGATTTGGAACTGCTCCTTCTTAAAAAAAAAGAAAAAAAGGAAGAAAGAAAGAAAGAAAAAAAAAAAAGAAACATACTTTTTCACTGCTAATTTTGTGACTTTCCTGACAAAATTATGGTTTAAAATGAAGAAATTAACTTTGCCTGATGTTTGAGAGAAATGAGAAGTTCAATAATCTTTTATTAAACGAAGATATTTTTATTTACATAATCCCATTTGTCCCATTCAAGCACCGTGCAACGCAAGAACAAAAGAGGCTGATTTATTAGACACACGCCAGGCTGAAGAATTTGCTCAGAATTCTTGGTTAGGCTGTGATAAGAACACAAATTTATCTGAACAATGCTTTAGGGTGTACTTAGGGAAGATGCTATAAAAAAAAAAAAAGCTTTATTGCATCACACACATGGAACCAGATTCTGACTCTCATGGGCTGGAGCCAGCATGAACTTCACACTACATTAATTTGCACTTGTCGATATGCTGCTTTGCAAGTATTTTGTAGGCATGTTCAAATGTGTACCCTGTCTCCTCAGCTAGAATATAAACTCCCTCAGGGCAGGACCTGGGTCTTCCAGCTCTCACCCCCACGGCGCCTCCTCCACTGGCCTGCGTAGGCCAGGCCCCCTCGCACGCACGGCTGCATCCTGAGCGCGGAGCAGGGAGCGGGATGTGCTTCGCCTCCAGCAGTGGAAGAGGGTGTGAAGAACAGTGGAGAGCAACTCTGTCATCACCAGGACCGAGTGATTACATGTGCTAACGGCATGCCCAAGTGGCCCCTCTCCCAGTCAGTTTTTAGAGGCAGAAGTGAGACTGCAGGTGGTGGTTGAAAAGTCTCTCAAGTCTGGCTCTCCAGAAGCGACCCATTATCTCAATATATTCCCCCAAAGCCTTCTGACGAGAGTACATGGCATTACAGACAAAAAGCAGAGAACAGAGCTGAGGCGGATTTTGTTTTAATGCGTAGGTGCTAAATTACAAGTAGAAAAGACGAATGCCACTACTAGCCACTTTAAGAGACAGAGTGCAATATTCTGAGGATGCTTCCACGGTCCAGGAGGAGAGGGTGGACCTCGGAGGTCCGTGAGCCGGGCCTTTGGCATCCTGCCGTTTTTGTTTGAAACTAGCAATTTCAGGGAAGAAAGTTCCAGGGCCTGTTGCTGCGATCTCCTCCAATCTTCTCGCTGTCAGAAAGTTCTTCTTTCAGGCTATTGTGATTTCCAGTGGCTGTGATGAAATTGCTTTGTTCTTATCCCTTCCACACTGAGGGTCAAGGGCAGGTGTTTAACTTTCTCCTTGAAAGAATCTGTCAGGTCCTTGAAGCAATATGTTAGACTTCTCAAAATAAAAAGGTACAACTCTTCAACTTTTCTTTATTGCTTTTGTTTCTCTGGCCTTAAGCAGGCACTCCTTTTAGGATTTGCAAGGCTTCTTCTTGTCTTTACACAAACCCATACAAAACAGATACACTTCTTCCAACAATCTCATTAATTCAATTGAGCTTCAGAAATAATTCCTGTGTTGATACAGTCCACATGTAATGTCAGTACCAAAGTGCTGAAACCCACTGCTGGAGACAGGAGCTCCAATTCTTTCCTGCCCTAATTTTTCTAGCCAAAATCTTCTGATTTACTTTTTTTTTTTTTTATGTGCCCTACCCTAAAATATTTGCTTTGCTCAAGGAATTTTGAACCTCAATGCTTCCTGCTCAATTGTAGCCACAACTCCAAAGTTATAACACATGCAATGCTGGTTTAAAAAAAAAAAAAAGTCTGTCTCTTGAAAAAAAAATTTTGCCAACCTAAAAGAAACTGTACTGCAAAGTAAGTTTTATATTTATATTTACACTCTCATCTAAGCCATTATTTTTTTTTAAAGATTTATTTATTTGAGAGAGAGCGAGGGAGCATGAGCAGGGGGGAAGAGCAGACTCCCCGCTAAGCAAGCAGCCCGACGCAGGGCTGGATCCCAAGACCCTGAGATCATGACCTGAGCCGACGCTTAGCCAACTGAGCCACGTAGGCGCCCCTCTCATCCAAGCCATTATTGAGTCATGTGCCACTACTAAGATATGACATTCTAACCAGTCACACACTCACTGGGCAATGCTACGAGATGCCTCAGAGACCAGGGATGAGGCCATGTGCCATACTGCAAAATACTTCAAAACCATGACGTTGTATCAAAGACTGATGAGTCTTCAAACTCAAAGCTCCACTTTCTCGTAAGGCACGAGAAACTTAAGCCATTCAATTCTATTTCCATACCCAGGGCAGGGGGTGGCAAACTTCTTCTACAAAGGCTCAGATAGTAAATATTTTAGTCTTTGTAGGCTTTGGGGATGGGGTCTCTGCCACAACTCGACTCTGCCTGTGCAGAGGAAAGCAGCCATCGATAACACGTGAATGAACGGAAATGGCTGCATTCTAACACAATTTTATTTGTGAAAACAGGCAGTATGTCAGACTGGCCCACGAGCTGCGTTGGGCAGCCCTCCCTAGGGATGCAGGGCACATGGGCATGTTAAACACTCGTGCATGTCTGTTTGTGTAAGCGTGTGTGTATCTATCTGCAGCAGCACACCAAACCTCCACCTGCCTACCCCCACCCTGGCCTTGGCAGCATCATGGACAAGTGGCTGGTGCGGTCCTACAGGACCCTGTGTTTAGACGGGTGCCAAGCTTTGCTGTTCAATGCTCTGTGGTCGACATCTCGAAATTCGTAATGATTGATTATATAATTGGCATTTGTGTTTTGTCAGAGAAGTCTGATGGGACGGTGGAACCCCCGCTCTTATCTGTGGTCTTATCTTTTCACCGCCTCCCAGCAGCCCCGAGGTGGGACACAGACACCTGTCCCCTGCAGCTTCCTCTTCTGGCCCCTACTTGGGGATCTGCCTGCCCTCTGCCTTGGGCAGAACCAGGTCATAGCAGTGTAAGGATGGGGGGATGCGGTCGTGTCACCTTCTGCCTCTGGCGGGAGCCCGGATGTGAGCTTGGGGAAGATTAGGTTGAGTGTGTCACTTCTGACATCCCGGGACAGGGAGGTGACCACCCCTGCCTCCAACTGCCATCACTACTGCACACTCAGCAACCCCAACGCGGACTTTCTGCTCATCTGATCCAGGGATCTGCATGGCCGCACTCCACCGTGAGTGTGCCTGTGCGGGGCGCAGTCCAAAGTCAAACAGCAAACACAGAACACCGTAACTGGGCAAGGGTGGGGGGAGAGGGAAGGAGAGGAGCAGAGAGAGAGAGAGACTATAAAAGAAAGGACAATGTTTTATATTGTAACACTTCTAGCATCACTTTTTTCCTGCCTTTTCCTTTTACACGATGCCCTGATCTCAGCTTTAAGGAATCACTTTCTGAGAGTCATCTACTAGAATGGAAGGTGGCAAGGAAACCTCCACTTACGCCTCCCTTGTAAGCTAACCTCGCTGCCAGGGTAATAACAGGGCTTCCTGCAGCATTCCCCAACCTTAAATGTAAGGCTCTGAAATTAATTACGAATTGTGGGTTTCAGACGCTAAGGGGATATGATGGCTGGGGTTGCTGCGTGGGGATCACTTCCCTCACACAGCTGCTGCAGGACGAATTCCTGTTTCTTTAGAACGACACTGACGCACCTTATATAGAGTACGGTCGAAACTTATGTGTGAAATTTAGTAAGACAACAACACATAAAGAAAGTTGAAATTTTGCTAACATGTCCCCTTATTTTCTACTAAAGAAGATAAAACCATAACACTCTGACATACAAAAACACACCCGTGGGTCTGGTTTGAGTAAACCAGCTGTGAAAACAGACATCACAGAGACGGTCAGAGAGGTGTGAGGACGCTCTGGGCATTACAAGATATTAAAGCATTATTGTTCGTATTGTCAGGTGTGAGGATGACCTAGTGATCACGAGAAAAAAACCCTTCATAGACGCAGGCTGAGGGACTCGTTGGTGAAATAACGTCATGTCTGAGATCTGCCTCCAAGACTTCAGCAAAAGGAGCAACAGAAGAAGGAGACAGACGAAGAGGTTGTGGAAGAGAGGACGAAGAAACAGACCGTGACAAAGACGACGAAGGAGGAGAGAAAAATGTGAGAGAGACGGAACAGGACTGGCAAAATGATAAACCTAGGTGATGGATAACATTGTTTTTGTATGTTTTTCAGTTCCCATAATGGACTCAAAATGTGAGAGAGACGGAACAGGACTGGCAAAATGATAAACCTGGGTGATGGATAACATTGTTTTTGTATGTCCATAATGGACTCTGTGTGTGTGTGTGTGTGTGTACCTGTTGCCTACAAAAAAAATTCAAATAAAAACTAGGGCGCAGATTTTTCATTCTCCTCTCTACCAAATGTCCTTTTTTTTTTTTTTTTTTTTTGGTGCGAGAAGCGTCCTCTCAGGCTGGCAGGAGCGCTCTACACTGAAGAGATACAAAGGAGTTGATGGGAAGGATAATCCGCCCATGGGTTCCTGACACAATATAAAGAAGAAAAGGAGAAAGTGGGAGGAAGAGATCTCTATTGTCACTCCCCTAACCCTTCCTTCTAATTATGCCAGAGTCAAGGCTCGGGTCACAAAGAAAATGATTTTGGTGGTCAACCATTTGCCCTGTTTTGTATACATCAAAAAAGCTCTTGTTCTGACTACATTCCAATCTCACAGTTTCCCACCTACTTTAAAAATGTATCCAGAGGCCAGATTAACAAAAATATGAACAAATGACTAGATTACAAGGAACGCTTTGTCTGTAAACTGGGAGATGGCCTTCTTGTTATGCTGAATTGCACAATGTACGACACTTTAAAAGTTAAATACACTTTCTATTATTATGAGTATTTCCGACAAATGCTCCACATGCCCAGCTTTTAAAAGTTGCATGTAAATTTCTCTCTTGAGTGCAGATGGTGGCCCAGCAGAGTGGCTCTTTGGCCTTGCAGACAGAAGGTCGGGTCATGGCTGAAAGACCAAAGAACCATTGCTGCTTTGCCTCTCCAGATCACCCATGGAATGAGACACCACCACTGTCTTTTCTGAAACTGTCTGTTCAATACAAAACGGTTACAAAGAGTACCTATGAGATTTCCTCGCATTTTGTCCAAGAGAAAATGATAACAAGCACAATCCATCACAAACACCTTGTAATCATTCCGAGGTTTTATTCCTACCCCTCTGACCTCCTCAGAAGGCACATCTTTATCTAAAAACAGCACTAGAAATCATTATGAAGACTGCTAATGTTTGACTAGTAAGCAGGAAATGTTTACAAATGAAAACGGCTCCTTTTAAAATCCTGCCACTTTGGCCTCCACATCATTGCTGGTTAATTGCAATGAGCCAGAGCTCTGACACACAGATATTACAAATACTTCTACACGTTATTCATTTACAAGTGGTATGGTAAGCTTATTATTCCGACAGTGTCTTGTCTCCCTAGAACATTATCCTGTAATTTTAAGTAACTCAGACACTCTTCTCTTTTTTTCCCATTAGTCCAAGTCGTTATGTTGGGTAACAATGCTAGTGACCATACCAGGATGATACCCTTTAAAAAAAGAAGAAGTCATAATAGATCAGGAAAGAAAGAAAAGTTCTGTCTGGTTGTGTGTGTAGTGCTAGACCTTCTGTCGCAGACGGAGCATTTTCAATTTCACTATCAGGCACGCCCCCAACTGGATGCCATAAAATAGTTTCATTATCCGTACACATTAATAATGAAAATTCTGAAAATTAAAACTCATAACACTCTGAATATTGTGGTACAAAAGCAGAATCTGGTTCTGGTTGTTCAGATGTTAATTTAGTGCCGGGGATTTAAGATATGACTTGAAAAAATTTTTCAAGTACTAAATTTCATTATCACTTTCATTTTTAATACTTTCCCCAATTGCCTTTACATTATCAGCATAGAGAGGTGACTGGGTTGAAAGGAAAAAGATGCTCAAAAGTACAATAAAAAGCTATGAACTAGAAATATATTTGAAAAAAAATTACTTTTAAGTTTACCTACTTTTAAATTGTGGAGATTTTTTCAAAATACTGACCCTGAGAACTCATTTTAATTGAATAGATTTATCAGTCAGCTTTCATTGAATATGAAGGATGAAAGCCTTCAATGTTCTGTACTGTACCACAAAAATAGAAAATCCAAAGAGAGTCTATTAGAACTGCCTCTCTCAAAACTTTATCCATGTCGTCAGTTAAAACTGGAGTATCTACACGATGTCAACAAAGATATAAGATAAAACATCTGTTCAACTGAAATGGAAGTAAGCACAATTTCCCCCTCACATTTCTGATTTCCTTGTATCGAAGGCTTCTTGAGCAAACGTATTCATGGTTATCTTAGTTAAAACTGGTTTCGCTCTGCCAACAATCAATTTGATTGACATATTTACATATCAACTCATCTCATCTCACAAATTTTAAACTTTTTCACTTAAAATTGGATTCAAGTTGGCATCTTTCAAGAACTTTATGTACGTATATTTTAGGTTCAAACTGTGCATTAGAACATTTTTTTTTTTTTACTTTTGTAAGTAATAGATACACATATCCAAATGTATATTTATGACCTGTCAGATTGGGATTTTATATGCAGGCGGTTGTATTCTCACCATTTCATGTGAAAGGTGATAATTTTAGGCAACTATAAATGAAATTCTTTTAATAGTATAAACTGGGTTGTTCCATTAGTTAGAAGCAATATAATAGAAATAAATAACTTACGTCTTTAATTACGTCTTTAATCGTTGCAGTTACACTCGTCATCTTACCTGATCTTTAATTTCAAGATCCCTTTCAGTTTTTGTTCTGTACTGTCTGTGTTCCTTCTCTGCCTCATCCTTCTCCATTTTGGTTTTATTCAACTGATAGCGCATTTCCCCACACACCTGTTAGATTGTAAAAACTAGATCAACAGCTGCGGGAATCTACCAGGCAATGCCTGCAATTAGATCTTTTGGTGCCCCCTAGAGGTCATATAAGTAAAATACAATAGAACTTTCCTAAGAACGGCATTTTCTGTTAGAATAGTCAATGTATTCTGTTAAGATGTGAAGGCAATATCAGGTATTACTGAGTTTAACAATTTCAGATAGTGATAAAGAAATGTATAACCAAGAAATTTAAGTAATATGGCCCATGGTTTTTTGTGTAAAATAACAGTTTCAATTGCATATTATCATCCAAAATGCATTATCATCTCCATTTTATGTAGATAAAATCATTAATTAAAATATTAAGCTATGTGAATATTCATTCAAATTGTCATGGTTAAATAAATATTCTATATAATAAAGTTTTCCTTAAAGATTTGATCAGTTAGGCTTTTATTTAAGGAAATTTATAAAGGAATTTTTCTTTCTGCTAAGAGCCTATATAGTATTTAGTTGTACAGTAGATATTTACTGTAATCTTTGTAGGTAATGTCAATCTGAAGCACAGTGCGATGTATTTAAGTTAATAAACACTGTCTGGTGAAAGTCTGGAACCATGTATAACTATAGCATTCAACATAAAAGGAAACTATACATTTAAGTGAAATGATCTTAACATATCATTAAATAATGAATATACACAGCATCTTAAGGGTGTTGTGTATTGTCCTCTTTACAATTTTCTTTTTCAATCCAGGGCCTCTACAGACAGGTAAATATATTCGGAAAATGCAATCAGCAGATAAATCTAAACAAAGACATTAGGAACCTTTGAGGTAACTGAGAACCTGCAGAGAGCTTTAATTAATACACAAGTCTGCTAATTCAGTCTCTGATTTACAAATACAAGTTTTTAAAAATCATGTATCATCCAAAGGTTATAGTTGCTTGAAATTCTTCAATTTTGGTATTTCTCCAAACTGATGATTAGAACTTCAGAAATTAGTTTTATCATTATTGAGGTACTAGAATCTTATAAAACCTTTATCTATCTCCCATGTTCAAATAAAAAATACTTTGAAAAATAAACAAATCTGTGTCTAAAGGTTATAGTGACAAGACTGAGTAGTCAGTAAAGTTTCTCCCCAGTGGCCCTCAAAATGCTGGAAAAAGAATAAAACTACAAAAAATTTGATTTGAAATTCAAATGCCTTGAGTGTGTCAGAGCTGATCCCTCTCATTTCAAAAAAGTAGTAATTTACAAAAGTTATTAATTTTAAAGCTAAATAAAGTTTAAAATTAAGAATGACAGAAAAAAACTAGAGGTGCCCAAATTTGCTTTAGAAATTATTTTTATTCTAACCTATTTGATTTAAATACATGAATGAAATGAAAAAACCCAAACTGATGATGCCAAAAAACAATAATTACCCAGCCATGGTGTTTCAAACCCAATACCAATACAAAAGTATTGTTTATTACTATATGTCTAAGCATTAAGTTTTATTTAAAATTATTTCATCCCTTAATTTTATTTTTAAAGATCCCTCGCCTTACTACGTTCACTTTAGCATCTGCTAAGTTTATCCATAACCCTTAAGTTTATCTAAAACAAGCTGGCAAATTAAATTGAAATAGAATGCTAACTCAGGGTTGGAGCCACCACAAGGCACACTTCTAATTCCTGAGGCTTTCTGGACGGTTCTAAAGATAGAGGAGGCCTCTTTACTGTGCACGTTCCAACAGAAAGTTCTCTCCCTACAATGAACCGGACCCTCTCACCCCCAGCTTTCCCCCATTAACCTGGATTAACCACTACCAGCCCTCTATAGCCATTCCCTTACTTCTACCCCTACCTCCACACAAACCCATTGATGATATTGGCAAATATAGTATTTTAAAACTCTTACATTAGCTAGCTGGAATTTTAGAAAGCACATGGAGAATTACAAAAATTCAAGGGAAAAACAAGAAAGATAGGCTTTGTTTCTCCTATGTACTAAAGGTAATTTTAATTACTAAATTATAAAGTAACAATGGCATTACAAATGTGTCAACATTTAGGAAAATATGTTGATAAGTAAAATTCAGTTGAAAAGGTATGCATTTCAAACAAAATAATCTGTGTAAATTGGTAAAAAACCAATCGATTTACTTTATTACATCATGCATGCCTACATTTAGTTTCTTAGTTTTAAAGCAACTTATTGCTGAAATCTACACGGACTTCCTAGTGTTCTGTAAATATGTACCTTACAGTAACTGGCAAAGACTATTAAACATTTTAGTTTTTGGTTCACAAATTTGTGAGGCCCATAACACAGATACTGTGATATTTTAAAGTATAAATTTAGGGACCAACAAAATAAGATGCCTAGTATTGGAACCTTGACTTTAGAGACCAGGTCTGAAAAGGAACGGGAGGTGGAGAATTTTTTATGTTAAGCACACTCTTCGTGTGGTCAATAAATCTTTTTACTATCACTGTGGAGACCAAACCCATACGATCTCTGGCAAACATTTCTCCTAAGTTAGAAAATATTCAATGATTAAAGTCCCATGAAACTTGCTTATCGATAAGTCTGTCTCAGCCACTTAACCTTGAGTTCTTCTACGACATTATTTGTGTCTAATTCGTCTTTTGTATTTGCAGCACCCATCAGAGGGCCTGCCAATAATAAGTAAATGCTGGCTTAATGACCATTATGTGGATCTTTACCATCTTCAATAACAAAACTTTGCCATTCTAAACGGCTTTCTGGGCTTTGTACATTAGGAAAAAATTATAAACTAAAATCTCACTCTGTACCTTTGTGACATCCATTTCCTTGGAAGCAAGCTGGTTTTGAACTTCCTCGAGTTGATTACTAGCTGAAATCTTCTCTCTTGTAACCTTTTCAACCTGGGCCTCCAGTTGGGCAATATTTTGAGACAGGGAAAACATCTATAAGAGGAAATAAAAGTCCTAAACGATAACGCCATTTGAGAAAATAAACATTAAGAACATGGATGACTCAGCCATAAAAAAGGATGAGAATTTGCCATGTGCAACAACATGCATGGACCTAGAGAAATAATGCTAAGTGAAAGAAATCAGAGAAAGACAAAATACCATATGACTTCACTCATTTGCGGAATTTAAGAAACAAAAAAAAGGGAAAAAAAGAGACAAAGACACAAAAAAACACAGACACTTAAATACAGAGAACAAACAGGTGGCTCCCAGAGGGAGGTGGGGAGGGATGGGTGAAACAGATGAAGGGGATTCAGAGTACACTTATCTTGATGAGCACTGAGCAATGCACAGAACTGCTGATTCATTATATTGTACACCTGAGACTAATATAATGCTACATAAAAAAAAATCTTGAATTAATGGGAATCGCTGCATGGCCACTGGGTTCGCTTTTAAGTCATTTCTCTGTGGATTGGGTATGTCCATTTTTCCACTTCCTCAACTCACCCATTCCCCCATGACTTAAATATGTACTTCCTTCTCATTCATTCCCTGGTCTCTACCCTCATTTTGGGAAACACATACAAGATGATAAAATCAAAGTTTGGGTTGAAACCTTAACGTGATAGATAATCATATAAGTTGTGGAAGGGACTGATAGGAACAAATTTCAGAGGTGATGTCAAGAAATCAGAGAAGTCTGGGGAACCTGGGTGACTCAGTCAGTTGGGCATCAGACTCTTGGTTTTTGGCTCAGGTCATGATCTCAGGGTCCTGAGATCGAGCCCCACGTTGGGCTCCCCGTTCAGCAGGGAGTCTGCTTGAGGTTCTCCCTCTCTCTGCCCCTCCCCCAATGCTCTCTGTCTCAAATAAATAAGTCAATCTTAAAAAAATGATTAAATATTAAAAAAAAAGAGATTAGGCAGATCTTAAACCCTTCTCCCACATGGGAGGATAAAGGACTGGATGGGATAGCTGGAGAGGCAGATGTCTTTAGAGAGAACTACTGGGGTTCTGTGGATCCTACTCCCCACCTCCCAACACCAACAGAGGAGGTTCTGTGCACTTCCCTTTGCTGTAAAACCCCACCTGCCTTCCCATTATCTAGCTACCGCCATTCCTCCTCTCAGCCATTATCCCCTGTCGTCAGGAAGGTTGCTTTGACCTCTAGCTCCCAGCACAAAACAGGAGCCCATTCACACAATCGGGGTCGCTATTCAGTTATTGTGTCCTGGGACAGCCAGGCCTGCTGTTGGCGACTGGCACCCATTCGCACGGACTGCTGCCCACACAGCGCTGGTGGATTCATATCCTGACTCTGGCAGGCGCTGCCCCAGCCACCGCTGTAAATCTCCACCGCACGGCAACCCCCAGCGTCTGCGTACCTCCAGCCCCACACTTATCTCACCGTTTACTTGTCTGTTCCTCCTTAGACTACAAGTGCTCAAGGGCATGTTCCTCAAGAGGCACGGAATGTTTGATGATTGAACGGATCATGGGAATAAACAGCTTCTACGAGGAGCCATCCACTCTATGAATGTCAGCTTCTTACTTTTTCTTCCCAGGGTAAGAAATGCTTTCTAGATCTTAGATTTAACCTTTACAGTTTTTTATTTGCAATTACATTTTACCCTGCTCCAGGAAGTCAAAATTTCCTAGATTCTTAATTTCTTATTTGTATTGGCAGCTTTAAAGTGAAGAAGAAATGCTGCCTTCCTAGAGAGGGAAACACATAGAGATATCCATCAGTTTTTAATCTGTTACACAAGAGTGCATAACAAAATTGAAAGAGTATGTAAATCTACTGTTGTACATGGACATGGGTGTGAATTCAGTTTTACAACTGAAATCAATAACGCAAAGTTTGTGATAAAAATCAACATTGCCTTTGAATTATGTAACTAGCTCAAGTTGACACATATGAAAATAATGAGCCCTGGTAGCGATTTTCTAATTAAATGGTAGATGTATTAATTAACTTTTCTGGGGATTGTGGAGAATTGTATATTTGACTTATGGTTGTTTACATGTCCTTCTTATCATCAAAAGACCGGCTAAAAATCTAATTTGCACATCAAATTATTTTTACTAATACCAAGCTACAAACTATCCTAATGCATGTTGCGATCTGAACCCCAAATTAAAAGTCGAAAGAAGTTAAATGCAACAATAAAGAGATTAATTTATATGCTTAATTTAAAAAATTCAAGTTCATGATTATCCATTATTATGAATGTGATTACAGCTTTTCTGGAACCATACAACAGCAGAGAACTTTAATTACCAGCTACTAAAAATCATACTTATGTGAAGATAAAGCTTATGGGAAACATATTAACATTGGTGGTTTCTGAAGTAAATACGCAGACATTCACTTGCTCGTTGTAAATTCCGAGTCAGTTTCTATTATAAGCATGTAACAAATCACACTCCTTCCATCTGACTCCCTCCCTCTGCCACCCATCACTTCTCTCCTCTGCCCACTACCTGTCTGCTCCCTCCTGTCACCCACTTCCTGAGGCCTCCGCTCCTGTTGTCACACCTTCTTTTTCCCCACGCCCACCATCTGGAAGTCAACATTACACTGCAGGAGCTTCTCCATCCACATCTGTTGCGGAGACGGAAGTAACACAGACAGCTGCAACACGGCTGGATATCCAGGGCGTCGACATCAGGTAAGTCCTTTAAACTTTGACAGGGGCAAGCAAGAGACAAGGACACCCAGGCTGGGAGAGCTGGATGGAGATCTCTGGGCTAAAGCAGTCCCTAGGGTCCTGAACATGGTATAAAGCGGTATTCTTGATAGGCCAGGTGCAAGGATGAAGGATTCTAGCCATGGACGCCTATCAAGGGAACCAACTGAAAAAATGTGTAGACCATAGGGGACGCTCACTAAATATGATAAATGGCCCGTTGAACTAACAAACCCAGTGGCTCAGCGCAGCCAAGGACCATAACTGAAGACAAACAAACTCAGAGCAAGTGTGGTTCATGGGGGGATGATTCAAAATCTGTCTAGGTAGAAGACATCTGCTCCCCTGGAGCTTCCCACACACAGGAAATTTAATGAGAACAAGTCAGAAGAAAGGAAAGAAGAAAAAGAATAAAAAGAGAGGAAGAAAGTCTAAAGTCTTACAAGCTTTCCTGACTGCTCGGAAAGGGGGCGGGGGTGGGGAGCGGCGTGCTTGCTTTAGCTCAAACCACAGAGCTCTCACAACGTTAGGATGAATTATTCAGTCTCCCTCTTAGATTAACTTTGTCTGCCAGGCACTGTGATACACATTCTCTCTTTTCATCCCCTTGAAGGACAAATTATACTGAATTAATTTTCAGTTGGAAAAAAAATGAGATTCAGAAAATTAAGGAATGTGCCGAGGTTCCCTGAAGCTAATGAATAAAAAGTAAAGCTGGGCTTTACAGTCAAATCTGTCTGCTTTACTAGTATAGAGGTCCGAGAAATCTATCCCATCAGGCAGCTTCTCTTTCTCCGGTGTAAGAAAGATAACAGCCTCGAGCTAAAAGTCATTAAATGTCCACTCTAAGCCAGGTATATTAGGCCTTTTGAAACGTTCTCATTTAATCCTACCAATTCCTTGAGTAGATCAACTCCATTACTTACTCCTCTGAAATTTGGAGAGGTTCAAGGAATTGTTCAAGGTCACAGAAAGGTCAATCTGGATTCAACTCTTAATCCTTTGACTCCAAAGCCACTTGCTGCCATTTCCTGGTGACAGCGCTTGCCTGAGCATTAGGACCACTCTCAGCTCTTCACTCAGACACTTTATTTCAGGCAGGACCTTGAGATTCAATGCCAGCCAAGGCTTACCGTGGGCAAAGCACAGCTGGTCTTGGCTATGGGTCCCATTCTCTGTCACACGCACAACACGGAATTCACAAAGTTACCCCCACTCCACGCCTCACTCTTGTTGGTTATAGCCAGCATTCCTCCCCGCCATGCTGTGCATTTCTGAATCCTATCTACACTTGGAAACTCAGTTAAAACGCCACCTTCCTCACAAAAGCTGCATGATCTCTTGCAGACACACACCGTTCTGATCCTCTGAATAAACATCTTAGTCATACCTTTCCAATGGCACAGGGCCTTTTTCCTTCCCCTTATACTACATTCATTCATTCACTCAACAAATATATATGGAGCACATTTCATGGGAGTGGGATGTGCCAAGCAATGACGATGTTAACCAACCACACATTCGAGGGACTCATAGATTAGGGGAGACAAACAATTCAATAAGAATTTGCAATTAATTGAGTTATAGAAACCCATAGGAGAGGCTCTCAATTCATCTCTGGGAGTAGGTGGTAACCAGAAGAACTCTGAAGGATCAGTTAGAGAGGGCACGAGCAGAGGATTCCTCTAGGCAGCGGGCAAAGCACATGCAAAATCCTGAAATGAAAACACATATGGCAGATTGGCATGTTTGTGTGAGAGTCAGTGAGGTAGGTCAGTATGGTGGCAATGCAAGGAAGAGAAGTGGAGGGAGATGGGACTGGAGAGCCAAAGAGAGGAAAAGAAATGTAGAATTTTCATGTGAT
This sequence comes from Ursus arctos, assembly GCF_023065955.2. Taxonomy (NCBI): domain Eukaryota; kingdom Metazoa; phylum Chordata; class Mammalia; order Carnivora; family Ursidae; genus Ursus; species Ursus arctos. The sequence goes on along the minus strand of NW_026622874.1, from coordinate 2,684,700 downwards.
GCTAAAGGATCCTAAATTTTATCCAAGGGGTTATAGGGAGACATGAAAGGATTTTAAAGCAAGACACTGACATATTGACACGTTCATTTGAGAAAGATCTTCCTGGCTGTGGCTTAGATGAGAAGGAAGTAAGACTCGAAGCAAGGAGAGGGATTAGGGCTATAGAAATCATCCAGGGATGAGGTATGGATAGCAGTGAGGTGGACAGACAGGGCAATGGAAAATTCCAAGGTGCCTGAATCTCTAGAATTTGGTGACTTTATGATGGGTAGGGTGAGGGAGAGAAAGGACACAAAAATGCCAGCAAGATTTGGGGGCTGGGCAACCGGATGAACGCTGGCTCGCCTGGGCGAGGGGGATGGAAGCAAAGCGGGTTCGGGAGCTCACCAGAGCGCTGGCGATTTAGGAATAGATTCCATGTACGTGAAACTGGAAGCCGCATTAATGCCAAAACCCCGAAATCTAAAGCTCTCTGCTAAACTCTAGAACTTTCCATCAAGCTGCTTTCTGGATGTGTTTCCTTCCTTGTCTCAAAGGTACTTTAAACTCAGAGCAAACTGAAAGGCACACATCATCATTCTCTCAAATCAAGAATATAGATCCAAAGAAATCAAGGAAAGATAATCTTTTAAAGGTAATAAGAACTAAAAAATATTCCCTAAAAATAGCACAAGGAGGGCTTCAGTGAACATAATGAGAGGTGGGAGAATGAAGACAACACGTACAGACAAACCTTTCAAGAAATGTGCCCATTAAGGGGAAGAGCAAGGAGGGACATGGGATTACCGAGGTGGCTTCCAACCCTGGTTGCACATCGGTATCACTTGGACAACTTTAGAAATACTGACAGCTGGATCCTACCCACAGCCATTCAGACATGTCAGTTTAAGATGCAGATTGGGCAGTAAGATTTTTGGAGCCTCTGTGGAGCCAAGACTGAGAACCACTGGATTGGAAGATTGTTTCTTTCAATCGATGAGAGAAACTTGAGCAGATTCTCCTCATAAGAGGACTCAGCAGGGGAGGCGAATAGAAATGACATCCCTGAGGGGCGCCTGGGTGGCTCAGTCAGTTGAGCACCTGACTCTTGGTTTCGGCTCAGGTCATGATCTCAGGGTCTTGGGATAGAGCCCCGCAATGGGCTCCACGCTCAGTGCAGAGTCTGCTTGTCCCTCTCGTCCCCCTCAGCCCCACCCCCCTCTCAAATAAATAAATAAAATCTTCAAATTAAAAAAAAAAAAGAAAAGAAAAAAAAGAAATGACCACCCTGAGGTGGAGGAAGAGAATGGGACCCAGAGCGAGGGCAATGAATTATCGTGAGGCTTCTCCTGTTCTGACAGGGTTGGGATGCTAGTGAAATTTTACTTGAAGTGGCACAGGTGAGGGGGAAGATAAACAATTATTTTTCAGTTTTCTTTGTTAGGTAAGTAAGGCTCTCTGCTGAGAATGAGGGGAACGATGGTATAGTAGAGAATTTGAGAAGAATAAAAGTGACTTAAAATAGTCCTTGAAAATGGGCCCAAGATGCCATCATTGCCACCTGGACTAGGATAATTACTTCCCACCTGATCTCCAGGCATTTATTCTGATTTTCCTTCCAATCTCTTGACAGATGGTACTTCTCAAATATAAATGGCATCATAACACTGCCCAATTTAAAGTCGTTCAGTGGTTTTCCATTAGTTTTTGGATAAAATTGAAAATCTTTCACATGCATTTTAAGGCCATTCATGCTTTGGTCCCTACATACTACTCCAAACTCATCTCCCACTACTGTCCCCACTTCCTGTGCTCCAGTCACCTGAGCCTTCTTTAAATTCCTAAAAAGTATGATGCTCTTTAGCTTCCGAGTCTGTGGGTTGTCGTTTCCCTGGGTTTGAAACTCTTCCCCTCAACTCTTCACCTGACTGCTCCTACGCAACCCTGTTGAGTCTCGTTTTCAAAATCTCTTTCATAGGACAGTCTTCCACAACTGCGTGGACTAGGTCAGATGTGCCTGTTACATATTCTCATGGTACCCCACACTGTACTTCCTTCCTTTATCACAGTGGTGATTACAAACTCACTTATAGAAGTCTGTGCTTACTGTCTTCCTCTCCCCTCCTTTGGAAGCAGGACTGCCCTGGTCCTGGGACACCCTCATTCCCAGGCCCTGCAGTTACTACCTGTTAAATGAGGAATGAACGGGAGAGAGGAATGCATGGCGGGACTGCGGGAAAGCAGCAGGAACACCATGGACACTAAGGCCATGAGGCACAGTGGTGCTGTCTGCAAGGCTCAGATCGCCCATCCAGGCCAGAGAAGGTAGACGATTAGGTTGACGTAGAGTAGGGTCCTGAGAGGCGCCATTTTTTCTAAAGGCTCAGACAAGGGAGTTTACAGTAAATGCCTTGGATACTCATAAGACTTAAAATCCCCTGGACAGAATTTGTGATTTTTCTCTTTATATATCCTCAGGATTATACATTGCCTTGCACATCGCAGATACTCAGTAGATATGTGCTGACTAATGTCATTATCACACACTGGAGTATTATAATAACACAATATTCAGGGTACAAGCTGCGAGTTGCTTTAAAAACAAAACAAAACATGTAACAGCTGTTTTGGTTATTTTATGGACCCCACCTTGCTCAGTTTTACTCTATTGTAGCAACTTCAAAGATTTATTTATTTATTTATTTTAGAGAGTGAGATAGTGTGTGAGCTGGGGGAGGGGGAGGGAGAGGGAGAGAGAGAATCCCAAGCAGACTCCACACTGAGCATGGAGCCTGACTCGGGGCTCCATCTCACGACCCCTAGATCATGGCCTGATTGAAACCAAGAGTCGGACACTTAACTGACTAAGCCACCCCAGCACCCCCATTGCAGAAGCAACTTCAAAGCTAGGTTTCGATTCTGTATTCTAGTTTATTACTGTTTTCCAAACACTGCCCATTTCATGTTAGCTGTTCCTTTTGCCTTTCCTTTCTTCCTTCCATGTGCTCATCTGGTTATGTTCATTATTCATTGTGCAATTTGTCAGAACCTACTTTGTACAGTGTACATAATTACTTTTTCTTGGTTACTTGGTTTCTTACATGTGTTTCATCTTCTACAAGTCTAATTTGAGAGTGGAGGATACGGTGGGGGAGTCATCTCTCCTGGATTTAGCCCAGGTTGAAATAAAATCTGGGTATCTGCAGAGCACCTGCTTTTCTCTGACAAACATGAGAGAAGGAATCAAACAGAATTGGGATTGAAGTATAATTTTACAATTTCCTATCATGGAATCGAATTGATTATTGTATTAGGAGAGGGCCAAGAATATAGCTTTTCTTAAGAAACAGGTGGAAAGGGGCACCTGGGTGGCACAGCGGTTAAGCGTCTGCCTTCGGCTCAGGGCGTGATCCTGGCGTTACGGGATCGAGCCCCACATCAGGCTCCTCCGCTATGAGCCTGCTTCTTCCTCTCCCACTCCCCCTGCTTGTGTTCCCTCTCTCGCTGGCTGTCTCTATCCTGTCGAATAAATAAATAAAATCTTTAAAAAAAAAAAAAAAGAAACAGGTGGGAAAATGGAAAATTGTTATGAACTCTAAATTATAAGCAAATGACTACTAACAAGGTTTTTAAAATTGAGCGTTTGTTCAAGAATGGCAGCCTACAGCATCATCAGTGACATCTCCTACACACATTTCTTTTTTCCTTTTTTTTTTTCAATATTTTTTTAATTTGACAGAGAGAGGGAAAGCAGGAGCACAAGCAGGGGGAGCAGCAGAGGGAGAGGGAGGAGCAAGCTCCCTGCTGAACAGGAGGACCTGGATGGATCCCAGGACCCCAGGATCATGACCCAAGCCGAAGGCAGCTGCTTAACTGACCAAGCCACCCAGGCGTCCCATCTACAAACATTTGTGCCTCGGCAGGTAACAAACGGAATCCGCAAGTACCTTTGACTCCATGTCCTCCCTTTCTTTTGTTACTTCCGTTCTCATCCTCTCTTTCTCAAAGGCCCTTTTCTCTTGCTGAGACGCGAGTTCTTTTTCAAGTCGCTCTGCCTGCCTCTCCAGCTCATTCTTCAACTGCTCACACTGGATTAAAGCCTGCCAGAGTAAGACGGAGTGAAATGGGGCCTTAGAATTTGCAAAAAATAAGAGGAAAATGAGACAATGAAGCTTTAATTTTATTTAAATCATCACAACTCACTGGAAAGCCCATTAGAATAATTTTATATTTGTCAATACCAATTACAATCTAAAATACTATTCAAATGTTACATTTACTCACATATTTCAATTTTCATAATTAAGGCTGTATCAACTAAACAACTAAGAAAATTCAGGTTAATGGACCCTGATGAAGGCCACAGATGAGTCCAAATTTTGAAAAAGGGCATCAGAACAATCAAGTGTTCTAATATTTTTCAATTATATAGCATGTTTATACTAAATGAAATATATAAGTATCCAATTTAACTAACCTTTCATTTGTTTATTTAAAAATTAGTGAAATACTTTAAAACTTAAAATGAGATGCATTTTTAACATTATCAAATAATCAAGTTTCCTTAAATATAACTAAGATGAGACTTAGTTCACTCTCCTTACAAACATAACAAAAGTAAAACTTAGGTGATAATAAAAAGTTTGGGTAAAGAAAGACTCAAAACAACATTTACTACCTAGGTTTATAACATGAGAAGAGCCACCTTTCACTGCTGGTAATTTACAAGTCCATAATTGTTCTTTAGTCTCAATTTCCCACTCTGAATTTCTAGAAGTAAAAATTTTCTAACTTCCTTTTAACTACAGCCACAGTATCTTGATGCAAAATACCCAATAATAAACTAATTTCAAAATCCCAATTAAAAAAAAAAAAGCAAGAAAGATAACGTGCTTGACACAGAAAATCTGAATCATTCTGTGGTGTCTTAGTCCGATCTCAGTGGCTCTTTCTCCCATATCCAACGTTCATTCAACCTTTATGTTTCCCTGGATTGGGAACCCAAGAAACCCAAGTCTCATAGGACCTACACTCTGTGTAAGGGTGTATCGAGTTAGATATCCGACAGTCACATTTGTTGTTAACGGTGAGGGAAGTGGCCTCTGGAAACACTAAGTTTCATGCATAGCTCTGCCTCCCTCTGGTGAAAGCTACAATAAACACAGACAATAAATAACCCGGGGCACATGAATTTGCTTCTCTTCATCTGGAAACCATTAAACCCTAAATTCTTTTCAAATTCTTCTGGAAAGTTTCTGCACTCCTAGGCATAAAATATGAGGGTAAAACTCAAGTGTCTCAGATTCACTGACAAACACATCCAGTGACTGAGAAATGACTCTCCTAGGGACTTGGTCCCAAGTCTAATTCTAGTTGAGAATGTCTGTAAAATAAAATTTTCCATTAGATCTTAAAAGAAGTGAAAAAGCATAGTTTTCCTATAATTTAAGCCCATGGAGCATGATATATTATGAATGTGAGAGTTTTGTGCTTCAGAACACGGTTGCTGTTGTGAAAAATATTTTATGTGAACCTAATAAAAGTGTTCATAACTTTCACAGATCTAATACCCGTGGCATGAAAGAATAAAATGATTACGGACTATAAACCAACATTTCCAATCAGAAGCTTTTTCACTGAACAAACACTCAGGAGTCAATATTATTGAGCACGGGAACAGCGGAATGGACTGCTGAAGATCGAACAGCATGGCCTGAAGGGCAACCAGAGAATCCATTCCAGGAATTCAGTCAGTTCGGGAACACGGAACAGTAAATGATCCCGACAGGGTAAGAGGCCTAATGCCACGGTAAGATGATATAAACGAAAAGTACGAAGTACAAGGCAAGAAGTTTTCAATCACTTAAAACCATTGCCAAAGGCTTCTCCCTCTTAGGACTGGCCACCATGGAGAGGTAATGATGAGAAAGCATGGACTTTTATTTGTCTTGATTTTAATATATATGCCTGGTCCCAATGAAGAAAATATGAAGGATCAGTAACACTTGGATTTAGAGAAGCGATTTAATCTTTCTAAAGACAGCTCTCTTACCATGGACTCACATACTAGAAGGTCAACGGGAACTAAACAAATGTTTATACACTCCTTCCATTAAAGCTTTACCTTAAAAAAAATTCATGTATTTGAGAGAGCGCGCACATGAGAGAGCACAAGCAGGGGGAGTGGCATACGGAGAGGGAGAAGCAGGCTCTCCACTTAGCAGGAAGCCCAAGGAGGACTCAGGGCTCAATCCCAGGATCCCAGGATCACGACCTGAGCAGAAGGCAGACGCCTAACCTACTGAGCCACCCAGGTGCCCCAAAGCTTTACCTTTTCATTCCAGGGCTCCCTCGCCCAGTTTCCAGAGTCCCAGCTGATCCAGTATTCCCTGATGCTGCTCGTCTATCCATTCCATAAGGGCGTAACTGAATTCTCACAAGCGACGTCAGTAAATGGTCAGTTACAGCTAACTGATGGGTCTTCAGAGAGGCCAAGATGATCTGGGGCCTGCAGCTGCCATTTCTCCCAGTGGTTCCCAAGAGGGTGGCTTCTTTCTTTTCCTGAGCACAACCCCTTTTTGGTGGAAATGGCTGTAGCTTTTGAGGAGTTGAGGGAATTACACTATTCCTGCACCCAGTCGACTCAATCCTCAAGGGACCTTTTCTCTTCTGGGAAATTTATTTGTGGTTATTCTGTGCTGGCCACATTAACACATTTTTCAAAACATAATTTGTTGGACTTGATATTCCCAGCCCTAGTTTTATTAAACCAACAAGTACGTGCTACTGTCTTAATGGGGTCAAACATTTTCTGAAACAAACTTACATCTTAGTCAACTCAATTTTTTAAAATAGGAAAACTATTTTAGGACATACGAAAATCCTTCCCAAGTGCTAGGGTTAGGTTTCTAGAAATCCTTGTGATTGAAGAATTCACAGTTCAAGAATTAAAGATCTTATGAGGAATAACAAAATTCACACTTAAAAAATTAAATTTAAAATTCATGAAAAAACTTATGAAAATTTTTTTATTTTTATGAACTATAACCCACAAAACTAAAATGATTGTCAACATGCTTTAAGCATTTAACTTACAAATAATGATAACTATTGATTTTTAAATTATAAACTCTTGCTTGCTAGAAACCAGTCAGGCCGTACCTATCTCCCATTTTCAAGGTGTTTATAATTTGTTTCTGTTTCATGGCAAAAAGTGTACATACCAAGAAGCAATGGGGCACCTGGTGGCTCAGTTGGTTAAGCGACTGGCTCAGGTCATGATCTCAAGGTCCTGAGTTCAAGCCCCGTGACAAGCTCCCTGCTGAGCGTGGAGCTTGTTTAAGATTCTCTCCCTCTTCTTCTGCCCACCCCCCACTTACACAGTCTCTCTCTCTCTCAAAAAAAAAAAAAAAAAAAAAAAAAAAAGCATTATACTCTCTGCCTGGGCTTGCAATCAAATGACCAAATGTTTTGATCTTTTTACTTTCTGTTTCTAATTTTTGCCTTTTTGATTCTGCTGTAGTCTAAGAAAAAGAACAATTTAGAAAGGAAAAAAAGTTTGGGGGGCATTTATTCAACCTCCTGGGTTTTTGTTTTTTTTTAAATCTTCCCTTGGAGGGTTATCTCATAGATGCACTCATGATAAGTTTATGCCAAAGCCAACAATTTCTTTAAATAGAAGCAAGCAGGTCTGAGACCTGGTGAACCTTTTCATGTTGTAGCTTTACCAAAGCATCCCTGCAAAACCTCTGCTTTTGCACCCTCAGAGCAGCTCGGAGACATTAAGTAGCCCGCCTAGGATCACAGACCTAAAAAGTGGCAGAGTAGAGTCTGAGCCACGGTGGTGTCACAGCTGAATCTATGCACAGCATGACAGCTTTCTCGTGTGACAGGTTAGTGCCCTATAAAATCTTCAGGTGTTTTCACTGCCACCGTCAATGTAAATACAGAACGTAAAATTAATTCCTCCTGTGCACTTACTTAGCATGCAATGTGCAAACGGGGACACTAGATGGCAACAAACGTCAAGGAACTACAAGAACAAAGTACTTTCATCAGTTCCACAATCAAGTAGTTGGTTTCAAAATTAAAACATGGATGCCATGTTTCTTTTTTACTCTCAAAAAGCAAAATTCCCGTTATGTGTTAACATACCTGAGATAAACTCTAGTAGACGTGCATTGTACTTTGTAAACTGCACAGGAATCAGTTCTTGAACGATTACTAATTCAAGGAAAAATGCTTTAGATTCGCAATACACAATAGTTTCTGTTAAACTTTTTAATGCACTAATTACAAAAATCCACATTCATAGTTAAAGCTAACAATCGACTTTGATTCAATTCAACAAACATTGGCCATGTGAGGAATACAATGATAGATGTTAGAGATGTGCCTTTTAAAGTCTTTTGGTGGTGGGGGCGCCTGGGTGCCTGAGTCAGTTAAGTGTCTGCTTTTGGCTCAGGTCATGATCCCAGGTTGCTGGGATCGAGCCCTGCATTAGGCTCCCTGCTCAGTGGAGTCTGCTTCTTCCTCTCCCCCTGCTTGTGCGCTCTCTCTCTCTGTCAAATAATAAAATTTTTTAAAAATATTAAAAAAAATTAGGTCTTTTGGTGATGAGAACTATGTAAACAGCTACTAAAATGATACCAGCTCAGTTGGAACACAGAGGAGGAAGAGATTAATTGAAACAAGAAAGGGCTGGGGCAAACTCTGGGGGAAGACTGCCGCCTGGGTTGAGCCCCAAGGCTGAATAGCTGTAAGTGTATCGTGTCAGCAAATTGATGGTCACATTGAGGAAGGTCACATTCCTGACCTTGTAAGTCACATTCAGGAAACAGCACAGGTTGTATGAAAGAGGGCAGTGAAAAATAAGTCTGGAAAACTTAGGCTGGGGCCGTGCTGTGAAAGAACTGGAAGGTCATGCTTTTCTTTTACTGCAAGAGGGGAGCTACTCGAACGGGGAGAGTGACAATTGAGGCGGACTTTGGCAGCAATGGGAAAGACATGCCGGAACTGGGAAAGGCCTGAGCAAGAGCAACAGAAGTCTACTGCAATCATCTTTGTAGACCTGAACTGGGATGGAAAGGGTGGGCATAGTGTAGGAGGGGACTCCAAAGCCCCAGAGACAGAGCGATAGCTTGGCCACTGACTGGATGTTGAGAGTGCGAGATGGGAAGGAGCCACGATATTTTAAAGGCTGCAAGCCAGGGCTGCTGCCGAGATGAGGACGCTGTTATCCGAGAAAGAGAATACAGACAATGGGAGAAGGAGGACTGAGGACAGGAAAATGGAGAGCAGCAGTCACTTGGTTGCGTAGGCTTTCAGATGCTAATGGAACGTCATACATATACAGAGGTCTAGTAGCCGCAAGAAACGTGGGTCTGGTGCTCAAGAGAGCTGTTAGAGCTAAAGGCACAAGGCAGGGGTGTTCAAATGCAGGGAGTGCTTTGGACATGACAGGAGAGACAAACTCCCGGCAACGAGGACAACATGGGTGGAAGGCTGGAACTACTGATTGTGTCGAAGGCTTGTGGAAAACAAGTGAGAAGAGATGGAGAGGAGTAGATAAGAGCAATACAAAAGGGACCCACAGGAGTAAATGTCCGATAAATCAAGGGGGAAGATGACATGTTCTGATAGGACAGCCAATGGCTTCCAAGACGGCAGAGTTGGGAGTCGAACGAAGACGGAGATGAGGTCACTGGGCTTAGTAATCAGGAAGTGACTGGTGCCCATTAAGTGAGCCATTCAGGAGCATGAAGTCAGACTGCAATTCGTTGCAAGGCTGACTGCAGTGCGTTCAGAAGGCTGCAACAGTGCACACTCTTCCCGAAAGGTCTGCCGGTGAAATGGTGGCGAGAAGTCAGTCGTGGAAGTGGACGCTGATCACGTAAAGGCTGCCTGTTGTTTGTTTAAACAAGGATAACAGCTGGAGATCGGCTGAGGGGGGAGACAGCAGGGAGGGAAGGACCGAAGATACAAGCAGATGTGAGGACAAATGGCTAAGAGATCTCAGTAACTTAGAGAAAGAGATTTCATCTTGGGAAGTAAGAGGGCCAGATAAGCAAGGAAAAATGAGCGGGAGACACGTCTGACGGAGGAGAAGCTGCTGAAGGGGCTCTTGTCAGTTGGCTGCGATGTCAGTAACACAGGTCGGTCACCGAGTGAGGACTAACAGTGGAGTGGGCAAGTACGGAAAGTGGGATTCCTGCCCACCGTACCGAAGGTGGCCACTGCAAAGAAAAGAACTGCTAAGCAGTACTTCTAACCACTGACAGTGACCAGCGTCAGTCTCCTGTGGAATTCGTTCTCCTTTCTTCAGCAACACTTGCTGGGCTGAAAGCAGAGATAGGAAAAAAATGTGTGATTGAGCCTCCACTGGGCACTGGCCACGGGGCTAAATTGGAAAGATAAGAATAAAAGACTTCTAGAGTGTTACTGAAAATAGATGACAATTCCCTCAGTTAGTGGATAGTTTCTCAGAACCTATTACATGCCAAGCAGTACGCAAGATACTAAAGATTTACCAGTGATCAAGATGGGTCAGTTCCTTCCTATCAGAGATTTTAAAGTTTAATGAAAGGGGCGCCTGGGACGTTCAGTCGGTGAAGTGTCTGAGTCTTGATTTTGGCTCAAGGGTCATCTCAGGGTCATGAGCTCGAGTGCCGTGTTGGGCTCTGCGCTGAGCATGGAGCCTGCTTGGGGTTCTCTCTCTTTCCCTCTGCCCCCCCCACTCGCACACACATGTGTGCACACTCTCTAAATAAATAAATAAATGAATGAAAAAAAAGTTTAATGAAAGATAAAAACAAATAAGGAAGAATAATAAAATACTGATGAATGCTGTACATAATGGGGAGTAGTTCTTACCTGGGGGTAATTCAGCACACACAGATACACACACACCCATGCACGCGTGCACACACACGCACATATACACACACATGACCCCACACACCCCCATGCATGCGTGCACACACACACATGCACATATACACACATACACATGCCCCCCACACCCATGCACGCGTGCACACACACATGCACATATACACATTCACACGCCCACACACACCCATGCACGCATGCACACACATGTACATATACACACACACATGCCCCCCACACACACCCATGCATGCGTGCACACACATGCACATATACACACATACACATGCCCACACACACACACACCCATGCATGTGTGCACACACACGCCCACACACACCCATGCACACATGCACACACATGCACATATACACACATACACATGCCCCCACACACATACACACATGCCCACGCATACACACATGCACACACGTGCACACACATGCACATGTACACACACATGCACACATGCACACACACCCATGGGAACCCCTGACTATGTATGGAGACATCTCTGGTTGCCAGAACTTGGGGAAGAAGAGGTATGCTACTGGCATCTTGTTAATAAAGGTCAGGGTTACTGCTAAAACTCCTATGATGTGCAGGCAGGACAACCTCTAAAACAAAGAATTCTGTAGTCCAAAATGGACTACATGGCGTAGGCCAAAGCTATCCGACAGGACTCTGCAACGACAGAAATGTTCCACATCGGCACTGCCCAGTACAGCGATCACTAGCTACTAGGAGCGTGGCTAGTGTGTCCACGGAAAACACACAGCGGCTTCAGTGGACTCAGGCACGGCCCCCAAACACAGCAATGAATCAGCAAGAACCTCCAGTGATTCAAAATGCTGGCAAAACCGCCCGATGGTGAAGTGTGAATGAGTACGGTCACTATCATTCGAGGAGTGTGACTTAGCCCCCGGGGATCCAGACCCACTCGTAGCCAAGGATGCTACTCGATACACATGTATTATTTATCATCTGTGCCATGTCTGGATGTTCTCAGCATTTCCCAGGCACGGGGGAGAAGCATTGGTCGGCCGTCATACGTGAACCCATGCGAATGCGTTACGGTTTTCCCAGTGTTCAAAATTATCAGCAAATGAGCAGACGAAGCGTGCAAGTCTCTCCAAGCACTTTCCCACGTGGTACTACAGCCTCTGACTAGTGATGTAACAGGAAGATTTGCAGAGGAAGAAGAATTCTACCAGTAAATCTGTTTCATTTCACAAAGTGAATATTAACAGATTGGTATTCATTTCGTGTGTTCGGAAGAAAGAATTTAGTCACGGAAGAGTAACCACAGAAATACTTGGAAAAGAAAAGAGGGTAGTTACGGCATGCCTTCGTTTTGGTCTTCCGGAACTTGCCTTGGTTTTCTCGAAGTTGGCCTCCTCGGTCACTTGCACGGCCTGCTTCATCTGCTCGTACGCACTGGCTTCTCTTTGCTGCACTTCCGTCAAGCTGCTCCTGACGGAGACCAGCGCAGACATCAAGTCATCCCTTTCCCTGCCAGCACAACGAGAACATGCAAACGAGAAATGGTCAAACGATCGCGTATTCGTCAGCCAGGAAAGGAAAGGCAGCACGTCGTGGAAGAAGAGCCTGGGCGGACCAGCTCAGCACGTCGTAAAGCACGTGAGAGAAAGAACCTCTGTCCCCCCACCCCCCGGCCAAGGGGCAGGCAGAGCGGCCAGAAAGGCTGGGCATTCCTGGCAGGGCTGAAACTGTGAAGGACAATAACCTATTGTGGGGAGGACGGCCCATTTGTGCGCTGCAAAGTAAAGCCCAGAAAAAAGGAAGTTCATTTAAAAATTAGAAGGGGGGGGCTGGGGAAAAAAGGAATAAGACAGAGAAGGTGGGGACTCTACCTCAAAGCAGAAATTAACATGTTCAGGGGCTACTAAGGTCCTGTCTACACTGCCGACTCCCCTCTTGTCTGACCAAATAGGTCCTTTCCTGTCCGTCTTCCTCCACAACCCTCTTTTCCACTGTTCTCTTTCAATTAAAGTCTTTCACCTACTTAGGAACACATTTCTTCTTTCAATGCGTAGGACTGCTGAATCCCTCAACTGCCCTGATCACGCAGAGAACACGCAGGATTTAACAAAATCTCATCCTGCTAGCTTTGATCGCTGCCTGGCCTCACACCCTCGTCAGCAATTCTCAGAAGTCCTCTAAGCTAACTATTTCTTGGGGATAAATGCAACCAGATGCCAGAACATTTTGGTGTGCAAACTAGCAAAGATCCAATCTCATGGGTTAAATAAATCCCATAGAAGATTTTAAGATATTTGGAATTTATCCACTGGATAAAAATGACCAGTAGACCAAAGAGAAAATGAGGTGGGAAACTTTCTATACACAGAAAGCAAAAATAATGTAAGTTGGACAGCTCTGTCTGCTAGTCTACACTTCGTTGAAGAGCTCAAGTTCTAAACTGTGGTTTCAAATTCAGTTCAAGTAACTGCTTGCAGTTTCCTTTTTCTTTTCTTTTTTTTTTCTTTTTTTTTTTTGCCAAGTCCTAAACTACCAGGAAAGAGCCAACTCTGATTTTTTTTTTAAGTTTAGCAACCTCTAAGGAGAAATAATTTCAAAGGTTATAATCTCTGAGTTTGAGTTGCCTTTAGAATTAACCAGTGACTCGATTTTAAAAAATCTTTTTCTTTTTTAGATTTTATTTATTTGACAGAGAGAGAGCACAAGCCAAGCCAGGGGAGTGGCAGGCAGAGGGAGAGGGAGAAGCAGGCTTCCTGCTGAGCAAGGAGCTGGAAGCAGGGCTCGATCCCAGGGTCCTGGGATCATGGCCTAGCCAAAGGCAGATGTTTAATTGACTGAGCCACCCAGGCGCCCCTAAAAAAAAAATCTCTTAAAGATTAAATAATTTAAACTATTCGTGGTATTTGGAAAGCACTCATATTTTAAGAAATATGTAATAACGAACAAAGTTACAATTATTAAGTTTCATAAAAGACATTTTGTTTAAAAAAAAAGAATTGCTTCAATTATCGTAAAATTCATGGGAGCATAGTGATCTTCACTTTAGAATTTCCTGGTGTGTTTTGAATTGAGAAAAATAATTTACTCTTTAATTCTTTTGTTCTAAAGGAAATGAAAAAGGAGTTAATTATTTTGATCAAATATAATCAAACACAATGGTTATGTGAGTTGAAGAATCAAAGCAAGGTTAAATCATTCTCATTAAGTCACAGATTATTTGAAGGCTTAGGGAATTTATATTTATTTGCATTTCAGAAAAGTAACATAAAAGAGGACCAGCTTCACTGAGAACTGCAGTCCAACTAGAACCTAGGACTCTAAAAGAAAATAAAAATTTGCTCTTTAAGGACAGCAAGCCAAAATGGGCATCAGCTCGTCACCTTTCTTACAGTTGTTAAGTCTGACTGAGAAAGCATTCAGTGATGCTCTGATCTTTTTGTGACACCATGCCCTCACTGAAGCCAAGGTTCCAACTAAAAAGAATTAACAGAAAAGCTCAGTGTTGATAGTATGCTGACAGATTACGACAGGGCCAAAATCGAACAAATCTGCTGCTTACAGGACACTTAACGCTTAATATACTTGATCTGTTTTCAGTACGTCCTCTTGCCGAGGAGTTTGCCACGTTAGCAGATACTCAGGGCAATAAAGGACAAAAGGCGGAACAAACGAGTAGTGACTCTGCTAGAGGAGGCATCAAAAAAGGTAAAGTAAAACTCCTCCCAGGTCTAATATCTTAGGATCTAGGTTTAAAAAGTCACAAGGCTATTTAGAATTAGAGACTAAAAAAGTTTAGTTGTTCTGGTTCAAAAACTTTTCAGACTATCAGCTCATCAAGTTTCAGACGACAGACAATCATCAAAGATAAACACCCCCAAATACTGATGTCTTGCTAAGCTCATCGTCATTCGACAGTGAGCCCATGAAATGATGATACTAAACATCTGTACGGCCACTGGACTGACACGCTCCCAATTTTCTGGAAAAGAAATGTAGCACATGCTCTAAGGCGGCCCTCAGACCACCTGGGAAGCTCCAGAGAGATCCCTACATTGCACACACACTGGCGGGTAGAGGAAGCCATCTTGATAATTTAGGGTTATCCCCTCAGTCGCTGCATTTTTTTGTTTTGCTTTGTTTCAACTCGGTCAGCCCATATCCAAATAGCAAGCACTTGAAACAGACCCAGCTCTGGGCATGTCAGCCCTGTCCTCAACACGAGGTCTTGCTTCCAGTCGCATTCCTAGGTCACCTCCTTGACTTAGCTCCGCTTCTCCAGCCCCGGCCCCGCGCTACTCCGCTTTGTCTAGCCCTCAGGAGCAGCCAATCCCAGCCACCCAGGAGAGCTACCCAGGCAGCTGCAGGCCTGCTCCAGGGCTCCCAGTCCACAGGCCCCGCCCAGAGCCAGGCCCGAGCGCGCTTCTCCCAGTGGGAAGCTGTAAAAATACAGAGGACCTACCAATGGGAGTGTGAGGTGGCAGTTCGCCAAATTACCATCTGCAACGGCCAAAGGTCTGCGAGTGCTTCAAGAACACCATGGAAGGGTGAAGTACTTCAAAACTTAAAATGAGATGCATTTGTAATTACATACAGGCGTCTATTTTTAACATTATCAAATCATCAATTTCCTTAAATATAACTAAGACAAGATTTAGTGCTTCAAGAACACCATGGAAGGGTCATCAAGGAGTTTTTCGAGGCAGAGCAAGCAACACAGCATCAATGCCGCCACATTCCACGACCAAAATGATCCGCGGAAGAGCACCTAACGCACAAGTCGCGGCACGGGCCGCGGGTGCGAGTTCCGGGATGAGCCCTCTGACGAGTGTGCAGTACTGAAGGAATTAGTGCAACAATCGGAGCAACAAGGACTGAGAAAGTCCCTGAATAACCTGGGTCGGATGTTCAAAATAAGGAAAAGGCAGAGGCGGTCTGATACAGATGCATGAGCTTCATCTTGAAAGACAGGGTGCCTAAGAAATGCCTGAAATTCCTCAGTTATTCCACAGTGAGTAGCAGTTTCAGGCATCATTTAGCACCATTAGTATTATTCCTTCTTTTAAAAGCAAGTCTGGAAGGCTGACTACAGCATTTCCTTGTTCCTCATTTCTGGGAAGTTCCTGCCGTAGTCTTTCAAAGCCAACTACACACCACATTGCCAAGACCCACTCAAAATTCACAAGGGGACTGAAGTCCCAGGATAGTACAACAGTAATCAGTTCTCCTTCTGAAACTTCTCCAAGGCACTAGGAGCTACAGAAAAGGATCTAATACAGAGCAGTTCCATCCTGATGATCCTTTGAAGGTGTTTTGATCATTATGCAAGAAAGAGAAGTTACGCTGCTCTTACTTACCTCAAGGCATAATGAGGCCTGAGTGAAAGGCAGGTCAGAAACACTATGAGGACTTCAAATCAACTTTTGAAATGTATCCAACGTCATCAACAGTTGTTAAGTATACTCTCCAAAAAGTCCTTATGGTCCTAACACAACGCCACAAACATCCTAGTGGTCTGTCTCCAGGTCATGCCTGATCCTGTCCTTTTCCAGTGATTGAGTCACTCCTGTCATATATCTTACACATTCTGTGCTAAAAGTTCAACAAAGGAACTGCCAGCCCATGTCACAATGCCACGTTTCAAGAATCAAGGAGATTCTCTGCATTCATCATATTTGGGATATAATTTTTAAAATTCCATCTTAGAGTCCTGCAGGAAAGTCTGTGATCCAGCTCACTGAGGGTCCAGGCTTCTAATTATGCAGAAAACTAGAAATCCAGACCTAAAAAGTGCTGGCCACTCTTCCAAGGCAGCATAACACTCCATATTCAGCATTCTGCATTAATAAGTTGAAAGAAGCTAAACACCAGCTGAGGCCAAAGGAATCCTATAGACAAAGGTTTCACTGATAGTAAAAGCAGGAGCCTTCCACTGTGCTCTGTTAGGAAAGCAGAACGCGAGCTCATGATATGCTGACAAAGCAGAAAATCGAACGTCTACTAGACATTTATTTTAAAAGGCAAAGAGGTAAAATGTAGGACAGAGACAAAGGAATATATAACTAAGGAAGAATTTAATTTCTAACTGACTGCCAACCTTGAAATCAATCTAAACATTGTAGCTTCCTCTTAAGATATTTTTCTCATGACCTACAAGGATACTATGAAAGGCGATAGGGGAAAAAAACCCTGTCTTTTATTTGTTGGGTTATGCTGGACCACTTAGTTAAACTCTGCCTCTCTTCATCTGTGTGACTTTGAATATGCTTTTTGCCCTTTTTAAATGAATTTTTCATTACATTTTCCTTGTAAATGTAATTACCAACACAGTTAGGGGGTAATCCTGTTAAATTTTGGGTGCTCATCCTTTCAAACCTTTTTCTATGTCTATGTAGGAACCTGGAGAAAAAACATAGTACTTGATTGGGTATGGACTTTTTTAAAAACTAAAAATACAAATGAGTTTCATTTCACACGTGTTTTTCATCTTTATTTTCTTCCTTCAACAATATATTGTGGAGCTTAATCCTCCATCGGTACATGTGGACCTACCTCACTCTTTTCTTCTTTCACTGTGCATAACATATTTTATCTAAACCTTCGAAGGACATTTAGGCTGTTCACACCTAAAAGAAACACTTCCTGTTTTCCTCCACAATTTCTGTACTCACAACACTTCTGACACCTGATGTGCGCATTTTCCACACCAACCAATTCTCTAAGTCTCAGCTGATACTAACTCAATGGGGACATTAATTTCCCGGAGTCAGCGCAGACCCCACAAGTTAGGGCTCAGTTCCGTAAGACTGTCCCCCACTTTAGGTGCCCACCACAAGTCACCTGTACTTCTGAACAACTGGCCATTAAGTCAGGGGTTCTTGTGACCCCTTCCCCAGCCTTGATAATCTGCTACGACAGCTCACAGAACTCAGGAAAGTGCTTTACTTACTGCTCCCCAACTACTATACAGGATGCAACTCACACACGGCTAAAGGGAAGAGACACACAGAGCAGCGTGTGGGCAGCAGCATGGAGCTTCCGTGCCCTCTCTGGGCCCGCCACCCTCCCGGCACCTGGGTATGTTCACTAACCCAGAAGCCCTCCAAATTCCATTGTTTAGGGTTTTTAAGGAGGTTCTACAGGCATGATTGATAAAATCATTAGCCATTGGTGATTGAACTCAATCTCCAGTCCCTGCCCACTCTCCAGGGGCTGAAAGTTCTAATCCTCTAATCACAGGGATGGTTCCCCTGGCAACCAGCCCCCCGCCCCCCTTAGTGGGTTTCCAAAAGTCATCTCATCAACGTAAACTCAGTTGTAAGAATAACAGAAGATGTCCCTTTCACCTTGACGTTCCAGAGCTATTCCAGCAGGGGACAGAAACCAAATATAACAACGGATGTTCCTATTGTTCTTATCATTTAGGACATTTCAGGAGGGATTTTAGGAGCTCTGTCCCGGGAACTAGAGATGAAGACCAAAATATGTATTTCTTATCATAGCAAATTATCACAACACCAACTACAAATAATGCTGCAAAAGCATTCCCTAGAATGGCCCCATCGTGCACGTACATAGGTTCTTTCGGGTAGATTCTGAAACACGTAATACACACTTTATTAATGGATAATGCTAAATTACCCTACAAAGTAGTATCGACTTACAGTTCTCACCAGCAGTATGTGAAAGTACTAGCTCATTCACGGCCTCCCAAGTTCTTGTCATTATCAACCTCATTAATTTTCACCAATTTGAGGGGTTGGTTTTTTGAAAATCTGTATTTCCCTGAATAATAACAGAGTGAATACCTTCTCGGGTATTGACATCTTCCTATTTAATTGCTCACCGATTCTTATTCTTTATCCACATTGCAACTGGGCAGTTTGTCCTTTGTGTTTGTTTCAAAGGACGTTCTTTAGATTGTGTACCAATTTTTTGTTATGTAACATGCAAATATTTTCTCCAGTCTTTTAATTTCAATTTGTATCATTACATCCATAAGAAGTTTATTTTTAATGAAGTTAAATGTATAATTTTTTTCCTTTATGGCATTCATTTTCCATACCAGTTCAGGACTTGACCTATCCAAAAGCCATAAAGATAATTTTCTATTAATGCTCTTATAGACTGAATTATATCTGGGTCTTTAAACCATCTTGAATTTGTTTTTGTGAAGTATGGCTCTATTTTTTTTTTCAAATGTAAACAGGCAAATTTTTAATTTCTCTGAGCCCCAGTTTCCTAGCCGCAAAATGGGGGTAATAATATTTACCTTGCAAATGTTTACTAAGGTTAAAAAAGATTATGTTTTTAAACTGCCTGGCACAGTTCTTGGTATATAATAAATGTTTGCCATATGGCAGTTGGATCTGAAAATATATTTAATATATACTTTAAAATTTTATAGTTATGTGAAATATAAGAATAATTTAATAATATATTTAATTAATACAATATTTAACAAAAAGCAGGACCATCAGCTCAGATCATAAAACTACCAGTTGGTTCTTACTGGAGAAATTCAGTTTCTATATAACAACCAATAGGTTAGTTATTTATGGAAACCATGGCTACCAGACATTTTGATTGCTTTTGGAGTAAGAGAGGTACAGAGGAGTCTTAATACTTATAGAGCATTTATTATTTGGTAGGAACTTTTTTAAGCACTGCACAGGTATTCTTTCAAAGAACCCTCAAAATAATGCTAGTAGGTACTTTTATCTCCATCTTAAATATGGGGAAATTGAGTCACAAGAGGTTCAGTAACTTTCGTGGGGTTACACAGGCAGGTGGTAGCAGAACGAGAATATGAATCTAGGCAGTTCGTGCTCTTGCCACAAGGCTAAGTGCCCCAGGAAAATCCCAACACATAGTATTATTCCCCCAAACACGAGAAGTCCAGAATCAGAGAAGTGATTCGTCCAAAGGTTAAAACACTGGGGTAAAATTGGGCTGACTTTAACGACCAAGTCTTTCCATTCTTCACACCAGTTCCAACTGGAGGAACTCTGACTGCCAAAATGCCTTGCCCTATGAACAGCAAACACTCACTGAGTGTCTACCGCAGGCCAGGTCCTCTGCCGGAAGCCAGGGATATAGAAATAAACACATCCCAGGTATCACCTCCAAGTATACACAATATATTATCAAATCATAGAAGAAAGGAGCCTAAGGCGGTTGAGGACAAGACGGATGAGGTTGGCAAGAGAATACTTCTTGGAGGTGGTGATGTCTGCGCTATTTAAACGAGCCCAAACAGCATAGAGAAGAGTAGGGGCCACAGGAGAACACACACTATAGATCACCACTGGATGGTGTATTAAATAACAATTCTCAAATGCCACAGGATAACCTTTTCACAGGAAAAGGCTTCCCTGGAACAGTGATGATGGGGCAAAAAGAATGTACACAGAGAACTGTAGTATCTCAGCCTAGATGAAAACCTGACTGCGTGAAAGCTCACTTGGAACTTGTCCTTAGTTGATCTTCAAATACTGGTAGTGGCTATAAGGGTCCTTCTTCCGATGCACTCGCAATGTTCCTCACAGCAGGCACATGATGAAGACATGATAAAAATTCACTCTACCTGAACTTCTGCTGGGAAATCCAAGAGTTGGCAAAATCAAAAGAATTCCTCTCAGGGGCCCTGGGGTGGCTCAGTTCGTTAAGCATCTGCCTTCTGGAATCGAGCCCCACATGGGGCTCCCTGCTCAGCGGGGAGTCTACTTCTTCCTCTCCCTCTGCACCCCCATGCTCATTGTTCTCTCTCTCAAATAAATAAATAAGAAATATTTTAAAAAAGAATTCTGCTCAAACTCAGTTTTGTTACAAATAGTTCTGGATTTGCAATTATAGACTCATAGACATGAACAGAATTGTAAAGGTTATCTACTTCAATTCCCTCACGTCAAGATGAGACCAAGGCCAAGAGAAGTAAAATTACTGTTCCAATGACCTGGTCACACACAGCTGCCAGAACCCACCTAGAACAAGAAACAGGTCTTCAAGAAAGCTCCAGTGAAATAAAATAAAATCCATTTATTTGAAGCTCAGCATCAATCCCACGTGAGACAGCATGGGGGTGAAAGAACACACCGCTCCTGTAAAGACGCGATTTTGCACGTTGCGAAGCCTCCACGTAGAGAAGCGTACTTACTTAGTCAGTCTTTCAATGGTCTGCATGTGAACATTGTTATGGGTCTGGGAGAGAACAGCTTCGTGCTGAGCACATTTCAAACAAAGGCCACCAACACGGTTAGACATATTAGCAAGAAGAGACTCTTTAAGCTTTAGCCGCTCTTTAAGATCCTCACAATTCTTCTGATATTCAGCTAGGTCTTTCCTGAAAAGAAGGGGAAAAAAGTTCTAGCAAATGACCAGACACACCACTGTCCCCTCTATCATTCCAGAGACAACTGCTACTATCATTTCTGGGTACTTACCTTAGGAGGAGCTCTGTTTACAATACCTAATTAAGTCGTACTGCAACCCTGAAACGTGAGGTTACCCTAATTGACACTTTGAGTAAAATGAGACCTGCATATATTAAATAATTAGCCCAAGTTCTTGTAAGATTTTAACACAGATTAGTCTGCCTCTTCATATCAGCTCTGTTTTCAAAGGATACGTCTCCATTATACTACCCACCGATCAAAAATAAAACACACATCCTAAGTCAAGGCAACATAACACAACATCCTTGAATTGAGGGAAATACCCGATTCCAAGTGTTAACCCTTAATATGTATAGAGTACCTTAGAAGCTCATGAGTCATTTATTGCTGCCCATTCTTCTTCAGGGGGAAAAAAAAACTTTAAAGAACTATCTAACCACAAAGTTCTGTAAGAACTATTTCAAAAGAAAGTAGGCTACTCTCTTCTTCTAGAAAGAAGTTATATAGAATCCATCGGTCATAAAGATTTATAAGTAGCAGCTATTAGCTGGAAATATGCAATCTGTTAAAGAAAAGGCTGAGGAAGTGTCTCTGTGTGTGTGTGTGTGTGTGTGTGTTTACTTTGTTTTACTATATGAAACAGTCCCTGGATGAAGTTCTTCAGGCTGACTTTTTAAGGATAAAATGACCAGTGTATGGATTGCATTCCTGCCCCCAGCCCTTCCCAGTAAAACTTTGGTAAAGTCAACTGGGACAATGGAGCTTGCACAGACATTCCTTTCCAACTGTATATTATATATATCTAAAAAACTTCTGTCTCATTGTTCGTGTATAGAAATGCAACTGATTTCTGAGCACTGATTTTGTATTCCACCACATTACTGAATTGCTCTATAACATCTAGTAGTTTGGGGGTGGAGTCTTTGGGTTTTCCATATAGAGTATCATGTCATCTACGAAGAGAGACAGTTTGACTTCTTCTTTGCTGATTTGAATACCTTTTATCCCTTTTTGTGGTCTGATTGCTGTTGCAAGAACTTCTAGTACTATGTTGAATAATAATGGTGAGAGTGGGCATCCTTGTCACGTTCCTGATCTTAAGGGAAAGGCTTTCAGCTTTTCCCCATTGAGAATGATAGTCACTGTAGGCTTTTCATAGATGGTTTTTATGAAATTGAGGAATGTACCCTCTATCCCTACACTCTGAAGTGTTTGGGGATCCCTCTTACATTGTTGGTGGGAATGCAAGTTGGTACAGCCACTTTGGAAAACAGTGTGGAGGTCCCTTAAAAAGTTAAAAATTGAGCTACCCTATGATCCAGCAATTGCACTACTGGGTATTTACCCCAAAGATACAGACGTAGTGAAGAGAGGGGCCATATGCACCCCAATGTTCATAGCAGCATTGTTCACAATAGCTAAATTGTGGAAGGAACCGAGATGCCCTTCAACAGATGACTGGATTAAGAAGATGTGGTCCATATGTACAATGGAATATTACTCAGCCATCAGAAAGAATGATTATACAACATTTGCAGCAACATGGACAGGACTGGACGAGATTATGCTAAGTGAAATAAGTCAAGCAGAGAAAGACAATTATCATATGGTTTCACTCATTTATGGAACATAAGAAATAGCAGGAAGATCGGTAGAAGAAAGGGAAGAAGGAAGGGGGGTAAACAGAAGGGGGAACGAACCATGAGAGACTATGGACTCTGGGAAACAAACTGAGGGCTTCAGAGAGGAGGGGGTGGGGGAATGGGATAGGCTGGTGATGCGTAGTAAGGAGGGCACGTATTGCATGGTGCACTGGGTGTTATACACAAGCAATGAATCATGGAATTTTACAGCAAAAACTAGGGATGTACTGTATGGTGACTAATATAACATAATAAAAAATTATATAAAAAAACCAAAACAAACAAAAAAAAAACCTTTCTAGCTTACAAAAGAGAAAATAGCCCTTAAATACATGGACTACTGAAAGCAGGCACTTTATCTCCACCTCAGTCAACTGTGTTGTCAGTTTCCGCTACACTCAGGGAGCTACAGCTATGCTAACTCGCTATCACAGAAGAGAGGCCGTGAACCAAGACACCGGGCTGTCACACACTACCTCCACTCTGGGATGTGGGGGCTTTCAGCAGCCTTGAGCAGGTGGGAAAGATCTGCAGGCAATCTAAGTGTTAAAAAAGCTAATCTAATGAAAAAGGAGCCATTTTTGCCCTATGCCTGAGATAATATCTCCAACATGGTAAGTTTTCTGTTTAAATATTGTATAGAAAAAGTCTGACTTTCAAATGCTTTGTAAAAAGAACTTGGGAAGCACATTCCAAAATCAAAGGGTCTCCATTACTATTTCTGTCAGTTTCAAATTCAAAACACTCAGGTAGATTTGATTACTTGAAGTGCCAAAAAAATTAAAAAGAAATAGATACCAGAAAGCTAGAGTTTCTGAGAATGGTGGTTTTATCTCTTTCTTGAAGAAAATGCCTCTTTAAATAATCTTAAGGTATACTAAAGGGAAAAGAAAGAAACAGAAGGTGCAGGGAACAAAGTCTAGTTCATTGCAAAGCGGTATTTTAATGTAATTAAAGATGGCACATTTGACTTATGAATGTGACAAAATAATTTAAAAAATGAAGAATCAGGGTGCCTGGGTGGCTCAGTCAGTTAAGCATCTGACTCTTGACTCTGGCTCAGGTCATGATCTCAGGGTTGCGGGATTGAGGCCCACGCCCAGCTCCACACTCAGCGTGGAGTCTGCTTAAGATCCTCTCTTTCCCTCTGCCCCTCCTCCCCCACTGTGCTCTCTTTCTCTCTCTCTCAAAAAAAAAAAAAAAAACAAATAAAACTGAAGAATCAAAACACAACAGAAATAAAAATATAACAAAGACAGATAAAAAGCAGAGAGCAAAAAATAGACCATTTTTTTTAAACATTAGGTCTTCACGAAAAAATAAAAGTCTCTATAGAAATCCTAACACTAGGGGCGCCTGGGTGGCACAGCAGTTAATTGTCTGCCTTCGGCTCAGGGCGTGCTCCCAGCGTTATGGGATCAAGCCCCGCATCAGGCTCCTCCGCTATGAGCCTGCTTCCTCTCCCACTCCCCCTGCTTGTGTTCCCTCTCTCGCTGGCTGTCTCTATCTGTGTTAAATAAATAAATAAAATCTTTAAAAAAAAAAAAAGAAATCCTAAAACTAATCTGGCTAAGATGTAAAGTGCATAAGAGCGTATTAAAAAATGAATGATAATGTGCATGAAAGCTATGAGTTCTGGTTCTGGGTATTACACTGCTTATGTCTCCAAACAATACATGGCCTGAAGATTTTGAAATTTTATTGTAAATTAGACTTAGTAAAATTATAAAAAGTATTTTAGTTTGTTTGATCGAAAAATATTTCACTGCTACTATTTAAAATCAGCTTTAACATCCCAAAAATCAATTCCTGGTATCCTGGTAACTCAGAGTGCATAATAAATCACTAATGGTTAATCTATAATAAATAGATTTTATTGGGACTTCTAAAAAACATGTCCAAAAGCACATGAAAACTTATTGTGTATACAGAAGTCCCCTCCTCCTATCCACAGTTCCACTTTCCTGAGCTGAGATGTGAGTGACGCAAGGTCAACCGAGGTCCAGAAGCAGATGACCCTCCTCCTGACAGACCATCTTCGGAAGGTCGGTGGCAGCCTGACAGTATGTCACATGTTGAACATCATTCCCCTCACTCCATTTCATCACACAGACATTTTAGATCTCCCATCATCTCAAGAAGGAGGATGAGTACAGGGCAATAAGATATTTTGAGAAACCACATTCTCATAACTCTTATTACAGTATACTGTTATAACTATTCTATTGTATTATTAGTTACTGTTGTTAATCTCTTACTAAATTAAGCTTTATCATAGGTATGTACATACATGAAAAAACAATATATATAAGGTTCAGTACTATCCAGAGTTCCAGGGCATCCACTGAGGGTCTTGGACTGTATCCCCCATGGAGAAGGGGAGACTAATATACTCATATTCATAATATACAGAAAAATACTCCAACTATTATTGTTATAATTTTAAATATTAGATTAAAATACCTATAAAGAAGAAAAATACTTGCTTATAATTTGAAAACTAGAATTTTTTAGTATTTTATTTTAAAAGCATAATTTCTATCAGAGCAGCTCATGATTCTTACTTCTATGAGAAAACAAATATTTCATAACCGATGAAGGAATAAAATTTATAATTTAGCTTACAGTTCTTTGAATTGGGACTTCACAATTTTATGCCCCACTTCCTTTAATAACCTGAGGATATTTCTTACACTGAACATAAAATGTCAACAAGTAATTCTTGAATTGAGTAAAACTAGCATGTCAGCAAACATTCAAATACATTTTAAGATCATTATGCTTTTGCTCAAATTTTTAAATGGACGATGATACTTTACCTCAAAAACTTCAGTTGAGATTCCAGGATCTCACCCTTTTCTTCATAAGTAAGTTTTAGCCTCTCCTTTGGAAAAGAAAACAAAAAGTGTACATTTTCTCCATGCCCAGTGCTTTATCAGGAAGTTTTAATTATTGATATTAAACTCAACTTTTATCCTTTTACCCAAGAGGAAAAATAATGTGTCCTCTCAAGAAGCACTTTCCCTAGTTCACCCAAACTTTTGTACTTTTTTTTTTGAGTGTATACCCACAAAGAACTACAGAGTCATAAAATGGTTATTACTGCCCCTGCCCCCACCAATTTTCTTCAAAAATGCATACATTAGATCTTACTTTTAAAAGTGTGACTCTGGGGAAAAAACAATTTTAACCTATAAGGTCCATGATGGCAAGGATCAAATCTTACTAGAATCCCCCACTGTGATTGCTGCATATTGACATACAATACATGAGTGCTGGATGAATGATAAAAGGAAAGGTATAAATCACAATAAATGACAGACCAAACGGATATGCGAGCTACAGGGGACTGCTGGCATCCCACTATTCTTTCATTCAACCAATATTTATTGGGTATCAAAAATGAAAATGCCAATTGACGGGGACAATTTCAATTATATATAATTCACTCCAGGGAGGTATATAGAAGATAAACTGAAATCAGAGATACAGGAACTTGTAATTCAGGTTAAGGGAAATAAAGAAGGGGGCGCCTGGGTGGCTCAGTCGGTTAAGCATCTGCCTTTGGCTCAGGTCATGGTCTCAGGGTCCTGGGATCGAGTCCTGCATCGGGCTCCATGCCCAGCGGGGAGTCAGCTTCTTCCTCTGCCTCTGCCTGCTGCTCCCCCTGTGTGCTCTCTCTCTGTCTAATAAATAAGTAAAAATAAATAAATAAAATAAAATAAAATAAAATAATTTAAAAAAGAGAGAAATAAAGGTGGCTTCCTGGAAGAAGCACTGATACTTAAAGGATTAACTTCCAACACAGCAAAAGGCACAGAGGCTGGAGAAAACAATTCTGCATGTTTGGCGGTAAGTGGATCTGTTTCTACTTACAAATACAATGCTAGATGAAAGAATGGATAGAGATGGCTGAACAGGTGAGAATGGGCTATAAGAAGAGTAAACACACAAGACCTTTACCCAGATAACTCATGTAATCTCCATGTAATAGAGGCATTGGCTACACATTGAAAACTTTATCAGATTTGAATCTCAAGTCACTTTGAAGCGTGGAAAAGGGAAGACCAATGAAGAAGTGCAATGCAACAACAAAGGGAAGAGATAAGCACACAAGTAAGAGTAATCCAACAGTAAGGATAGAAGAGAAACAATGTAGTACGGGGCTATATAAAACCAAAACTGACACAAGTTTATAATTTCATAGATAATAGGGGAGAAAAATACATTAAAAATAATCCTGAGTTTTTGCAATTGAGCCATCAGGTGAATGCTGATGCTAAAATGTTTTTCAGACTGATAAAATAAGGTAAAATGGAATCATAAAAACATTCAACTGATTCAAAAGAAGGCAAGGCGGGGGAGAAAAAAAGTAACAGATAGGGGAAAAAAAGCCAAATAGTAAGATAGTGGACTTAAACCCAAGTATATAAATAATCACATTTAAAAAGCAGATATTATTAGATTGGATAGGAAAGCAAAACTCAGCTGTATGTTATCCACAAGAAACCCACAATAAATATGAAGATACACATGTATTAAAAGTAAAAGGATAAAAAATATACCACACTGACACTACTCAAAAGAAAGTAGGAGTTGGCCAAAATACAAAACCACGTGTTCGCCTCTATATCATCAATGAGGACTTAGAAATGAAAATTTGAAAGTATTTATATCATTTATGATAATATCAAAGATAACTAATCTAGGAATAATTCTACTGAAAGACATGCAAGACCTTTACTCAGAAAATTGTAAAAGATTACTGACAAAAATTAAAGATGATCTAAATAAATAGAGTGATCTGTAAGTTTAAAGGATTAGATGAGGGACGCCTGGGTGGCTCAGTCAGTTAAGCATCTGCCTTCAGCTCAGGTCATGATCTCAGGGTCCTAGGATCCTGTCCCTCATCAGGCTCCTTGCTCAGTGGGGAGTCTGCTTCTCCCTCTGCTGCTCCCCCTGCTTGTGCTCTCTCTGTCCCTCTCACTCTCTCTGACAAATAAATAAATAAGATCTTTAAAAATAAATAAATAAAGATATCTTCTCCCCCAAGTGACTTATAGCTTAAAGACGATCTCAATCAAAGCCTCATAATGGCTTCTGGAACTTGACAAATTAATTCTAAAATGTATTTGGAAATACAAAAGGCCAGACATAAGACACTTTTTTATTTTTTTTTAAGATTTATTTATTTATTTTACAGAGAGAAAGAGAGAGAGTGGGTGAGCAAGCATAAGTGGGAGAGACATGGGGCTTGATCTCACAACCCTGAGATCACAACCTGAGCCAAAACCACGAGTCAGACATTCAACTGACTGCACCACCCAGGTACCTCCAGAAATAAGATGCTCTTGAGGACAAAGTACGATGTTGGAAGATGTTGTGTGTAGTCCACTAGGTATAGAGTTGTAACAATCAAGAAAGGATGATATTAACACAAAAACCAAACACAGAGACCAGACATATATATACATTTATGACAAAGATACCAGACAAAGGACTGTCTTTTTGACAAATGGTACTTAGATATATATAAATAACCATGTGGGAAAAGAACAAAATATGACGCCTACACAACACATCATAAACAAAATACAGACTGGTAGACTGTGGATTTAAATGTTAAAAGCAAGACTATAAAGCTTCTGGAAAATAATATAAGAGAATATCTTTATGACCTGGGGCAGGGAAACACTTTTGATATAGGATACAGAGAATAGAGGGGAAAAACAGATTACATTAAAATTAAGAAATTTTAGTCATGAAGAAAGAGAAAAGAGAAAGAGAGAAAAAGAGGGAAAGAAAGAAAGAAAACTATCCGGACAATTATAAGGCAAGCCACAGAGTGGGAAAATATATTTACAATAGATATAACCAACAAAGGGTTTATATCCAGAATACATAAAGAAGTTAAAAAAAATGTCAAATAACTCAAAATAATGGGTAGGATGTTTGAACACATAGGAAGACACTGATAAATACATGAAAAGATATTCAATCGCATGAGTAATCAGAGAAATACAAATGAAAATCACAATGAGATAGCAGTACAAGCCCACCAGAAAAACTGACAATATAATGTGTTGGGGGGATATGGAGCAATGGTGTCACTCCTATGCTGCTGAGGGCTGTAAACTGATAAAAACCACCCAAAAAGCTCACCCTAACCACTCAATGTGAACATACACATATCCCAAGACTGGCAATTCCAATCCAAAGTACGCACATAAATGTGTGTCATGAACACCAACAGACATATTAAAGAATGTCCACAGCAGCAATATTCACAATAGCCCCAAACAGGAAACAAGACAAAAATCCATCAATAGTAGAATCAATAAGTGAATTGTAGTATATTTATACAGTAGACCCACCAGTGAAAATGAACAAACTTCTGTCATATGCAACAATGTGCATGAATCTAACAAATGTAAGGTTGAACAAAATAAGCCAGACACAAAAAAATACATACTATGTGGCCCCATTTATACAATGCTTAAAAAAAAAAAAAATAGGCAGGTATCAACTAGTGGCTAGAGATCCTGCTTGGACAATTTTCACAAAAGTCAAGATAGTGATTAGCTCTAAGGGAATGAGGGGCAGTGATTGGGAGGGGGCACAAAGAGGGCTTCTGGGACATGGCAGTGCTACAAATCTTACAGGTGACAATCACATGGGTATTCATTTGAAGATAAATCATTAAGCTGCACAGTTTTGTTTTGCATGCTCTTCTGAATGTATGTTAAATTGGGTCATCAGCAAGTAAAGGAGGTACGTAGTATAGAAACCAAACCCTATGTTGGGCTCCGCACTGAGCAAGGAGCCTGCTTAAGATTCTCTTTCTGCCTCTCCCCTTTCCCCACAACTCATGCACTCTCTCTTAAAAAAAAAAAAAAAAAGATGGGAGGTAGTAAAGCATGTATTCTGGTGAGAATAACCCAGTAAAGAGGGAGGAAAGACATAAGAACAAGAGGAGGTAAGTTCAAGAGTGAAACCCTTGGAAACAGTGGGGAAGATTTGGGACATAGGCACACAGATGCAGGGACTGACCTTTGACACACACTAGATACAAATGAATCTGTAACATTATAAACACGACACTGGGAGGAGACATAAGAGAGAAATAAATTCTAATGTGGGTAAAGCAGGAGCAGAAGCATGTGATCAAGGAAGGTGGAATGGGAGGGGGCATCTGAATAAATCCTTGCCGGTAGGTAGAAGGTAAGGAAACATTTTAGGTCAGGAGTTCTGCATAAACCACAGCCAGGAATGCAAAAAGAAAAGGGGGGTAATAAGTTTATGGAGTAGTTAAGGAGTGAGTGGTCTGTGTGTCTACAGTAATATTTGAAAGACTGACAGAAAACAGAAAAAAACTATAACACCTAGAGATGTTAATGAGACTGAACTATGATGCAACCTATTTTTCCATGGCACCCTCCATTTACAGTGACATTTTTACATTTCCATCATTATTGATCAATTCTGCCAAGTCAAATTCAATGCAAAGAAAAATTCAAACAAGAAGAGGAAAGGCCTGTTACACAGATCAAAAGACTGGAAAGTATCATTTGATCTGAAAATAAAATTATTTTCGACTTTGGGAAGTGAGGACATTCAAGACCAGCTGTGTAGATGAGGGAATTCAGAAAGCCACAAGCAAGCCCAGGGAAGACACATGCTCAGTCCTGAGAAGACCTTAAGCTTTCACCTCAAGCTGATCTCTAGGCTCAGAGGAAGCCCAGCCACATGGTGAAGGAGTGCCCCAGCAGAGCCAATCTGCAAAGACTGGCAGAGGTGGCTATTCTTCTTTGTTTTTTTGTGTGCAAGTATTTTTTTTTTGGTGGTTTGTTTACTTATTTTAGCTCCTGGCATTCAAGGAAATCTCTGTCAAAATTAGCTGAACATGAGCTAATGAAACAGAGACTTCAGTGATCACACACGACAAGGAATAGTCTACAAAAGTGATTTGGAAAAGTCTCAAAACAAAAGGACAACATAGCGTTCAACAATAAAAGATAAAACCTATGGGGAACTGGGGTATTGGATTTCCAGAGTTACCACAGTATAATAGTTCATTTCAATGTCCACTTTTCAACCAAAAAAAACTCACAAAACATAAAAAGAACCAGGAAAATATGGCCCACTTAGAGGTACAAAATAAATGCAGAAACCACCCTTAAAAAATCTATAGATACATGGGGCACCTACGGTGGCTCAGTCATTAAGCGTCTGCCTTCGGCTCAGGTCATGATCCCAGGGTTCTGGGATCGAGCCCTGCATCTGGTCCCTGCTTACTGGGGAGCCTGTTTCTCTCTCCCCCACTCCCCCTGCTTGTGTTCCTGCTCTTGCTGTCTTTCTCTCTATCAAATAAATAAATAAAAATCTTAAAAAAAAAAAATCTAAAGATACTGGGCCTACTAGACAAACATTTTAAAACAATGGTCTTAAATATGCTCAAAGAGCTAAGAGAAAACATGGCCAAAGAACTAAAAGGAATAAGGAAAACAACTGTACACCTCGAACTAATATAACACTCTATGCTTACTGGAATTAAAATTAAATAAAGAAATCAAATTATAAAAGGAACTAAATACAAATCTGGAGCTGAAAAGTACAACAACTGAAATGAAAAATTCCTAAAGGCATAGAAGAGCAGATTTGAGCAGCAGAACAAAGAATCAGCAAACTTGAAATAGAGCAGTGAAAATGATTGAGTCTGAGGAGCAGAAAAAGGAAAGAACGAATTACTATATGATCCAACCATTCCCTTTCTGGTTATATGCCCAAGAGAAGAGAAAGTAGGGACGAAAACAGATACTTGTGCATTGATGTTCACGATAGCTTTATTCACAAGAGCCAAAAGGCAGTGAACTAAAAGTTCATGAGCAAATGAATGGATAAACGAAGTGTGGTGTATTACGTAAATGGAATATTACTCACCCTTAAAAAGGCATGATATTTTGATATGTGCTACACCACTGATGAACCTTGAAAACATTATGCTACATGAAACATGCCAGACACAAAAGGACAGGCACCTAGACTAGGCAAATTTATAGAGACGGAAAGTAGAAGAGGTCTCCAGGGTTTGGGAGAAGAGGGGAATGGAAGTTATTATTTCATGGCTATAGAGCTTTTGCTTGGGATGATAAAAATTCTGGAAATGGACAGTGTTGTGCACTGTGATTGTATTTAATGCAAATGAATTATACACTTATGATAGTTAAATGATAGATGTTAAAATGGCAAAAGCGCTAAATTTAATGGTATGTATACCACAATAAAAAAATACGTAAAAAGTAGATGCATAAGAGAAAAGCACCCAAATTCTCACCAGTTCTAGCTTCCATTTCTCAGCCTCACCAGCAGATGGACCTTTGACGGCATCTGCATTGCCCTGGGAGAATCGCCTCTTGGCAGTTTCATCCGCCCCAGAGTCTTCACCTGTTGTCATCCAAGAATTCTGCAGGTTTCCCTAAAATAAAATGTATGAGTAATTACAACTGGCATTTAACTTTAAGACAACATGCATGCTTTACAAATGGAACACTGATTCTCATCTGTGATGAAAGGAATACAAGAGCAGATGCTTCTAAACTACACATCAAGAATGATCTTACATTTTCAGGCTATTAGGGTCATATTCCACAAGTGTTACAAAGTCAGATTCCTACAGCCACAGGCAATAATGTAAATGAGCAAAGAGGGCTGGCAGCTAGTGTTTCAACAAATGAACTTCTCTCTTACTTCTCTGGAGACATATATTCTCAAAACACACAGCCCTCTCTTAGTTTCATTCTCCACCTTTCATAAAGGCATGACAAATAATAATGTTAATACCTGTGGTGTTTACTATGTGCCAGACACTGTTTATGTGTTTCATATATATATTAACTCATTTAATCACTATAACAACCGTATAAGTTTCATTGTTATCTCCATTTTACAGAAGAGGAAATTGGGGTGCCTGGGTGGCTTAGGCAGCTAAGTATCTGACTCTTGATTTTGGCTCAGGGTCGTGAGATCCAGCCCCACATCAGGATCTGGGCTCAGTGGGGAGTCTGTTTGAGATTCTCTCTCTCCCTCTCCCTCTACCCCTCCCCCCTACAGTGTTTGTTCATGCACACACTCTATCTCTAAATTAAATAAATAAATCTTTTTAAAAAAGAGGAAACTGAGTCACACTGAGTAACTTGTAAGAGTCACAGAGGTAGGAAGTAACTAATAAGCAGCAGAGCTAGGATCTGAACCCTGGCAATCTAGTTCCCTAGTCCATGCCCCAAACCACTACACTCTCCTGCCTTTCCAGAAAAATATTTATCTTCAATAAGAAAAATAGTACATGGAGATAAACAGAACTGAGATAAAGCCTGGATGTCAGGGACTCACAAAGGAGTGGTAGGGACCATGACAAATGATCTGAAAGTTGCAGCAACTACTCAGTTCCAGGCAAGTGGTGCCATGTGTGAATACAAACTCATATTCAAAAAAATCTTCTGATTTTTTTAAAAAAATAAGCCAGATATCTGGCTTTTCATTTGAAACACTACTAAATACTGGTTCATAGTTCATCAAACAAAACACGCCTATAGACCACATTTGGTGTATACCCCATTGTGTCTGCACCTCCCGTACCTTCTCAACATTCAATGACATATGCAGCCCAAAGAGCTGGGTAATTTGTGTGTACAAGGACTGAAATATTAATCTAATTCAACAAATTATTACTGAACTCTTGCTAAGGGCCAAAGGATATGGTAGTACTCACAAGAGAAGACAGGTCCCAAACACAGAACTGTAGTGTCACATCATGCTAGAATGAGCTACACTGCATTCATCCCAAATAGTATTCTGAGTGCCCATTCCATATTCTTCTGGAAGTTCAGTTTAATGCAAACATTTGTGTATGATACCTCCTATGTTCAGGCACTGTGCTAAGAGCTTGGATGGTAAAAATGAGCAAGACCAACCTTATCCTCAAGACAAACCCCTAAGCAGATAATTTCAATTTAATAAGATAAGTGCTAGGCCAGAGGTGTGCGTGGGAGACTATGTGAAAATAGAGGAGGGGCACTAAGAACAACCAGAGATTCAAGGAGGGTTTTCTGGGGAAGTGTTGACACTGGTGTGATATCTTGGATGAGAAAGTGAGCTAGATGACAGGAGCATGCCAGGAAGAAAAACATTATGGGGAAAGTCACGGACGTGTGAAAAAGTATGGTGCCTACAGGAGACTCACGCATTTCAGAATTACTAGAGATTGAAGCACAAAACAACGCATATCAAAATGTCAAGTCAGAGAGTCAAATACGGGTCTGGAAAATACAGTATAACAAGTTTGAACTTGATTTTGTAGGTAAGGACAAATCTCTCAAGATCTGCGTGCAAAGTTGCCTTAGAGAATTATGAAGAACAGCAGTACTAATCGCCTATAGAGGAACTGGAAAAAGTACGTACACCACAGATCACTGACTTACGACATAAAATATTGTCATTCTTTGGAAAGAAGTGCTAGTCTAATTGACACTTTGCGCTTTCACAGATAACATTTAAGAACCTGAATGGTATTTGACCAAAACTTAAAAAATCGAATTACATTTACATCCCTGGAGATCACCAAAAACCTTTGATTTCTTAATTGAGGGGAGGGGTGGTAGAGAGGGCATGAAAGTAGACATAGAAGGATATGACTCAGAAATGTTCTGCTTTAAAAAAAATCTCCTAGATCTTTGCATGAATACACATGCCAAAATTTCTTTTTTTTTTTTTTAAAGATGTATTTATTTGTCTGAGGGCAGGGAGGGGCAGAGTGAGTCCCAAGCAGTCTCCATGCAGAGCACAGAGCCTGACTTACAGCTCAATCTCACAACCCTGAGATTAGGACCTAAGCCAAAACCAAGAGTTGGACACTCAGCTGACTGCACCACCCAGTTGCCCCCAAAATTTCTAATAAATAGCATATTTTAATTTTTTGAACTCTGAAGAAAAGCTCTCCATGAAGAGAAATTTCACTTAAAAAATGATGGCAAATGAAGATGGAAATGGCTGTAGTTTTGAAAAAATAACCTGCTTGTTTCTTCAACCACTGGGTCATACTGTAGGCTAAGTGCTAAGCATCATGTAGGCTACCACCCAAGTCCAAGGCTAAAACTCAGGAAAAATAAAGAGGATGCTCCTCTCTTCTGGGGAGAATCTTCTACCCCATGGCAAACAAAGGTACTTTGGTTAAATACTGAAAAGCTATTCCTAACTTATGCAGAAAGACAGTATAACTCAAGGCTAGGCACATGCACCTGGGGAGTTAGACAGCCGCATGCTTGAATCCTAGCTTTGCCATTTGCTAGCCTTGTGACATTAGTAGAGTTGCTTTGTTTACTTAACCGCCCTGTACCTTAATTTACTCATCTGAAAACAGACACAACACCTGCCTGCCTTTCCTACTATAAACCTGAAATAATTGAATGTAAATAAAGTGCTTGACATAGTGTCTGCCACATCAAAACATGTAGTCATCAAAAAGTATTAATCATTACTATATAACTATTTTAATTATTTTTCAAAAGAAGGCATTAAGAAATCCTGAAAATTTATATTCAAATCCGCCAATAGCTGTGGCAAGATCGACCATCAGTGCGGTAATAGACTCAGTAAAAAGAGTTCAGAATTAAAAAAAAAAAAGAAAATGTCTCTTGATGTGTTTATATTTAAGATATTCTAAAAAGTTTCATTTATACTAAAACTCTGAACACAACACCAAGCATACATTGCTGAAATGCCTCAATTCACCTATACATGCAAAAAAGCAGCAGGGGTAGTAATTCTACAACAACAAAATATCACAGAAGACTAACATTAAAATAGGTATCAAGGTCTCCTGACACATGTGCAACAATCATGTTGATTGTTTGCATTATATTTTAGTTCACGTGAATGTTTAAAAAAACATTCTGCAACTTTGTTTTTTCCATAACATATGGCTATAAATTTCTTCGGCAAGTTTCCTTTGTTCCTATAGCAGAGCATGTGTGCTTGCACATTGTTTCCTTCCCCTTCTGTGTTACTCACTTCTCTTGCCCTCTGGTTCACTTGTCTGACTAATTTCCTTTCTCACTTCACTTCCCCTTCTTCCACTTCTTTGTCATTGCACAAATACCGAAGTCTATGAATAATCAAGTCACTGTTTGCTGAGTGACTACGTATTTGGAAGAAAAGCAAAAGAATATATTTTTTAAACGAGCTACATTGAGGTACTTTTTATATGGCTCTATCATCTTCAAATTGACATTAAAATCGTAAGCGACTAAGATGGAATTTTTAACTACTAACATTGATAATAAGTAATATCATAATATAAACTTTCGAAAAACTCTTCTGATGAAGGGAAAAGAGCTGGACACAAACTGAAACATTCCGCAGAAAAATAAACTGAAATACTGATCAGCCCACTTTGCCATTCAGATTTAACACAATCGGCCACTTCTAAATAGGAAATTCTAACACAGAACTCAAGGATTACAAATGAGACATTGGGTCAGGTCAACAACAACCAAAAAACTTCAAAATAAAAAATTAGAGGACACCTAGGTAAAACATTAAGACACTCATATTTTTTCTTAATCAGAACTGATTCACCAATGACAACTAAGTCAAAATCACCAAAATCCACTGTAAAATAAAGCTGCAAGAGGCAAGTAGTAACACTTCCCCATGGAATACTGAATTGTTTTCAAGAAGCAGAACAAACTGTGATTAACTGTGTCCTAGAGCAAGAGTAAATGACATTTCTAATGCAACAGTATCTCCAACAAGTCATAAGGAGATATTAAGTTTAAACGCTACTTAAATATCATCACAAGAATTTTGTGTTGTACAATTACAGACATCAGTGAATCCACTGTTCTTCAAAATGTGGCACATTGATACTAGAATCACTTAGGCAACGTGTTAAAAAATTCATATTTTTAACTCAAGGACCCAACGTAAACCCACTGAATCAGACTTGCAGGGGAGGGTGCTCAGGAGTCTACACTGCCAACAAGCATCCCAAGTGAGAGTTAGTCACATTAAAGATTGAGAACAGCTAATATAGAAGTATCTTCTCAAATTGCCAATGAACAGAGGACACATGAGGTGAAGCCATGTTTGAAAGCCCCATCACATTATTCGTGAAACCCCCAGCTTATTAGGGACGACGGGAAACTCACATGCTGATCCTGGCACCCTCCGGCCAGCGCTCGCTCTGCTACCCCATGCTGCCAATTAGAATTCTTAGGATTCAGAGCACAAGGAAAATTTAGAGAAATACACCAGAAATCTAAGCTACAGTTAGAAAGTTTCTGGATTTAACCAAGTCCTTCCTACATGACCTGCTTCCTGCTTCGGACCTGCTGTTTCCATATGGCAAAAACATAAACGGTATGTATACTCAGAGAGGAAATCAGCATAGATATTTGGCATCTGAGGATTCATTCCACCATGGTGAATCTCAATTTTTGAGGCCCCAAGTAACAGCATGGTACGTTTGCCAAAATTCAAGTTAAGAATTCCAGAAGTTCAGAAGGCTGGGGGAGAGGGTAGGAAGGAGCATTCAAAATAAAATATCATTTATGGTTTGAAAAAAATGCTCACAGATGCATCCAGAAGTGTTTGTTCCCTCATTGCTTCCTCTTGTCTCTGAGATTTCAGCTCTTGTTGGAGCCTTTCATTTTCAAGCACGACTACTTGTACCCTATTTTTCATTCCAGAGAGTTCCTCCTGTAAAAAGCAGAAACAAAAATGCCAACTACATTAAGCATTTTTAAGCAGTGTTAATCACTGATTACTAGATGATCCAACATGATACAAAGCACGGAAAATGTGCTCTCTATCCATTTTCTGAAATATTGTAATTATACTTAGACAAATAAAGCAACTCAAACATTAGCTAACAAACAAAAAGAAGCCTGGGGAATATCGTAAAGAGCCTGCCAATGGCCATATCACAGAAATGCGTGGTTCTGACAGTTTTTTTGTAGGCTTCTAGAAAGACTTTAATTAAAGGGGTTATCTAAAAAACTTTTAAGAATCAGGTAGACTTTTAAACAATAAGGTGAGATATAGTATTATTCCTCGAATGCCGACAACTTGTTGAACCTAACAGAGGATTAAATGGACAACAGAGGACTCTGAGGTAGGCATGGAAAGTTAGAATATTTAGCCATGACTGGTAGCCAGATGGAGCGAAATTATGAGTGAGATAGTTTGGTGGAGAGTTCTAAAAGAGTGTTACTCTGGCCCTGCAGGCAATAAGATAAGGGATTACAATAAATAACAATTAGAATAGCCATTGAGTGGCATCTCACTCTGAAAAAAAGGTAAAAAATATCAATACATTCATGGCATACTACTTCATTACCGGTGTAATAAAAAGCTATTACGCAATACATGCAAATTCCCTTTCAATCATTTTATTCAGAAAAAAGCCAAAACCCAAGTCTATAATTGAAAGCTTTAACTAAAAAAATATTGCAGGCTTCCAATTTTTGGTCTGGAATATAATGAGCTTGGAAGACATCATTCACAACAAGAGAAAAGCTGAACACACCAAAAAAATCAACCACTCTTCTTAAATCCGTAAGAGAATTGAGGTCACAGGGAAAACAGCCATCCCCCAAATTGGACGGACAGACAGACAGGCGTTCCTGAGAATCACAACCTACCTGAGCAGAAACTTCCAGGGGAACCAGTGCTGGGAAGGAAAATGGAAAGCGTAATTGGAAGCTCAGGGTAGACAAGTTTGAGGGTTAAAAACTCC
The DNA here is from genome assembly GCF_023065955.2 of Ursus arctos. Classification (NCBI taxonomy): domain Eukaryota; kingdom Metazoa; phylum Chordata; class Mammalia; order Carnivora; family Ursidae; genus Ursus; species Ursus arctos. The sequence continues at coordinate 2,646,001 of NW_026622874.1, read as the reverse complement.
AGAAAGACCATCTTATTTTTATTTATTTATTTTTAGTTTTTATTTTTTTAAAGTTCCATGATTCATTACTTGCGTATAACACCCAGTGCACCATGCAATACGTACCCGCCTTACTACCCATCACCAGCCTATCCCATTCCCCCACCCCCGAAGCCCTCAGTTTGTTTCCCAGAGTCCACAGTCTCTCATGGTTCATTCCCCCTCTAGAAGGACCATCTTAAAGGGATTCCTATACTTTTGTGAGTTTTATCTACCAGGTTCTTACAGCAAAGACTAGAGAAAAATCCCTTCAAGCTTCCTCTAGGAGGAGAGGAAAAGTAGCCATTTTGAAATATGCACAAAGCATTTCTGTTCTTAAAAAGGCCTGCCTCAAGAGAAAGTATTTTATCAGAGCCTAAAGAGCTGGGGTTTTTCACAACCCAACTGCCCTGCCCTCAGGAAGGGAAATACCCAACTCCAGTTCCCTCTAGCCCTCCCACCTCACTTAGGGGGACAGGGTGACTGAGAAGCAGTTGTGAAGGTCAAAGCTAGTGGGCCCAGACTCACTAAAAGACTGAGACCTAATCATAGAACTATAAAATGCTTCCCCTAATCTCACACCTACCACCCTGTCAAAAGGGCACCTACAAATAACAAGGGAATACACTAAAATAACCGTGTATCTCAGACTATAGTTAAGAAAAATTCTCAAGAGAAGCCCAAAGACAACAACTAGAAGAAATTTTAACCTCTGACAACTGTAGTAACACCAAACAGTAAACACAGCCTAACTCCTACCACAATAAACATAATATCTCACACTAAACAGTTCCTTTTACCCACTACCTCATGGCCAGCATTCAACAAAAAATTAGAAAGCACACTAAAAGACTTAAACACAGTTTAAAGAGACAGTGCAAGCACAGAACCAGACTCGAATATGGCAGCAGTGTTGGAATTATCAGATTGGGAGTTTAAAATAATTACGATTAATATGTTAAAGCGTCTAATGGAAAAAGTGGACCACATGAAAGGACCAATGGGAAATATAAGCAGAAATGGAGAGAAAGAAAGAACCAAAGTGCTGGAAATCAAAAACACCATAATAGAAATGATGAATGCCTTTGATGGCCTCATTAATAGACTGGACACAACCAAGAAAAGAATTGAGGAACGTGAAGAACTGCCAATAGACATTTCCCAACCTTGACTTGGAGTGCAGGAAGATGGCGGACCAGATGTCACAGCTGGAATGCAGCATCCAGACCATAATCAACATCTTCCACCAGTACTCTGTGCGGCTAGGGCACCCGGACACACTCAACCAGAAAGAACTGAAACAGCTTGTGAAAAAGGAGCTGCCAAACTTCCTCAAGAAGCAGAAGAAGAATGACAATGCCATAAACAAGATCATGGAGGACCTGGACACAAATGGAGACAAGTAGCTGAACTTCGAGGAGTTCTCAAAGTGGGCAGGCTGACGGTAGCCTCTCATGAGGAGATATGCAAGAATGCCCCTGAAGGAGAAGGCCACAGCCACGGGCCAGGCTTTGGGGAGAGTGGCCAGGGCCACTGCCATAGCCACGGTGGCCATGGCCATGGCCACAGCCACTAATCAGGAGGCCAGGACACCCTGCCCCTGCCTAACTAGGGCCACAGAGAGGCCAAACTACCTTAGCTAGGGGGCTGGGGGGCTTCCTCCAAGCCAAAAAAAAAAAAAAAGAAATTTCCCAAACTAAAAGGCAAGGAGAAAAAAAGAATGAAAAAGAACAGAATATCCAAGAAATGTGGGACAATTATAAAAGGTGACAAAGAGAGAAAGGACAAGAAGAAATATTTGAAGCAATAACAACCGAGAATTTTCCAAAAGGAGAAAAAAAGAATGAAAAAGAACAGAATATCCAAGAAATGTGGGATAATTATAAAAGGTGACAAAGAGAGAAAGGACAAGAAGAAATATTTGAAGCAATAACAACCGAGAATTTTCCAAAATGGTATCACCAAACCACAGATTCAGGAAGCTCAGAGAACACCAAGCAGTAAAAAATAAACCAAAAAATCTATACCTAGGCATATCATATTCAAACTGCAGAAAATTAAAGACAAACAGAAAATCTTTAAGGAAATCAGAAATCAAGGTTTTCTTCAGAAACCCTGCAAACAAGAAGACAACAGAATGAAATATTGAAGTATTGAAAGGAAAAAATTCACCAACCTAGAATGCTGTATTCAGGCAAATTACCCTTCAAAGGTGAAAGGAAAATAAAGACTTCCTCAGATAAACAAAAATTGAGGAAATTTGTCTCCAGTAGACCTGCCTTGCAAGAAATGTTAAATGTTCTTCAGAAAGGAGGGAAATAATAGAGGTTATAAACTCAGCTGTACACAACAAGGAAAGAGCATTAGAAAAGGAATTTATGGTGATAAAACGAAATATTTTATTTTTCTTAATCTTAACTGATCTAACGTATAACAGTTTGCTCACCATCACAGTAGCAGCACTGTATACAGTGATTATAGCTTATGAATAATTGAAATGAATGACAGCAATGTTACAGAGGACAGGAGGGAGGGATTGGAAACACTATAAGGAACTTGCCCTGCCATGTGGTGGTATAGAGCTTTTTGAAAGCAGACTTAGATTACTGATCAATGTAATTGCAAACTCAAGGACAATCACTTACAAAAGTAAAAAAAGTTCAACTGCTATGCTAAGAGAGAAGAAAAACTGCAATCACATAACAGGATCACTTAAAGCCAGCGATGGCAGAAAAAGAGTAGAAGACTGATGAAAGAAAGAAAGAAAAGAAAAGAAAAGAAAAGAAAAGAAAAGAAAAGAAAAGAAAAGAATAGAGAAAAGAAAAGAAAGAAAGAAATAACGAACGAACAAGGGCAATGAGTAGAAAACAGTAATATAGTAGATATTATCCAATTATATTGATAGCCAAGAATATCAACAATAACTTTAAGTGTCCATGGTCTGAATATACCAATTAAAAGAGACTTTAAGAGTGAATGACAAACATGACACAAGTATATGTTGTCTGTAAGAAGCCTACTTTAAATATAAAAACACAGATAAGTGAAAGGTAAATGGATAGAGAGAGGCATACCATGCTAACATAAATCAAAAGAAAGCTGGTGTAGCTATATTAATTTCAGACAAAGCGGACTTCATGCCAAAGAAAAATATAAGGGATAAAAGGAGCATCACATAATGATAAAGGGGTCAATTCTCCCGGCAGACATAATGATCCTTAATGTGTATGTGCCTAACGGTAGAACATCAAAATACATGATACAAAAACTGATAGAACTGTAAAAATAAATAGATGAATCCACTATTTCAGCTGGAGATTTCAAAACCCCTCTGTCAGTAATTGACAGGTCCAACAGATCTTGTCGATTGGCAAAACGCTGAGAGGTACGTAGTTGAACAGAGCAGCACCAGCCGTCAACTGGGTCTAAATTGCATTTATAGAATACTTTATCCAACAAGAGAATACACTTTCTTAAGCTAAAACAGAACAGTCACCAAGACATACCACATCCTGGGCCTAAAAACACACCTTAACAAATGAAAAAGAATAGAAATCATAAAAAGTATGTTCTCAGACCACACTAGAATTAAACTAGAGATCAGTAACAGAAAGATGGCTGGAACACTCCCAACACACTTGGTGATTAAACAACATTTCTAAATAACGTACAGGACATCAAGGACAATGTCTCGAGAAAAATATAAAAATACTTTGAACTAAATAAAAATGAAAATACAACTTACCAAGATTTGTGAGATACAACAATATCAGTGAAAAACATTAGAAAAGAAGAAAGATTCCAAATCAATCATCTAAGCTTCTGTCTTAGGACACTTTAAAAAAAATGGGGAGTAAATTAAATCCAAAGTAAGCAGAAGTATAATAAAAATTAGAGTAGAGATCAAAGAAATTAAAAATAGAAAATCAATAGAGAAAAGCAATAAAACCAAAAGCTGGGTCTTTGAAATGATCAATAAAACTGGTAAGACTCTAGACTCTAGCCTGGCTAACCAAGAAGAAAAGGGAGAAGACACAAATTACTAACATCAGAAATGAAAGAGGGGTCATCGTTATAGATCCCATGGACATTAAAAGGATAACAAAGGAATACCATGAACAACTCTATGCCCATAAATTTTATAATTTAGATAAAACAGACCAATTTCTTAAAAGACACAATCTATCAAAACTCACAGGAGACATAGTCTGAACAAGTCCTACACCTATCAAAGCAAATTAATCAATTATTAGTAACCTTTCAAAACAGAAAGCACCAGGCCTGCCATTAGTTCATTTGTGAATTATGCAAAAAATTTAAGTAATTTTTTACAATTATACCAATTATTTACAACATCTTCCATAAAATATCCAAAGGAATAATTCCTAACTCATTCTTGAAACCAGCATTACCCTAATACCCAAACCAGGTGAAGACACTACAGGAATGGAAAACTAGAGACTGATAATACAGCTTATGAAGATAAATACAAAAATCCTCATCGAAATATCAGCAAAGCAAACATAATGATGTATAAATATACATGTTTATGTATAAACATACATAATGTTGTATAATACATTATACAACAGGACAAAATGGAATTTATTCTAGGTATCCAAGTTTGGTTCAATATTTGAAAATGAATTAATGTAATCCATCACATCAACAAGTGAGAAAAATCATTTATGATCATAACAATAGACAGAAAATGCAAGTGACAAACTCCAGGAGCCATTCAATATAAAAATTCTCAGCAGACGAGAAATAGAGGAAAACACCCTCAAATTTATAAACAGCATCTATAAATAACATACAGCTAACGTCCTACTCAGTCGTGAGACTATAGACAGTTTCCCACTAAGAACAAGAACAAGGCAAGTATGTCCCTTCACATCACTCCTATTCAACATCATACTAAAAATCCTAGCTAATGCAACAAGATATGACAAAGAAATAAAAACCATATATACTGGAAAGGAAGAAATAATTTTTTAAAAAGACATCTGGTTTTGTTTAAACTTGACATGATTCTCTACAAAGAAAATCTCAAAGAATGAAAAAACAGCTAGAAAAAGTGATTCTAGCAAGGCTGCAGATTACAAGGTTAATATAGAGAAGTCGATTGTTTTCTCATATATTAGCAATAGTACTTAGAATTTGAAATAAGAACACATTACCAGTTACATTAACACATTAAAAAATTGAAATACTGAGGTATAAATCTCACAAAATATGTACTAGATCTATATGAATAAAACTGCAAAACTCTGAATAAGAAATCACGGAATACCTAAATAAATGGAAAGACATTCCATGTACATGCACAGAAAGACTCAGTATTGTCAACATGTCAGTTCCCAACCTGCTTTATAGATTCAACACAATCTCAATCAAAATCCAGCATGTCATTTTGTGGATATTTACCAACCGATTTTAATTTATATAAAGGGGCAAAAGACCCAAATAGCTAACACCATAATGAGAAGAACAGTATCAGAAGATTGACACTACCCAACTTCAAGACTTACTATAAAGTTCCAATAATCAAGACAGTATGGTATTTGCAAAAGAATAGACCAATAGATCAAGGGGACAGAGAAGTGAGCCCAGAAATAGATTCAAATAAATATAGTCAACTGATCTTTATAAAGAAGCAAAGGCAATTCAATGGAAACAGTCTTTTCAACAAATGGTGCTGAAACAACTGGATATCTACAAGCAGGGTAAAAAAAAAAAAAGAAGAAGAAGAAGAAGAAGAAAAGAAGAGAAAAGAAAAAAAAATAATCTAGACAGAGATCTTACACTTTCCACAAAAATTAACTCAAATGGAGCATAGATCTAAATATAAAACACAAAATTATAGAAGAATGGGGAAAATACTGATGACCTTGGGTTCGGCAATGATTTTTAAATAGAATACCAAAAGCAAAATCTTTGAAAGAAAAACTGATAAACTGGACTTTACTGAAATTAGAACCTTCTGCTCTATGACAGACACTGTTAAGAAAATCAAAGATGAGCCACAGACGAGGAGAAAAGAACTGCAAAAGACATAGCTGATAAATGACCAGTATCCAAAACATATAAGGCACTCTTAGAACTCAATAATAAGAAAATAAACAACCCAATTTTAAAAAAGAAAGTATATAAATGGAAAATAAGTACAGGAAAATAATGTCCAATACTATATGTCATCAGGGAATTTAAATTAAAACACACCTCAAGTACATAAGTATCCAAAACACTGATGACACCAAATGCTGGCAAGGATGTGGACCATCAAGAACTCTCATTTATTGCTGGTGAAAAAGCAAAATGGTAGAGCCACTTTGGAAGAAGTTTGACAGCTTCTTACAAAACTAAAAATACTCTTATCATATAATCCAGCAATTGAGTTTCTTGATATTTACTCCAATGAGTTAAAAATTTATATCCACAAAAACCTGCACATGAATATTTATAGCAGTGTTGTTCATAGTTGCCAACACTTGGAAGCAAGCAAGATGTCCTTCAAAGGATGAATGGAAAAACCAAACTATGTTATATCCATACAACAGAATTTTACCCAGGGATTAAAAAAAGGCTATTGAGCCATGAAAAGACATGAAGGAAACTTAAATGCCTATTACTAAGTCAGTGAAGCCAGTCTGAAAAGGCTGCAAACTATATGATTCCAACTACATGACATTCTGAAAAATCAAAACTGTGGAGACAAGGAAAGAGATCAGCGGTTGCCGGGATCTGGCGGGTAAGGAAGGAGAGATGATTAAATGGAGCACAGATGATGTTTACTGCAGTGGAACTATTCTCTTTGCTACTGTAATGATGGATACACGTCATTATACATTTTTCAAAAGCTATGAAATGTATGACACAAAGAGTGAGCACTAAGGTAAATGTGGAATTTAGCAAATAATAATGTAATAATATTGGTTCATCAATTGAAACAAATGTGCCACATTGATACATGCTGTTAATAACAGCAAAAACTGCTAAGGAGGTATGAAGGGGAAGTACATGGCAACTCTAGGTACTTTCCACTCAATGTTTCTGTAAACCTTAAACTGATCTAAAAAATAAAGTCTATTGGGGTGCCTGGGTGGCTCAGTCATTAAGCGTCTGCCTTCGGCTCAGGGCGTGATCCCAGGGTCCTGGGATCTAGCCTCACATTGGGCTCCTCCACTGGGAGCCTGCTTCTTCCTCTCCCACTCCCCCTGTTTGTGTTCCCTCTCTCCCTGGCTGTCTCTCTCTCTGACAAATAAATAAATAAAAATCTTTATTTAAAAAAAAATAAATAAAATCTATTAATTTAAAAAAAACTAATAAAATATTTCTACCACACACTTAAAGAAGAGTTAATAACTATAAACTAATCCCAAAAAATAGAAAAGAAAGGAAAACTTCCAAATTCACTCTATGAGGCCAGCACTACGCTTATGCCAAAACCAGATAAAGACGTTACTAGAAAAGAGACCTATAGGCCAACATCCCTGCTGAACACAGATGCAAAAATTCTCAATAAAATACTTGCAAACCAAATCCAACAATACATTTAAAAAAATCATTCGCCACAATCATGTGGAATTTATTCCTGGGCTGCAAGGGTAGTTCAGTATTTGCAAATCAATCAACATGATACACCACATTAATACAAGAGAGGGTAAGAACCATACGATCATTTCAATAGATGCCAAAAAAGCATTTGACAAAGTACAACATCCACTCATGGCAAAAACCCTCAACAAAGTCAGTTTAAAGGGAACGTGACTCAACATGATAAAGGCCATATATCAAAAACCCACAGCTAATATCATCCTCAATGGGGAAGAACTGAGAGCTTTTCCTCTATGGTCAAGAACAAGACAGGGATGTCCACTTTTGCCACTTTTCTGAAACATAATACTGGAAGTCCTAGCCACAGCAATCAGACAACAAAAAGAAATAAAGGGCATCCCAATTGGCAAGAAAGAAGTAAAACTTTCACTATTTGCAGATGACATGATACTCTATATGGTAAACCTGAAAAATTCTACCAAAAAACTGCTAGAACTTATACATGAGTTCAGGAAGGTCACAGAATACAAAATCAACGTACAGAAATCTGTTGCATTTCTATACACCAACAGTGAAGCAGCAGAAAGAGAAATTCAGGAATCTATCGCATTTACATTTGCACCAAAAACAGTAAGATACTAGGACTAAACCTAACCAAAGCGGTGAAAGACCTGTACTCTGAAAACTACAAAACACTGATGAAAGAAATTAAAGATGACACAAAAAAATGGAAAGACATTCCTTGCCCATGGATTAGAAGAACAAATATTGTAAAAATGTTTATAGCATCCAAAGCAATCTACAAATTTAATGCAATCCCTATCAAAATACCAACAGCATTTTTCACAGAGCTAGAACAAACAAGAAGACCCCAAGTAGCCAAAGCATCTTTGAAAAAGAAAAGCAAAGCTGGAGGCATCAAGATTCCTGACTTCAAGCTATATTACACAGCTATAGTGCTCAAAATGGTATGGTATTAGCATAAAAATAGACACAAAAATCACTAAAACAGAACAGAAAACCCAGAATTGAACCCACGAGTATATGGTCAATTAATCTTTGACAAAGCAGGAAAGAATATCCAATAGGGAAAAGACAGTCTTTTCAACAGTGTTGGGAAAACTGGTCAGCTAAGGGCAAAAGAATGGAACTGGACCACTTTCTTACACCATACATAAAAATAAATTCAAAATGGATACCTAAGTATGAGGCCTGAAACCATAAAATCCTAGAGGAGAACATAGGCAGTAACCTCTTTGATAACAGCCACAGCAAGTTCTTTCCAGATATGTCTTCTGAGTCAAGGGAAACAAAAGCAAAAATAAACTATTAGGACTATATCAAAATGAAAAAGCTTCTGCACAGTGAGAGAAACAATCAACAGAACTAAAAGGCAACCCATGGAATGGCAGAAGATACTTGCAAATGACACATCTGATAAAGGGCTGGTATCCAAAATATATAAAGAACTTATCAAACTCAACACTCAAAAAACAAATAATCCAGGGGCATCTGGGTGGCTCAGTCGGTTAAGCATCTGCCTTTGGCTCAGGTCATGATCTCAGGGTCCTGGGATCAAGCCCTGGGTCAGGCTCCTGGCTGAGGTCTCCTCCCCAACCCCCCAGTCAGGCTCTCTCTCTCAAATAAAATCTTAAAAAAAAAACAAAAAACCAAATAACCCAGTTAAAAATGGGCAGAAGACACAAATAGGCATTTTTCCAAAGAAGACATACAGATGGCCAACAGACACATGAAAAGATGCTCAACATCACTGATCATCAAGGAAATACACATCAAAACTACAATATAAAACTACAATGAGATATCACCTCACACCTGTCAGAATGGCTAAAATCAGCAACACAAGATAAAACAGGTGTTGGCAAGGATGTGGAGAAAAGGGAATCCTCTTACATTGTTGGTGGGAATGCAAACTGGTGCAGCCACTCTAGAAAACAGAATGGAAGCTCTTCAAAAGTTAAAAATAGAACTATCCTACCATCCAGCAACTGCAGCAGTAAATAACTATTTACGCAAAGAATATAAAAATACTAATTCAAAGGGATACATGCTCCCCAATGTTTATAGCAGCATTATCAACAATACCCAAATTATGGAAAGAGCCCAAGTGTCCATCAGCTGATGAATGGGTAAAAAAGAAGTGGTATATATTATACAATGGGAGATTAGCCATGAAAGAGAATAAAGCTAGCCATTTGCAATGACATGGATGGAGCTACAGAGTATGATGCTGAGGGAAATAAGTCAGGCAGAGGAACACAAATACCACACGAGTTCACTCAGAAGTGGAATTTAAGAAACAAAACAAATGAACAAAGGGAAAAAAGGGGGGGCAAACCAAGAAACATACTTTTAGCTATGAGAACAAACTGATGGTGACCAGAAGGGAGGTGGGTGAGGGATAGGTGAAATAGGGGATGGGGATTAAGGACGGTGCCTGTCATGATAAGCACTGGGTATTGTATGGAAGTGTTGAATCACTATATTGTATACCTGAAACTAACACACTGTATGTTAACTAACTGGAATGTAAGTAAAAACTTAGGGGTGCCTGGCTGGGTCAGCTGATAGAGCATGTGACTCTTGATCTCCGGGTTGTGAGTTCAAGCACCACGTGTGGCATGGAGTTTACTTAAAATAAAAATAAAATAATAAAATAAAATTTGGGGCGCCTGGGTAGTTCAGTCGGTTAAGTGTCTGCCTTCGGTTCAGGTCATGAACTCAGGGTCCTGGGATTGAGTCCCGCATCGGGCTCCCTGCTCAGCAGGGAGTCTGCTTTTACCTCTGCCCCTCCCCTCACCTGCTTTGTCTCTCTCTCTCTCTTGAATAAATAAAATCTTTAAAAAAATAAATAAATAAAAATTTAATAAGAAAATAAATACTTTTAAAAACAAAAAATAAATTTAAAAAGGATATAAAAAATTTAAAAATTATTAAAATTAAATAAAATTTTTAAAAAACTAATAAACTATTTCTAAGCACTTAAATGTTACTTTTATTCTATTATTCCCTTGTTAAAATGTATCAAATATATACTCCGTCTACCTTTTGAGGCTTTTATAATCTTCCATTTTCCTAGTTCAGCATCATTTTAATAATTTGGGTTTTTTTTAAAGATTTTATTTATTTATTTGACAGAAAGAGAGCACAAGCAGGCAGAGCGGCAGGCAGAGGGAGAGGGAGAAGCAGACTCCCCAGCTGAGCAGGGAGCCCAATGCAGGACTCAGTCCCAGGACCCCAGGATCATGACCTGAGCCAAAGGCAGATGGTTCACCAACTGAGGCTGACCAGGTACCCCTCCTTTTAATAATTTCTTTTTTTTTCATTTTATTTATTTATTTGATGGAGAGAGAGAGAGAGAGAGAGCACAAAGAGGCGGAGCAGCAGAGGCAGAGGGAGAAGCAGACTCCCCGCTGAGCAAGGAGACCAATGCGGGGCTCAATCCCAGGACCCTGGGATCACGACCTGAGCCGAAGGCAGACGCTTAACCGCTGAGCCACCCAGCACCCTTAATTTATCTAACAGACATCCTCTACTGCAGGAATTTATAATAGATGCCTTGTGTCCCCCATAAATAATCCATATTCACCCTGAATATGTCCTTTCAGTGTAGCTGTTTTCTCTACGAAACTCTTTCATCTTCCCTCTGCTGATCTAAACGATCCTACTCCTTTAAGATTATCCTCTCCCAGAAAAACACCCCCCAAAACTCCAGCTTTTAGTACCTTTCTACTCTTATTATAATTTAAGTTAATACTACAGAACGCGGACTACATTATACTCTCTCTGCTGTTGCTATGGCGCCCATAAGCATTAGGACTCTCTTCCCAACTAGATGGTAAGTTTATTTTATTTTTTTTAAAAATTCATTTATTTATTTGTCAGAAAGAAAGAGAGAGAGCCCAAGCTGGGGGGGGGGGCGGGGGGGGGGGGAGCATGGCAGGCTGAGGGAGAAGCAGGCTCCCTGCTGAGCAAGGAGCCCAATGCAGGACCCTGGGATCATGACCTGACCTGAAGGCAGACGCTTAATGCACTGAGCCGCCCAGGCGTCCCACACCTAGATGGTAAGTTTATTACAATTTGTATTGTGGTAGAGTCTGCCACCCCAAAATATGCCACCTTGTGAAAAAAGAATTATTTTGAGCTAAAGGCACTTATAAAACAGCAGATACAAAAAAGATTGACCTTCCCTTTCTTCCTGGAAGCAGGAGATAAAACTCCCATGTGAAAAATGTCCTCTGCATATGAGGAAGAAAGAAACATTCTTATCACCAGAGGGAGTGGAGGCTGAGAGGAATCTGTGCGAACAGACCTCATTAAAATAACTCATCTTCCTTTAATCTCCCCATATACTTTAGTTATGTTTCCACATTGCCTCTCTTTGTTCAACATAGTATAAAAGCATTTCGGTTTTGCCATTTCTTTGGGTCATCATTTCCTTATGAGAGTTCCCATGTCACATAAAACTTGTATTAAAACGATCCCATTTACAATGCACCAAAAGGAATAAAATACCTAGGAATAAGCCTAACCAAGGAAGTGAAAGACCTGTACTCTGAAAACTATAGAACACTGATGAAAGAAACTGAAAAAGTTACAAACAAATGGTAAGATAGCCCATGCTTATGGACTGGAAGAATAAATACCATTAAAATGGCCATACTACGCAAGGCAATCTACAGAGTCAATGTAATCTGTATCAAAATACTTACAGCATTTTTCACAGAACTAGAATAAATAATCCTAACATTTGTATGGAAACAAAAAGACCCTAAATAGTCAAAGTAATCTTGAGAAAGAAGAACAAAGGTGGAGATATCACAATCCCAGATTTCAAGATATACTATACAGCTATAGTAATCAAAACAGTATGGTAATGGCACAAAAATAGACACAGATCAGTGGAACAGAATAGAGAGCCCAGAAATTAACCAATGAATATATGGTCACTTAATCTATGACAAAGGATGCTAGAATATCCAATGGAAAAAAGATAGTCTCTTCAACAAATGGTGCTGGGAACTGCACAGCTACATGTAAAAGAATGAAACTGGACCACTTTCTCACACCATACATAAAAATATACTCAAAATGGATTAAACAGCTACATGTGAGACCATAAAACTTTTAAAAGAAAAAACATAGGCAGTAATCTCTTGGATCAGCAACATGTTTATGGCTATGTCTCCTCAGGCAACGGAAACCAAAATAAAAAGCTTTTGCCCAGCAAAGGAAATCACCAACAAAACAAAAAGGCAACCTCATGAATGGGAGAAGAGATTTGCAAATGATAATATTGATGAGGGGTTAATATCCAAAGTATATAAAGAACTTGTTCTATTCAATACCAAAAAAAGTAAATGATCTGATTTAAAAACAGGCAGAGGACCTGAATAGAAGGTCCAAAGAAGACATACACATGGCCAACAGAGACATGAAATGATGCTCAACATCACTCATCATGAGGGGATAAAAATCAAAATTACAATGAGATATCACCTCACACCAGTCAGAATGGCTAATACCAAAAAGACAAGAACTAACAAGTATTGATGAGGCTGGGGCAACAGGCAATCTTCATGCACTGTTGGTGGGAATATAAATTGGTGCAGCCACTGTGGAAAACAGTATGGAGGGTCCTCAAAAAAATTAAAAACAGAAATACCATATGATCTAGTAATTTCACTCCAGGTATTTACCTCAACTGACTTAAATCCAAAAAGATCTATGCACCTCTCTGTTTACTTCAGCAGTATTTGCAGTAGTAGTCGAGACACGGAAGTAACCAAATATGCATTGATAGAAGAATGGATAAAGAAGATGGGATGTGTGTGTGTGTGTATCCATATGCATATATATATGTATATATGGAATAGAATATTACTCAGCCATAAAAAAGAATGAGATCTTGCATTTGTGACAATATGGATGGACCTAGAGGGTATCATTCTAAGTGAAATAAATCAGACAGAGGAAGACAAATACCATATGATTTCACTTTTATGTGGAATCTAAAAACAAAATGAAAGAACAAACAAAGACTCAAATATAGAGAACTGGTGGTTGTCGGAGGGGAGGTGGGTAGGGATATGGGTGAAACAGATAAAGGGGATTAAGAGGTACAAACTTTCAGTTATAAAAGAAATGAATCACAGAGATGAAAAGTACAGACAGGTACTACAGTCAATAACATTGTAACGACATTGTACTCTGACAGATGGTAACTACAGTTACCGTGGTGAGCACTGAGTAATATATGGGATTGTTCAATCAATATGTTGTACGCCTAAAATTAATATTGTATGTTGATTATACTTCGATAATAAAAAAACAAATAAATGTATATATTTTCATCCTGTTAATCTGTTTTACCTTAATTTAATTATGATTCACAGCCAAAAATCCTAAGAGGGTAGAGGTAAAACTCCCATACAATGTCTTTTAAGCTTTACCCATAGCATCTTAGAGATTAACAGGAGCTTGTTAAGGGAATGAGTCCTAGGATATTATTTCAGCCTTTTTGGTAATCCAAGAATACTTGTGCAATAATGATTATATTCTCCAAGAATGAAGACACAGCAACATGCTAAGATGGGGAATTTCTTGGAAAGTCAGGACATTGAAATGTCTAAAGGTTTCCGAAATCCTGCACCTTGGAAAAGGAACCAAAATGTAAAAAATATGATATATTAATATTGAATAAAAAAGGAAGAAAAACTATAACACGTAGTTTGGAAAGGCATAAAGGCTCCGATGGCATTAATGACTTTACCAAACTGCATATAGTTGAACATCTGGCATTACAAGCCGTAGGGGACACATCTGGTTTCTTGATCATTGTTATCAGTACCCCCACGAGCCATTCTCATTCGACTCTAAGGTAGGAACCTTCAGGCTGACAATAGGGGAGATCGAGTCAGCAGTTCAGAACCGCGGGTTGACGAGTGTGGGAGACTGACTGGTATTACCACCCCAAAGCATTTCCCATCAGCTGTGCTAAAGAACGTGGGGTGGAAAGCACAAACCCGAAACATGAGAGCACATTATCAAAATGTTAGACACAGTTATGGGCCACTGGGAAGTGAAGCAATCAGAAATGGCAAGGTCAGGAGTATCATTCCCCGGCTGGGGAAGCCCCTGTAACGTACCAGTCTTTTCAAACATGTAAACATAACAACTGTCAATGTAGGGCAATACACGTGAAGACTAATAATAGCAAATTTTCATATAAGGTATCATTAATAGAAACTTTAATTTAGTAGCGTTTGAATTTTGAATGAGAAGCTTACCTTGCAGAACTTGACTTCTGCCTCTAAATGATGAATGTACTGAGACTGGTCATTGATGATAGGAACAAGATTGTATACAGTAGGCATATTGGCTTCCTCATACTCTGATGACCTCTAAGGCAAAAAATGAAAACAAACACAAATTAAGCATGTTTGGATTTAGCAAAGAAGCAGGTAATACCACTCCAC
The DNA here is from genome assembly GCF_023065955.2 of Ursus arctos. Lineage (NCBI taxonomy): Eukaryota > Metazoa > Chordata > Mammalia > Carnivora > Ursidae > Ursus > Ursus arctos. The sequence continues at coordinate 2,630,927 of NW_026622874.1, read as the reverse complement.
CCTCAATTTAGTACTGATGTCATACAAACATGGGGTAGATCACATTGTGGCCAATAGCATTTCTTTCTCTATCCTGTAAATTCCACAAACAGATAAGATTCAGGGATATGAATATCTTTTTTTTTTTTTTTAAGATGGAAAGTGAAAGTTGTTATAAAAAGTATGTGGCAAATGGAAAAATGCTGGTGTAGTCTCATTGGCTTGGGAAGAACTGCCTACCAGAGCCATCTGGAAATGTGACACCCCATTCAGCAATGCGGAGATAAACAGACAATTCTCTTCAAGAAACTGCCAGGTGAGAGCACTGCTAGCTAAAACGGCAGACCAGCTGCCTGCTGAAGGGATTCTTTAGACAAGGGTTTGCTGCCAGGTGTCTCCACAAGGTAAAATTCTATCTACAAAGGAGTACGTTAGCAAAGTGTGGTTTCTGATTTTTGACCCTAGTACTCAAGGCAATTTGAGGCTATGCTGGTCTGGAGTATGGAGCCGCCACACCTAGAGTGCTAAAGCAGGACCCTCGGGAAACCGACAGCTACCCTGCACCAGGAGTCCAGCAAACAGACCGCAGAAGACGTGTTCATTCTCCATCCCTCTGCAGCATTCCTGCATTGACTTTAATGTATACCCTACTCTCTCCTCAAATGATTACAATGTGGCTTCTAGAATCATTTATCATTCCATGATATTTTTTAAGGAGAAGAGGAAATCGGGAAGGGAGAATGAGTGTCAACCAGTGAAATGAACCCAGAGAAAGCTGGAGATGAGACACCTGATCATTGTTTCTCAGTCTGCTAGAAATTCCTAACAACGAAGGACCAGCTCTCGTGGCAGAATAAATAAGTAGAATTTTGCTTTTTGGCATATTAAAGAAATTTAAAAACCAAAGTAACTTTAATTAAATGGATTATCTCTGGTGACTAGAAAGCAATTAATTATAATAATTTTATATTAATAGAAATGGGTCCAGAACATAGGCAAATAAGAATTAAATATTACTGTGGGTACATGTAGGATAGTCTATGTAAAAAATTTTAAAAACACAAGCTAATACTGTGTGGAAAATGAAATCACCTGTATATGTAAGGGTTTCTTATAGTCTGGATAGCCACATTTCACAAACATAAGTCATAATGTGTGGATATATTTTCCATCTCAACAGTGCGTCAGTTTCATGTCAAGAGAGCCATGTGTTTCTGATATGTCATGCTGGCTATGAAAGTGCATCTAAGGGGCGCCTGGGTGGCTCAGTCGGCTGGGCATCCCACTCTTGGTTTCGGCTCAGGTCATAATCTCAGGGTTGTGAGATCGAGCCCCAAGTCGGGCTCGGTGCTGAGTGCAGAGTCTGCTTCAGATTCTTTCCCCACTCCCTCTCCATCCCCCTCTGCATCTTCCCCCCTCCCCCGCTCACATTCTCGCTCGTTCGCAAACAGATAAAATCTTAAAAAAGAAAAGAAGAGGAAAGTGCATCTGAAGTGCTTCTAAACCTTCCAGCACTGCTTATTATCACTCTGGCTTGTAATCATTCCACGTGGGCTAATACAGCCAGAGTCTACGTTGCACCCTCCCACGTAGCTGCGTATAAACAGACACGGGGATGTGTGAAGTGTATGCTGCATATACTGAACTGATGACACTCTTCATGAGGCTTCTCCTGCTACCCGGATTCAACCAGCTCTGTAATATCACTGCTCCGTTGTACCTTTAAAATGCTAATGCGTATGCCTGAGCATTCAACAGACAGAGCAACTTCGTCTACTAGACCTGAAAGAGCTCTACCCACTGTGTGCTTAAGAGCATTCTGTAAACCAGGTCTCCACAGGAATACATTTACTGAATGGTGAAATGCTGTATTAAAATTATAACTGATAGCCATAAATATTGAATAGGGGCCTGCAGTACACGTCTCTAAAGTGGGAAGTAAGCATGATGATATGCGTCAGGCTGGAGTGAAGTGTTAATATGGGGGTATGGTTACAACATTGCAGCTGTGAGTAAAGCGACACGTCTCCACAGTTTCTACCGTGCAGCCCTGGTATCCAACTGTCACACACACTGAAAATGCAAGGTACTTATTGCTACTTCGACACGTTAGATTTGTGTCAGACTGCATAGGTTTCTAAAGAATTTTAAGTATATGTTCTTACCTTATTATTACAGAAACACTGTGAGGCATAATACCCTTCTAGACAGTAAGTAATAGGCCCAGATAGACCTAAGGCCTAGACCGTTATTTTGACCATTTAAACCTGGCCAAATCCTTCCCTCATACCTATCCCTCCCTCACATCTGTCTCAGGCATTAGCATACCACATTGCTTCATTCAGGAATAGTTCACTCTGTCAAAGCAATAGCAGTAAAAAACAACTTCAGAAAAAAATAAAGTATAGCTTCTCACATTTTGCAATTTTATAACCACGTATTTTAAAATGCAGAATAAGATTATATACTTTGGCTTTGACATTCAAAATAAATATTACAAAGGACAGCTAGAAATATAATTAAGTAAATTCAAAAAAAGATGGGATATCGATATGACCCCATAAAAAAGAAAGAGCTATCCCTTCCCATAGATTGTTCCTTTTTTTAATATTTGCTAACAGTTGCAAAGTAAATTCTCCAAACTGTTTCCTCACTTACATTTTTCAAGCGAACGATAAATTTAAAACTCAGGATTCCCTCTGCCATGGAAGTCTCTCTTCTTCAGCCAAAATAATCAGAGGGGAGATAATTTCTTTTAATGCTTTATGCTATTAGAATGTCCTGCTCAGAATTTGTCGAGAACATACACTACTAAAACAACACTGTAGAGCTGAAACACACTTAGAGGGCACCTGGGTGGCTCAGTCGGTTAAGCGTCCGACTCTTGATTTCAGCTCAGGTCACCATCTCAGTGTCATGAGATCAGGTCCCATGTTGGGCTCCACACTGAGCGTGGGGTCTGCTTGAGATTCTCTCTCCTTCTCCCTTTCCCCCTCCCTCCATTCATGCTTTTTCTCTCTAAATAAATAAATAAATAAATAAAATCTTCAAAAAAACCCAAAAACATAGAAAGACAATGCTCTTGTCAGGTTGCAAATGTTGATACGCACCAGAGGGGACACATTTCGTCTTCTTGATGGAGACACCTCACTTTCCTTAGTTGCCTGCTGGTGCAACAAAGCTTTGAGCTGATTGACTGCAGAGCAAACACAATGGCTTTCATTAGCCTTCCCATGGATCCGCGGCTTATCACCACCCATCCACGCTTCCATCCATCTAACAAACACAGTGTAAACATGTTTTATGCATCAACAACTGTGCAATGGGCTGGGGGTCCAAAGGCAGACATGAGAAAACCTCTACCACTTAAAAGCTAAGAGTCTACGGAGCAAGAGAGATCCACTGACAGATACAAAACTATGTAGTAAGTTTCCATGTAGCTCTATGGCTAGTCACAGTGTTATAAGAGGAGGACACACCTAATCATGCCTGCTTTTAGAGAGGATGAACAGAAGATTACCAAGCAGAAAAGGGTGAGAAAAATCCCAGTTACAAGGGATGGCATAAGCACAGAAGCCGGGCGAGGAGGCTGCTATGACTAGAACAGGGCTTGAGAGATGGATAGTGTGGAGGAGGATAGAAATACGAAGCTGGAGAGGTAGCTTGGAGCCATGCTGAGAAAACATTGCTCTGACATAGAAAGGATTTTGGACGTCAGCCTATAGGCACCATGAAGTCAAAGGAAAAATATTCAGCAAGGGAATTATATCAGCTAATCTGTGTTTCAGGAAGAAAACGCCACCTGCAGAGCTGGGACGGCCTGTAGTCCTTACTGTACGGAGCTGAAATATTCACTGTGTGTCATTCAGACTAGGACTGACACCCACTCGCACTCACCGGCATGGCTGTGTTGCAGTTCGTGCCAGGCCATCCCAGGGTCCTCATTTTCTACACCGCTACTACATGTGGGACCCGGCGCCTCTTCCCCAACAGCGACACCACCTTCCCTCAGGGCACACTGCAGCTGGTGAATGCTTCTGTTCGCGCGCTCTGCAACAACATGATGACAGTCTGGGCGGCCACGTGTACACTTACTCCAAAAGGCAGTTTCTAAAGGAGAACCCATTGTGTCTCATACTTTATGGAAACAAGCAGAGATTTGTTTCCAGCTTGCTGAGGACAGTGCTGAGGAAGACAGGGATGCAGTTCGTGGGTCAGAGGTGAGACCTGATGATCCCTAACGTCCCTGACACGTCAGTGGTGGATATTCACCCTATATAGCCCTACTGCCAAGGAGGATAGAATAGGATAGCTCCTCCCCCACCCCCCAAACACCAATCCCACCCCAGAAAGGGCTCCCCTTCCCCTCCTTGAGATACCGGGGTGGTGGGCAGAACTAGCAAGAGGGACTCCCACACGCCAAGTTCCCGCCCAGGGAAGTCTATTTGCCCCTGTGAGCCAGATGCCCCTCCTGAACTGAGAGACAGCCTACTGTCTGGCCTCCTTTTGATCCAGATCGGAAGAGCTGAATGAAGTGCTTACAGTGCTTGCCTCTGCAGTGTCGTCCTTCCTATGTCCTGCTGGCTGACTACACATCTGTAGAAATTCTTGGCTAGTGGACCCACTAAGAATTGAAGCTTAAACTCACTAGCACATACTTAACACTACAGCCTAAAACGAAGTATCTTACAGTATATTATACTATAGCAGTTCATCTCTAGAATAGTGCCCCCAAAAAACCCGGCCTCTACCCTTGTCCCCTCCCAAGTTGAAACTAAGGGTAACTTGCACTCACCAACAGAATGCAGGAGTTACACCATGCCAGACCAGGCTTCATTTTTTTTTTTTTTTTAGATTTATTTATTTATTTGAGAGAGAGAGCGCGCACACAAAAGGGTACTCAGAAGTGTGCACTCACAAGCACCCCTGTGCACACGTGAAAGGGGTAGTAGGGGAGGGACTGCAGGGGAGGGGTGGAGGGGGAGGGACAAGCAGACTCCCTGCTTAGTATGGAGCCCACTCCTGGCTCAATCCCAATCCCATGACCATGTGAGATCATGACCTGAGCCAAAACCAAGAGTAAGGAGCTTAACTGACTGAGCCACCCAGGCGCCCCTGGGCTTCATTTTCTAAATGTCTGGTGGCTTCTGCTTCCTCCCTCCTGGAAGGCTTGTTTTTATCATTCCTAAGCCACTAAGTAGGAAGCCTGCCTACCCTGCTGGAGAGATTGCCAAGGGGCCATGTGGAAAGGAGAGGCCCTGAGACCACATGGGTAAGAGAGGCCCAACCCTGCTGACAGCCCAGTGCAGCCTCCAGATGACTCCAGCACCGGAGGCCATCTCACTGCAAAGGCATGAAAGAGACAGGAAGAACTGTCCAGCTGGGTCCCGTCAACCCAAATGCCTTCAGTTGTTGCTGTCAGCCACCAGGCTTTACAGTGGTTTCTTATGCAGTAATAGAGAACTGAAATAATTATCCAGTGAAATACCCAAAAAGGTTTTCAGCAAAGGGTCCAAGCCTTACATTAAAAACAGAACTATACTAATCACCCTAGCGAAGGCATTTCTGAGAATTCTATCCTACTTTATGGATATTTTTACATGCCTAACAACCGGAGAACCAGGCAATCGATTAGTAATTTCATTAATTAAGGTCCATTTATTTTTTCCATTTAAACTTGTTGTTTCTGCTAATCTCTTAGGACTGAATTCACTGGTTCCTATTTAGAAAACATTAACTATAACAAAAACTGTTCCTTGCACGGTAGAACTGGGACCCAGATTTCAGTCACCCTGTTCAAATTTTGACATCTATATTTGAAAGTTATTTTTTAATCCACTCATTGATTTACCAAGCATCTACATATATCTAAGATGGAAATGTATGTTAGAAAAAGATGAATTCCCACGCAAATTCATCTATATCTATTATCTATCTATTTTTTAAAATTTTTACACTTTTAATTTTTTTAAAGTCTTTATATATTTATTAGAGAGAGAGAGAGAGCACAAGCAGGGGGAGCACCAGAGGGAGAGAGAGAAGCAGGCTCCTCACTGAGTGGGGAGCCTGATGCAGGTCTTGATCCCAGGACCCTGAGATCATGACCTGAGCTGAATGTAGACACTTAAGCAACTGAGCCACCCAGGTGCCCTCTAATCTATTTCAAATGGACTCCATTGAAACAATACTTAAGATATTGGAGGGGAGGAGATAGTACTTTCCCTAAGAAGGAGCAACTGGTAACAATGATGGCCAATGACATTCTTGCTCTTCCTTGACAACTTAGGTCTACTTCTTCTTGTGTCCTCGGGAGAAAAGCTCCTCATCTTTGCTACCTATATGGGAACTCTAAGAGAGTTACCAAACATCTATCTTTTCATTACCAGTCATGGATGAAAACATATTTACAAACATATATTCTACAGGACCTTGAGAAACAGATTTTCTCCAAACTCATTAATTTCAAAGTTTAGAACAGAAAAAGTAACTGTAACTCAGTAGGAAAAAATATATAATCTAAGTTATAAAATATCTGACATAGGTTGTTCACTTAGAGCAACTCATTTTATTTCTTGATAAACTAAAGAAAGCAGGTCTTTCAGGTCAGGGTTCAACAGTGAAATTTTATTACTAACTACACTAGAGACTCACTGAATTTATCACTACATTTCTCTCTACACACCAATCCTATTTCCACACAGACCTGTCTCTGACAGGCAGTTGGAGCTGAATACTAACCAAGCCTGGCCTCCTCTTACTCATCATGAGTTTTGTTTTTTGGGATGGTTTGGTGTTTTTTTTTTTTTTTTTTTCTTTTTACTCATCATGAGTTTGAGAAAAACCCGGATAAGACACATTCCTGGTTTTAGCAAAATAAGAAGTAGCAGTTTTCCAACAACTTAGTATTTTCTAAAGAGATTTGTTAATGGAAAAGGAAAATCAACATGCTACACAATAAGCAATTTGGTTCACAGAGCTTTAGATTTACACCATAATCTATGAATAAAGCACTTATCTTTAGTACATCCATTAGAAAGGAAACAGAGGGTTTAACTAACATTAAAAGTGTGCTCTGTGGAGCTATGAAATGATTTCACTTCTAAGATAAAGGATAATTATTTATTTACACCTAATTTGACTAAAAGCTAATAAGCTATATTAGGAAAAAGAAAGGAAATCTGGAAAAAAATTCAGCTGAAAATCTCTATACGTAGAGTTCTTTTATCAGATTACAATGACGGCAGAGTTTCATGAGCCCATTTAACCCATTTCCCAATATTCTTCTTTACTCTTGTAGAATTTATGACATTCAAAGATTACATGTTAAAATTACACTATGAAAACAGTTATTATGTGAAATAGTGAGATATTGAAATCAACTATTCCAAGGAAAAGTGATACCCAAGATAGAGGTGTTTTTGCAATCACTGACTTCAGTTGATAGGATCAGAGAGGAAGAGAAGGAATTTGCAAGAACTGTGTCCTAAAACTAAGAAGGTAAGTGATATTTTTAAGTCATTTCAATAGTATATTACAAAACACTCTAAATGCTCTTCAAGTATACACATAGCAACATAATTATACACTGTAACAGACAGAGTTAATCCTGAGGAATAATAATGCTTAGATGGTTCAAACAGATGAAACCCTATTGCTCTTCAGCCCGAACAACTGCAACTGAAGGCTTTATAGTCCTTACAAAGAACACTACACCCTACATGCCGTTATCTGCTACAAACCGGATTACACAGGAGGTTCTAGTTATCATTTCCTATCCCATTGCGAATGGGCAAACTTTATCCGTCCATAACCAAGAGACAGAAAGAATACTCATTTCCCCTTCTCTCCAGAGAGGACAGTAAGAGTATTTCACACTGCATCCTGATTTCTTCTCTCCAGCACCAACCACGGCCTGAAAATAAACTTAATTATCAATACAGACCCAAATAGGACCTCTGAGTCCCAAAGCATCACGTGAACATAAGGTAAGTAAATAATATTTCTGGAGGTCCGCTATCTGAACACCAATCAGTACAATGAGCACCAAAAGTGAGTGAGCTGCTGACTGCTGGCCAATTTCAGTCTGTCTTTTTTTTTTTTTTTTAAAGATTTTATTTATTTATCTGACAGAGAGAGAAACAGCCAGTGAGAGAGGGAACACAAGCAGGGGGAGTGGGAGAGGAAGAAGCAGGCTCCTAGCAGAGGAGCCTGATGTGGGGCCTGATCCCACAACGCCAGGATCACACCCTGAGCTGAAGGCAGACGCTTAACTGCTGTGCCACCCAGGCGCCCCCAATTTCAGTCTGTCTTAATCATTGTTGTAGTCCAGTTCCCCACCATTCTCTCTCCCAGCTCACCATCAGGCCTCTCTTCACCAAGGTGTTTTTGAACAAAAGACAACTATGTCCCAGTCTAGGAAGGATCATCACTTATATACAGACCGTGAATTATTCATGTCTACATTCTCCATCTGCACAGGGAGATGTGAACAAGAATTACCCCGGTGACGGGGTGGTGGAACCACTCCCCAGGCAGCGCCCAGCTGTCTCTGAGAAACCATGCAATGAGCCATACCTCCCTAGGCTGAGATACGACATGCACCGCAGTTCTTAAAACAAGCCGAGAGCAGGGCAGACAAGCAGAAAAATGAAACCACAGCGAGATAAGAGATGCATGTGTCTGTCCACACTTGACTGGGCCTCAGATAGTTCAGAAGATTGCTGTCGCTATTTACTAGGGGACTGACATCTAGGACAACCAAGATAAAAACAGCCTAATCCAAAGTCAGACAAAGCCAGCCTTGGAAATGACAATTATAACAGCGAACGGGATTAAAAGTAACGTGCAGAAACGAAAAGATCTAAAAGAAAAATCTATCATAAAAGAAAAGACCCTAACAGCCGAAAAATGTGCTGAAGTGGTTGGCGCAGGAGTGAAAGATAATCTGAATAAGAATGTCAAGGTCTTAAGAAAGCAGTGGCCTGAAAGTCATTGAGGATGTGTAGATGTTGGCAAATCAAGGAGATCAGCTATATACATTATGAAGGATACACCTGGTATGTTTTGGGCTGATAAAGAAGTAATCCTAGCCAGACTGGCAGAACACAGGTAAAATCACCAGCCAGGACAATCAGTATCCTTAACCGTAATTACTCGCAAGTACGATTATTGTAGGACAAAGGCGATGAGCAAGGCCTTGCTACTTCCAGGTCACGGTTTCTCAACCCAGCACTACTGACGTTTGCATCCGATAGTTCTTTACTGTAAGGAGCTGCATTGTGTGTGTTCAGTGGCCTCCCTGTCTTCTACCCACTGGATGCCAATAGAAACCACCCCCCCCCCAACCACCACCAGTTGTGACAACTGAAAATGTCTCTGTAAATTACCAAATGTCCCCTGGGTGAAAAAATCACCCCTGGTTGAGAACCAGTGATTTAGATCAATAAAACAGCATAGCTAGGGTTCAGATTTGGGTTTTGGTTTTTTTTTCAAATTTTTATTTAATTTCTAGTTAGATAACATACAGTGCAATACTGGTTTCAGGAGTACAATTCAGCGATTCATCACTTACATACAACACCCAGTGCTCATCATGACAAGCACCCTCCTTAATACCCATCACCTATCTAGCCCATCTCCCACCCACCTCCCTCCATCAACCCTCAATTTGTTCTCTACCTTTAATTACAGCAATTGTGCTACTCGGTATTTACCCAGAGCATACAAAAAATAATAATAATAATAATAATAATAATACAGATTTGAAGGGGTAGATGCTCCCCGATGTTTATTGCGGCATTATTGACAATGTTCAGAACTGAGGAAAGACTTCCCACATTACTACATTGTAACTACAGCCACCTCTTAATGAAAAATGGGCAGGACAGTGAGCTAGTCAGCCACAGTCGTGGTGGTGGACAGAGCACAAGCCACAACCATCACTGCCAAGACTGGGCACTTCTGACCCAGGTGTTAGGAGAAAGTGTTCTAGCTGCTGGGATCAAGAACTTGAAATCATATTTAGCTTCGTACTGTTTCAAGGCCTAACACATGAAGCAATAGTTACACTTCAAAGCCATCGCTCAGAGCCACCTTAGGTGATGATCCCTGGAGATATTCTAGTGGGTCTTGATGAAGAATATCCCCCACCCGCCCACCCCCACGCAACAAGCTGCTTTGGCCAAGTGCACAAGCCCATTTCAAGCTACTTTCTCTACCTTTTGACCCTGAGAGGAGAATCACTAAGTGAAAAGGTGGAAACCCTAGGCACACACTGGGAAAGTGATCAGCGCATACATGTGTAAACATCCCAAGAGAAAATATAATTATTCTCAGTATCTCAATAGCTTGGGATTAACTTAATCCCTTTTTCTGCCCAAGAACATGAGAAAATACCCTTACAATTTAATAACACTGCACCATTGTTTTGGTTCTAAATTATTCCAGGGATGACTGTTTACTTGTAAAATGAGTTTTTACTGGCTTTTCTCTTCTGGCTGCTAAGTCCGGTCCTTTGCCTATTTTGCCTCATCAGTAGTGGGGAAGGAAAAATGGGAATCTACTACCTTTTGTTATTCTGGTAAAAGAAATGGTCGTAACAGTTAAAATTACTAAGAAAAGCCATTAAGAGCGGATAAAACAAAAAAAAATGAATATATGCCATCCACATTTTATCAGCAAAAAAATACACTCGGGTGTATACAAATTTCATTTGCGTTACCAATCCTTCTTTATGAATAGCCAAGCTATTCCATTTCTTTAATTTTGAGAAGAAGAGAGCTGTTTCAGTCTGCACTGAAATACCAAAATAATCTTCTCATTTCATGACCCCAAGTGCTTCCAGGGGCTTGATTACATTGTTGCCTGTCTTGGTCACAATGAGGCTGATAGTAAAACACACAAATAAGTAAACACTACCTGTGGAGTATGTGTGCACACACACACGTGTTTATGCATATATGGTGTAGGTGGCAAAGAATATAAAAACATTCAGAAAACACTCAAGAAAAGCAAAAACAAAAAGAAGAACTACAAGTTTGATGAGGAAAACTGAGCAAAAGAACTTTACTTAAATTGCACACACGTTTTCTTAAGTTTATGAAAGGTCCAGATGATGTCAGCACTGGCTAACTCGGTGACTAAAGTATTGGCAAGTAAGATTAATACAGTTCTTCTACAGATGTGAGCCCTTCCCTGGAAGCGGGGAGAAAAAAAAACACTTTGCAGAATCTGGGGAGATGTGTCAATCATATATAGGTAAAATATATCAATATTATCTTCAGTTTTCTCAAACTAGGTCAATTTACAAAGAAACAATCACCCCCCAAATTATATATTTTCTTCCCATATTCAAGCTCTGTCTTTCTATGGACCTAGTTCCACTCCTTCCTCTCATTTTTATATGATAGAAATGTAACTTTTATCATTACCATCAGCGTTGGTGAAAGGGATACTAGGGATCCAGGGGTCTGAGAGAAATGCCTGCAGGGGAAACCAGGCTCTCAGGGGCATTTTGCTAACCAAGTGTGGGAGGAAGGGAGAAGAAAAAGAAAGAAATCGAAAAGTTTTTATTTTATTTTTTAAAGACGTATTTTGTTTATTTGAGAGAGAGAGAGAGAGAGAATGTGTGTGTGAGTGGGGGGGAGGGGCACAGGGAGAGAGAGACAGAGGATCTCCAGCAGACTCTGAGCTGAGCGTGGAGCCCAAGCAGGGCTCCATCTCACACCCCTGAGATCATGACCTGAGCTGAAACCAAGAGTTGGACACTTAGCTGACTGAGCCACCCAGGCACCCCAGAAATGGGAATATTTTTAGAGAAAGCATAAACTGCCCAGTTTGGCCATAAGCCCTACCATTCCCTAGTTTCTTCCATAGACTCCATCACAGATTTTGCCACCTGCTTGGGTCCTAAAGACGTAACTCTGTCACCTCTTCCAAACTTTTCCTTTTAGAGACACGGAAACAAGAATTGAAGAATAGTTTACTGACTTGCCTAAGGTGACACCGATGGTTATCACTAAAGCTACGAAAGATTTTAGTGACCTGCCTCCTAGTTCCATATCCTTCTCTCTGAGTCCACCATACTCTTATGTGAATTCAGTCTAGAGCCCAGAATACCAAAATGTTGAAAGAAAAAGAGGAACTAGCATACAGAATGCATATGGAAAATAATGATATATTCTTGTCACAGTCTACATGTGTTCCATATTTCGTTATGCACCCCCAGCCAAAGGTGGTTAGGAACTAGATGGACGGGTGAGTCACATACACAGTGCTGTTGATACAACTCTACCTATAGCTAACACTGCAGCAATAAACTCGACATGATTCTGTTATTAAGAATGGGACACTGCTGGGGCGCCTGGGGGGCTTAGTCATTAAGCATCTTAAGCGTCTGCCTTCGGCTCAGGTCATGATCCCAGGACCCTGGGATCAAGCCCCACATCTCGCTCCCTGCTCGGCAGGAAGTCTGCTTCTCCCTCTCCCACTCCCCCTGTTTGTGTTCCCTCTCTTGCTGTCTCTCTGTCAAATAAATAAATAAAATCTTAAAAAAAAAAAAAGGAATGGGACACTGCTTTTTTTTTTTTTTTTAAGATTCTATTTATTTATTTGACAGAGAGAGAGACAGCCAGCGAGAGAGGGAACACAAGCAGGGGGAGTGGGGGAGGAAGAAGCAGGCTCCCAGCAGAGCAGAGAACCCACTGCAGGGCTCGATCCCAGGACCCTGGGATCACGCCCTGAGCCGAAGGCAGACACTTAACAACTGAGCTACCCAAGCACCCCTGGGACACTGCTTTTCTAACAAATTCTCTCCTTTCTATTATCATATTCCTACACTCAGAGCGCAGAACTTAAAACAGCCTGAATTCCTTGTTACATTGGTTTTTCTGACCCTTTCTTGGCTACATACTAGTTCATTTTATACCTCGTGGCCTTTGTACAATGCTGTGTTGGATCTAAATGAGAGGAGGGGTATTTGCTACTCTCCGCAGTTCCCAAATACCGTTCTTAATCATTCTGTGGGTCTTGAATGCTAGTTGCCTACATTCACTACAAAGGGAATGAACACCTAACCATCCTGCCAGGAGACCTTCCAAGTCACTTCCACTTCTAGATTCAACTCCGTGATTCCCAAGGTGCCTGTTTTCCCCACATTGGAATCTTTCAGATCACCTACTGTGAAGCAATAATGTTACAGATCTGTGGGGCAATGAAGCCTTCTCATTTTTCTGTGAGAATGCTTACTTTGAAGGAGAGTCACCAAATCTCTCTAATTTCTTACACTGAGGGCACAAACAATCCAAAGCAAGAGATACCCTTAGAGGGGATAAAGAGTGAATACATCTAGAAAGCAGAAGGCAAGAAAGGATAAGAAGGGAGTGTGAAGGGGCGCCTGGGTGGCTCAGTCGTTAAGCGTCTGCCTTCGGCTCAGGGCGTGATCCCGGTGTTCTGGGATCGAGCCCCACATCAGGCTCCTCCGCTGGAAGCCTGCTTCTTCCTCTCCCACTCCCCCTGCTTGTGTTCCCTCTCTCACTGGCTGTCTCTATCTCTGTCAAATAAATAAATAAAATCTTAAAAAAAAAAAAAAAAAAGAAGGGAGTGTGAAGTGTGCCAATGGGCTCCCTCTTTCCATGGTTGCTCTAGGATCACGAGTCAAGGAGAGACAAGAATTCCACTCAGGTCTTAAAAGAAAGCAAGCACAGCGCCTGGGTGGTGCAGTTGGTAAGCCTCCAACTCTTGGTTTCAGCTCAGGTTGTGATCTCAGGGTGGTGAGATCAAGCCCCTTGTTAACTCGGTACTCAGCACAGAGTTGGCTTGAGATTCTCTCTCTCCCTCTGCTCCTCCCCAACCTCTCAAATAAATAAATCTTTAAAAATAAAAAGAAAGCAGCTTTGACTTTGCCTTTCAAATCAGAACTTCAAAATTTTGGGGCACCTGGGTGGCTCAGTCAGTTAAGTGTCTGCCTTCAGCTCAGGTCCTGATCCCAGAGTCCCAGAATCGAGTCCCACATCAGAATCCTTGCTCCTTGATGCTCCTCCTGCTTGTGCTCTCTCTCTCCCTCTGACAAATAAAATAAAATCTGAAAAAAAAAACCTTCAAATTCTACTATACTATATTAGTACCTAAAATTACATTTAAAGTAATGAGGAAAAGTTATAAAAATGAGGAATTAGCATAGGAAACTGTGAAAGCATTTTGCATTTTTATATGGCTACTTCCTGGTTGAATATAAATGAAGGGATATTAATAATAATTACAAGTACAGTGAGTTAGGAACCAGAGGAATAACATGTTAGGAAAGACCGAGAATACTTTTTAGCCTTTCTTTAAGCACCAACTAGGCAAAACGTTTTGAGGAAGTAACGGTGGATAGACAAAACCAAACAAAGCAACAAAACCAAAACAAACTAAAACAAAAGAACTTCAAATTACGTTTTATCTGATTGTATAGTAACACAATTCTCAAGTCATTAGGCACAAACACTTAAAATACTGAAGTTCCACATGTAAAATAATGCCACCATACTTTGTTTATTCAGAAACACAAATTTTGACTTCAGAGGGAATTATCCCATTCAAAAGGGCTAATTTATATGTCTGAAGCAAAGAACTTCCGATTGTGCTTTAACTCAGGATTAGCTGTTTCCTTCCATAAGCGGTTATATAAACTAAATAAACATAAAAGTTAAAATGCTACTAAATAAGTAATAAAATAAGTCCTGAAAACCCACAAAAAATGTCAGGTCCCATTTCCTAATTCATTGTTAGAGCCATCACTTAAAAACAAAACAAAACAAAACAAAACAAAAAAACCTTTAACTTTTTTCTCTGCTTCATGTTTGCTTTTGATTATGTTTTTACTGTCTTATATTGTTATCACACTAAACTTAAAATTTATTTCAAAATGTATCATCTTTGAATGAAAACTTTCCACTCTATATAATTACTGAAAGCAGCACTCATTTGAAATTAACCACCTTATTGCACTAAAAAGCCAAATATTAGGCCCCTGCTGCTTACATAAAGGTTCACAATAAGGTAAAAGGAGGCGAAGTATTAGCAGAAACTTATAACGGAAAACAAAATTTTACCAGCCTTGAAAAATCACTCATTATCATTGTGCATAGTGCACATCTTGCTTTCAAATGAAAAGTCAGAAGTGGTTACTTCTGTATCTAACAGCTCTTGAAACATCAGCAGGCTGATGAAAGTATTCATCAAGACCACTTATTTTACTCTTGCAGTTTGAGTATTGAGAATGTTGACAGTTTATGACACTGTTGACAGATGGAAACAATACATAATAACGCTTACAAAATCTAGAGTCACTAGAACATAAACTTTCTAATCTCCTTAAACAATCTTCACTTTCCTGGAAGTACCAATTATAAATAGCAGCTGACATTTAACAAGTGTTTCTTACATGCCAAGCACTGATCTTTACCCTTATTCTCTATCACAGTAATCTGTAATTATTTTGTTTATTGTCTTTCTCCCCCACTAATCCAGAGGCTCCGTGGGGACAGGGACTCTGTCTACTTCTTTATTGTATCCCCAGCACCTAGCATGCCTTATAGTAGGCAGGACATTTTTAATTTTAATTTTTAAATGACTCATTGTTCTAAATACTCTAAATTTAAAACTGTTGGTCATGGGTGCCTGGGTGGCTCAGTAGGTTAAGTGTCTGCCTTTGGCTCAGGTCATGATCCCAGGGTCCTGGGATTGAGTACCGTGTTGGTTACCTGCTCAGCTGGGGAGTCTGCTTCTCCCTCTGCCCCTGCTTATGTACTCTGTCTCTCTCAAATAGATAACAAAATCTTAAAAAAAAAAAAAAAAAAAAAAAAGTTGGTCATGATCTAGAGGGTTAAGAAAATGCAAAAGAATAGAGTGTATTTATTACATTTAGCAGAATATTCTCCAATGAAATTTTATTTTATACATGTCCCATATAAAATGTATATCTTACCAATGGGTCATAGTAAAAAAAAAAAAAAGGCTGAAAATCACTGCTTTACATGGATTATTTCATTTGCTCCTCACAATAACCCTGTAGACAATACCATAACTTCCTCTTTAAGATAACAGTGCTGAGGTTTCCAGATAGTATATATGATGTCCAACATGGCAGAGCTATCTCTAAGTACAAACATCACTTCTATAAAGTCTCACTCATAGGGAACCATACTAAGAAACTCTGAATTAACCAAATAAGGTTTCAGTAAAAGTAACTGTGACATGATTAATAAAGAAAAAAATAGGCTTTTAAGGCAGTCAGTCCTGACTGAATTTAATGCAGGCTCTGCCACTAACCAGTTGTGTGGACTTCACCTAACTCAACCTCTTTGCACCTTGATTTCTCCATGTGTAAAAGAGGGATATTCATAAGGTTGCTGTAAGTTTTAAATGATTTGATGTATGTAAATAGCCTACACCACTAACTGGAAGCTGTTGTGATTAAAATAACTACTATTTTCTTTTTCCTGGTCCGATAAATCACATTCAGCCCACGACACCACTATCTGAATGTGCAAAATCGTGAATCAGGAATTTACTGGACTAAAGAGCAAAGTATGGGAAGAGGGCTAGAGTGGACTGGAGCCACCCAGAGTTTCTGCTGGCCTTGGGGGAGTAAGATGACTAAGTCAAGCTCAAGGAGTTAGTTCAGGTCACTATGGGAAACAAGGGAAACAACACTGCTTAACCGTAAAAACAAACACAAACTATTTCATCTTTGCTCAAGGATCACAGCACCATCCATCTTCTTTCTCTGCGTCCCGGCTGGGGCCAAGCCAAGGTGTTAGGAAACGCACCTGGTCAGCTCCCGCCCACTAGGCCCTGGTACCCAGGGGCTCGGGCGCAGAGGTTCGGCGCCAACTCACCCCGGAGACTCCGTTGATACTGCCCCAGAATCTCCTCCAGGGTAGAGTTCTCCGGGGACTTCGCCATGCATAGACCCGGGGCCCACAGATGGGAGTCACGTGGGGAAGTGTCCAGTGTCGCCCCTCGGGCAACAGGAGACCTTGGCGCCGGAAAAGTGCCCGCCTGCTTCCTGCCGCTGCTGTCATTGGGGAGCATGGAACCCCGGACGGAGCTCGCGGGGGGCCCTTCCCACCCAGTGGCCCTCGCGGTGGGCTTCGGGAGTTGTAGTCCCTAGGCTGCGGGCCTGCAGTCACAGGACTCCTAAAAGGCCTCCAACTATACTACAATTCCCAGAGGACATCGCTCCAAAAGCTGCGGCGGTTCAGCGGCCAGATCCGGTTGCCAACAGACTGCTTGGAGGCTCCGCCCTTTTTCTGTAGCCCAGGCTGGTTTAGTACTGCCTTTATCCCATCCTGCTGTTAGGACCACCCAACCGACAGAAAGAGCTCACTGAAGGCCTTGACGCTTCTAAGTTTGCTAGTTTGCGGTTGGTCCTTGATTCTTCTCAAGGACACAAATAAGCTCTCCACCCTTCAGCCGCGACATTTGCCAAAACGGCCAAATGAATTATCAAGAAAAAGAAGCTTTAAATCTTCCAACCAGCCTCGCGCGTGAAGGCACCCGACACTACAAATCCTAGCATGCCCGGCAACCAGACCTCCGCTTGGAGTTGGCGCACTGCCCTCTGGGAACTGTAGTCATTTTTAGTTGCGGTCCCGGCTAAAGCCAGAGTCCTCCTCATTGTTCAAGCTTGTCTTTGGAGCACGCCTGCGCACTAGGCAGTTGGAGCAGCCTTTGGGTGAGACCCTCTGCACAGCCCCTTTTCATTGTCTGAGTTTGGCGCCTGCGCAGTAAGAGATCGTTGGGACTGGGCCGGCGGAGGGGATAGGGCCGGGTTCCTCGCCCTTTCCTCAGGCGCCTGCGCACTGGGCGGCCGCTCTTTGCCGTTACCGCTATGTGCTGGGCGTGTGTGGAATAACGTTATTGCCCGGCGGAGCTCAGGGTCGAGAGCTCGACCGTAGCGGCAGCAACGACGACGACAGCGGCGACGACGACGACGGGGTGGAGGGAGGACGGCGTGCGAGAGACTCACGGGACGCGACGCGCCCCGCCTCCCCCGTCCGGTCCCTCTCTCAGCAGTCAGGGGTAAGTGATGCGCTCAGCTGCTCGGGTTAGGCGCTGCCGCCGCCGCTGCTTCCCCTCATCCTCCGGGGTTTGCAGCAGGGGCTCGGGGTGCGTCCCGGGGCGGCCGGGGGTGCTGGGCCGGGCGGCAGAGGGGACGCTTCCCCGCTGCCCTGAGCGGCGCCGCCACCTCACCCCCCACACCCAGCACCCGACCCGGGGCCGTGGGGGCCGCCCCTCCCCTCCCCCACCCTGTCCCCAGCCCCACCCGCCGTCCCTCCGGGCCCGCGGCCGCCGCCTCTTCCCGAGAATGTCTTGAATCATTTTCAGCCCTCTGTCGGCTTTGTGCAGCCCTCCCGCTTGCGCCGTAGCAGCTTGCTTGGCGTGCGGGCGGAGCATTGGAGGGAATGGCTGCGCTGCCGCTGGGGAAGGGATTTTTCCCCGATCGGAGCAGCTAACAGTGCCGGGCCTTTTTGTGAGGTTGGTTTGGGGATATGGGGCGGTTTGGGGGAGGTCAGGCCAGGCGCCCTCTGGACGCGGTTGGAGGACGTGGAAGACGTTGTGTCACGCACCCTACCAGGCGACTGCACCCGCGCAGGCTCTGGCTCCGTAGTAAACCCGGGGGAGGAGAGAGTGGCTTCCTGTCGGCTTCATTGTCCTAAGATTCAAATGTGGGGTTTTGGTATGCTTCCCTTCGTTTTATGCCTGACACAGGGCGGGAAGACGTGGGATTTGTGTCCTAAGTTATGGAATCTCGGGGGGGGGGCTATTGGGGGGGAGAGTAGTGTTTAGTAGGGCTTTAGGGATTTATTTGAAGAATGTAAGCCCCTGGAAGACAGGGACGGTGCCTGTGCAAGCATTGCCAAGGTGATCAATATGAAATTACTAGATAGCGATGAAGACTGGACTTAGAAAGGGCCCGACGACGAGGCTGTTGTGTAGCAGGGAAATGAACCAGCAGAATTGTTTTTTCATTGGGTGGGTAACGCATTCATGTTCCTAAGGGAATAGATGAGGCTACATCTTTCTGTTTTGCTTTTTGAGCAGTCAAAACAAAAAACAGGACCGGTACCTTTCGGTTTCTGATTTTGTTTATTCATACTTTCATTCTCTTAATGAAAATTCACTCATTTGGGGGACGTGTGGTGGGGCAGATGATTGTTGATTCAAAATGCATCTTTTAAAATGATTTCATCTTAAGCTTTCAAAGCTTACAACGGTTTGCTGGCGTTAAAACAAGCGGAAGAAGGAAAGAAGCAGGATGGGGAGGAGCAGGTGGAGGGATAATGGGGAGGAGAGAGTTACATTGTGAATACTGTATCTAGATCTTCACGGATACAATCCTAGCTGGATAAGCTTCAGAAATTTAGTAATTCAGGTCTGAAAATACTACATTGCAAGGTACAAATAATTTTGTGTTTTTCTAACATTATTTTTTAAAAAGTAAAACCAGGGCTGTTCTTCGTCCTTCCTGACTTTGTAGATATGGTAGGATTTGGGTCTTTTAAAACTCAAGAATCTTAGTGCACTTGACAGGGACACAGGAAGACACTAAAACTTGGAAAGTTAACTGAATTGTCTCTCCAAGTGTCACTGCTAAGGAAAGGCAGAGCTGAATAAAACCAAGATCTGTTCCTGCAGTGGGCTGTTTGGGTTTTGTCCCTTAGTCCCCCTACCCTGTGAAAATTTATGGAAAGCTTCTCTACATGCTCCTTGAGTTGTCTTTAACAGTCAAGTTCATTGATATCCTAGTTGTATTAATCTAGTCCTTTTCCTTGTGATGCAAAAATAATTCTACTGAAGAGCTTTAGTTTTATAAATTAACTTACAATATAAGGAAAGACGCCCTAACATGGGCTTTTCATTTAAAAAAACCAAAACTGTTGGAAGTTTTTCCCTACTAATTAGTAACTGTATCTTAATATTACTCCCTGATATTCAGTAGTATTTTATAGTACGATGAACTCTGTAAGCTCTTAAAAATAAAATTGCCGTGTAACAAGAACCTGTGAAGTTCATTTTTCTCATTTTTCTTCAATTAATGAATTATATTATTTGCAACTTACCTTTTGGGAAAAAAATCTGTTGAACTTTTTCTCAGAATTAAATTTATGTTTTTTCATTGAGTTGCTTTTGACAGAGTGCTTTTTTTGCTTTATAATCTTACCCTTTAATTCTGCAATGCATTTTAGTAGACTTTTTAAAAAAGAATTTATTAATATGCCCTTTTAAGTTTTAGCTTACTTAAAAATAATCTAGTTAAATTCAGCATGTGGAATTACATTAAATCAAACTTTAAATGTATTTTATTGGTAAATTTCATTGTTCTCAATTACTTTGGAAATAACCATTTGCATGTTTTCTACCTTAGCATTAATGAAATTTATGCTGTAAAATTATCATACGTTATGCCCATTAATGCAAATATCAAAGTGTTTTTAAAAATTCTATGCTTAATTTATTTAATCCCAGTATTAAAATTTGTTTCCTTTTATCACTGAAGAAAAAACTAGTTTTATTGTTGCATTTGATAGTGATCAGATATCACTCATCTAGTACTGAATACTGCCTATGTTTAAACTTGTTAACGTTTTTTATTCAACAAAATTATACTCCCGTAAAATAATTTTTAGTATTTTAATTTATAATGATTGATTTTGTTCTCTGTCATGAACATTGGGGTTTTAAGCAGTGTCCTAATCTAATAAATATCTAACAGACAGCAGTGTACTAAATTGCCAACTAAAATATCTGTACAGTTGCAAATTATTATGGAAGTATAACAAAAGAGCAATTAGGTACCATCTGCAAAATCCTTGGTGGATAGATAATATGGAGGAGAACGTTGAGTGTTGCTGTATTTCGGTAAAAAATGAATTTCTTCTTAAGGGGAGAAACCTCAGACCATCTTTATTTCATAAACTTTTGTTAATAACCATTTCCAGTAATTAACTACCTTTGGTGAAATGGGATTTAACTTATTTACTTAAATATTTTTTGAGGGAAGTGTCCAGCAATGAGTTAGCTAGTGTGGGCAAAACAAAAGAATAAGAAGACATCTGTCTGGTAGTAGAGTTGATTAAGCTAGACATATAGTCTAGTTTAGTTGAATGATTATGCAACAGTACATCTATATTATACTTTTTTTTGGCCAAAATGAATAACATGGCAGTATATACTGAAGGTAAATCACTCTTTTATGTCAAACAGAGGTAGAAAGGAAATGACCAAAAGCAAGATTAAAGAAAAACTTAATGTACAGATAAGGATTGTACAAAACATGGAAGTGGAAAAGAATCTCAAGTATGCTTTGCTTAGGTTTGAGAAACAATATGAGGCATAGCAGAGTATATCAATAAACAATAAGTAATATAGAACATATTACCCTTTGGGGCATGATATTTATTGAATAAATGACTGATATCTACCACATATTGAAACCTATGTGTCAAGCAGCGTGTGTGTTTGTGTGTGTGTGTGTGTGCGCGCGTGTGTGTGATTCATGCAACAGTCTTGTATATAAGATATAAATTTACACATTTAAATTTGAGAATATTTGAAGACTAGAGTTAGTAAATAATTTTCCCTCTGTGTCACACATTTCTTAGTGGTAGAGCCTGTAACTGAACCTTTGTCTTTTTGACAAAAGCCCAAATTCTTTCCACTCATCCTTGTTGGTAAATTAAAAAAGCAAACTGTACTTTTTCCTGATTCACAAAATTTTAGCATTAGAGGAGACTTTAGAGTCATCTGGTACACTGTGCCTTCTACTACTCATATCCTTGAGATCTTACTGAGGCCAACTTCTCCAAGAACAACACTTCCATGAACAGAGGCATAGGATGTCTCATTTAGCTTTTGGAAAGTATAATAGGAAGATTTTAATTAAATCGAGCAGGTATCTGCTTTACTTTATAACTTCTCCCCATTGGTTGTAGTTCTGTCATTAAGAGTAAGATACAATAAGGTATTTCTTTGCTCAGCTTTCTCTTTTCTAAATTAAATATTATAACCCTTACAACTTCATATGATACTGTTTCCTTTACCTTTCTCATCTCTTGTCAACTAGATTCAGTTTTGTGAGTGCTGTTCTTTTTGTTCTGATCTAGTTTTTATATTTACTTCTGTAATTATGGTTTGAATGCAGTGTAGTGAAATTATCCCTTTCCTTAATTCAAGCTATACACTTGTGTTTACAGTCTAAAATTGTGTTAACTCTTTAATAACAGTAATATCTTTGCTAGTTCTAAGCAAAGAAAAATGAGAAGAAAATGTTATATGGCTTTTCAAGTTATTGTTATGCAATTCAAGGGATTTGAGTTTCTGTATTTCTACAATGTCAAAATGACCTCTCTTTATAAAATGATAGTGTTAGTATGTGCTAAGTTTCTTTTAATATTTGCCTTGGGTTTTCTGTGTTGGTTTGGTTCTTAAATGAACAATAAAAAGTTGGCAAGCTTATATTGTTTTTCATTTTGTTTTTTGAAAATTTGGAAACCACTGATGTAGTCAACATAAGCCAGTGTCTTTTTAAAGATTTTTCCCAATCTTTATGTACACATAGATGATTTTTTGAAACAGTGTTAAACTTTAACCCTTCCAGATACCATCTCCTTGAATGTAGCTATAGTTAAAACTTGTTGAGATCTTCTTGAGTCATGATTCTGTCATCCAAAGGATTAGCTTCCCTTCTTGGCTTTTAGACATTTATAAATTTAACAAGCCAGCCCTCTTGTGTCTTCATCCTGGCCTGGTACTGGATATAGCCAAGGACAAAGCCATGCAGATTTATAAATAGAGTAAATGTAACATAAATAAAATATGCTTGAGAAAAGAGATGACACAAAGATAATGAAAACCATTTGAATGTTTTTTGTTTGTTTTTAATTAAGGAGAAAACCATTATATTCTCTAGTACTGAAGCAGTTGGTTAAAGCCTACGGTCTTTTGGGTGATATGGATAATTATACAGTAGTAAGTTAAGTAAACATAAACGCTATGAAGAAAATGTAGAGTAAAGGGATAGACCGTGATAAAGGACTGCTATTTTCATTTGTTCTTAAGTAGTCCCTCGGATAGAACATTCAAATGGTTCAAAAAAATCAAAGTATTTTAAAAACAATGTGAAGAATCCTCCTATCCCTCACCTTGTTTGCTGAGTTAGCACTTTGCCTAATCCAACAGGTAACGTTTTATTATTACTTCTGTATCATTCCAGTGAATTTTTTTTCAGGTTAAGCAAATATAATATATAGTCTTAGCCCACCACCCGTCTTTTACCCAAAAGATAGCCTCTTTTTTTTTTTTTTTAAGATTTTATTTATTTATTTAACAGAGAGAGAGAGACAGCCAGTGAGAGAGGGAACACAAGCACGGGGAGTGGGAGAGGAAGAAGCAGGCTTCCAGCAGAGGAGCCTGATGTGGGGCTCCATCCCAGAACGCTGGGATCACTCCCTGAGCCGAAGGCAGACGCTTAACAACTGTGCCATCCAGGCGCCCCAAAAGATAACCTCTTAAGACAATATTCTGAACCTTGAGAGTTACCGTTTTAGGAGCAGTTAGGGAGTACTGCTCTGTGAGGAGGTGACGTTTAGCAGACTTGTTTTCAGGAAGTAAGCCATGTAGGTGTGTGATTGGACTGTGCACTGGTCCTGAGACAGGAATGGGATGAGTGAATGCGGATAATAAAGAGAGCTCTGGCTGGAGGTGAATGAGCAAGAGGAAGAAAGAATAGGAGGAAATGAGGTTGGATAGAGATTGTAGGGTTTTTAGTTTCAAGTGCTTTGGGAGTTCATTGGAGGGTTTCGATTGGGGGAATGACAAAAGAATTGTATTATATTTTTAAAATATAGTTCTGACCTTTTTGTGGAGAACAGACTGGAGGGAAAAAGGGGAACAAGGAGACAAGCTAAGAGACGATTGGAGTGATCTGTAGTAAGTTGTTAATGGTTTCGACTAGAGTAATAATGGTGGAGATAATGAAAGTTACAAGGTCTGGTTTTAAAAAAAAATCAAGAGTTTTGGATATAAGTTTGAAATGTCTGTCAAACATCGGAGTGGAGCTATCAAGTGGGCAGTGGAATATACAAGTCAGGAATTCAGAGAAGTTCAGGACTGAAGATACTTAAATCTTAAGCATCACCATTAGAACGTATTTAAAGCCATAGGACTGGAAGACATCACTTAGTGTGAGAGTTGATTAATTAGGTTGAGAAGAGGATTGAGACCTGATACTCTTCAACAGTGAAAGCTTAGCAGGAGAGAAGCAGCTATCCAGAAGGATTGAAAAGAAATGGCCAGTGACGTAAGAGTGTGCTGTCCCAGAAGTCAAGTAAAGAAAGTATTTTTAAAGATAAAGGATGTTGAGTCAAACTATATACCCACCTTTAATCACCTGAACACTCCTTATAAACTGGATGAGAACATTTTGTTAGACTTCTCTTTCTTCTAGTTGTTTGATGGGGATGTTCACAATTATTCTCCCCTAAAAACTACTAAATCTAAAGCCCTGAACAAAGTTTTATTTGTAAATAGGTCCCTGCTGTTTCTTGGGTGGATGGATGTGGCTGCTGCTGTTGCCACGGATTGAACCGGAGAGACAGTGTTGTTCAGTGAGAAGAATTTGCTGTCAGGAATTGACTCGGTCACTACTTGTGTGATCTTAAACGTGTCATTTAATTTCAGAAGTTCAGTTTCTTCATCTATAAGGTAGATCTAGTGATAGTCCATATACCTCAGAGGTTTATTTTGAAAAGAAAATGATGTAAAAGACAAATGAAAGGTATGGTTGCAGGTATAGATCTCCTACCATCACCCCAGATGTGGTGTCACTCGGTAGTTATGTTTGAAGAAATGTTTTGTTTGAGGTGATGAATAGAAATATTTTTTCAATCTGACACTGTAGGAATAGTTTTCTGCTGCTTCTGCATTTCATCCCCATAAGGCAGTTTTGCACATTATTTTAGTGTTCTTGGGAGGGGAAAAAAAGACATGATGGGGGAAAGAGGCTTTGAGATAATAACTTTCTCCAATCCTAAACTCATCCTTTAATTCCAAGCACAGTGTCTAAATGAGAGTGAAGTCAGAAAAAAGCAAGCAGGCCAGCTTACTTTTTTTCCAGGCCAACAAGGAAAATTTTCCTTTTTTAACTGGCTTTTTTTTCCTGGAAGGTGTTTTACCAGATAAGGGTATTACCAGGTAAGGGTCACATCTTATGTGGAATAGTAAAGTACAAATTCACAGCATAGGGTTTGTTAGGGGTCTTGAACTCAAGGCAGCCAGCTAGAAACTGATTTGAGGAAACAGAGGACAGGGGAAATGAGCATAGGTGATATAGAAGTAAAGTATAAAATATTTATTTTGGCGAAAAAGGAACTTTGCAAGTAGAGGACTTTGAGCAATAATTCTTAAGCAGTAAAGACTTTTGAGGCAATGGGACTATAACTTCAAAATATCTATCTCGAGGACCCCATGTATTATTATTTGCTCAGTTGCTCAATAAAACTTCTCATTGGATAAGCAATGCAATGCAAATTGAAGGCCACCTTGTTTTTTCATGCTTTTTTTTCATATTACAAATCCTTATCTATTGCAGAATACTTAGAAAATACCACAACATTGGGAAGAACACGTTCTCATAATCCCACTAGCCAGTGATGCCGCTGTTATGTATTCTTGTCTATTTTGGTTTAATCTGGTAACATCTTATAATGTGATTAAACTTTCTGACTAATTTTTCTTGAGGGTATAGGAGTCCATGTTATCAAACTTGTAATTTACTTACAATTTATGGAAATTAAGGGTTGTTTACAACTTTATATTAGTTTTATCACACATCTGGCCATATATCCATTGTCTGTTCATCAGTGCATCTTAACATTTTGATGCATTTCAAAGTAAACTGCCGACGTCAATGTGTGTATGTAAGAAAAGGGCTCTTAAATCATTTGAAATTGTTTCACTTTTAAGTTTTCTGAATATGCTGTTGAAATATTTTCTAACAACCACTGTCAAATAACAGTTGAAATATGAAATATATTGTTTTCTATTCCAGTAAGTATTACTGAAGTCAATTTTTCTGTAAATAGCTAGCTGACAAAATTAACACTGACCCTGAGCTATCCCTCTTAGAGGGCAGGGGCAGGGTGTGTGTGTATTTGTGTACTTTTAAAGAGGAATGGTAAAAGAGTTTGTTTTTGTTTTTATTTAAGCTGAAGAACTATTGAAGGAAGCATACACTGTTTATGTAATTATTGATTCTATTTCCTTCAGTAGCAAATTCAGGAATGAAGGAATTACTCTCAGTTCTACATCTCAGTACCTTCTGCTTCCACTATATGAAGAATTCGGTATTGTGCTATTCAGTAAAAATAAGAGGTGAGACAGCATGGTTTAAACCTATGATTCTAAGTGGTATGGAACAAATTCCAGAATGTGAAGGATCTATACAGAATCAACAATTTAAAATTTTTAAAGTGGAGAGGTGAGAACAAATAGAATATGATTAAATGAAGAATAAAAGAAGTAAAATTTAGAGATTTGTTTGGGGAGGGTGGCCTGGGAATAAGGGGATGGTGTTCTTTGGTATCCAGCAGAAGAATGTCTAGTAATTATTGTGAATAACATTCAGAACATAATTCGTTAATAGAATCTCTCACCTTTTTGCTAATGGATTTTAGGTTTATTGCAAAGTAATACCCCCTGCCTCCCCCCAAAGATATAAGGTGAGGTATATAATAAGATGAATATTTCATCAGAGAATGCTGTCTTGACAACCATTTCTCTCATCTGCTTCTCAGGTGTCTGTTTTCATCACTAGGATTTCTATTGTCTGACTTATTCTTTCTTTTCTCTCTTTTTCTTGGGCCCAGTTTGTACTTTTTCCCTCCAGTCTTGGCATTCTGAGTCAGCACATCATGTATTTCCTTTACTCAAGTATCTTTTTAAATTTCTTTTTTCTTTAGTTGTCACAATTACAGTCCATTCCCTTTATCCCTGCTCTCCGATGTTGTCACACCAGTCAGTCCAAACTGAGGAATTAGAAAACACAATTTTTGTGATAAACACCAGGGACTTATCTAAGTAAAGGGAGATTGGAGAGATAGTACCTGGGTGGTTGGTAATGCCATTCACCAAGATAGGGAAAACAAGAGGAAAGGCAGATTTTGTTCAAAAAATGGAAGGATTCAATTTTTAAAAATTAATTTTGAGGAGCCAGTGGGGACATTATAACTGAAAATTATTTATAAGCAATTAGAGATATGGTGTGGATGAGGTTTTGACTTGAAATTTAGATGTGTGACTTGACGTAATAAGCAGTATTTGAACTCTGGTGGCTTCAGAGAAGTCTCAAAGGGTCATGTATTGGGCAGTAACCCCCTAAAAAACAAGATTTAAAGGAAAAGTAGAGACTTTCAAAGAGATTAAGGAGTAGTCACTGAAGTGAGAGGAAACCAAAGTGATGTTTCTAGAAGGTAAGAATGATCAAAGATATTGGCAGGTGAAGTAAGATAGAAATATTAAAGATCATCGGATTTAGTAGTTAGGAGAACATTTTTGGCCATAGTAGCCAAAGGTGGTTGAGAGGAAGAGAAAGGACAGAAACTCGGTAAAACTTCAGTACATAGGGTTAATTCAAGAGTCGTTTGAAGGGGCACCCCGGTGGCTGAGTCACTTAAGGGTCTCTCTTTTTTTTTTTTAAGATTTTATTTATTTGCCAGAGAGAGAGCACAAGCAGGGGGAGCAGAGGCAGAGGGAAAAGCAGGCTCCCCACTGAGCAGGGAGCCTGATGTGGAACGGGATCCCTTCAGATCTTGACCTGAGCCAAAGGCGGATGCTTAACTGAGTGAGCCACCCAAGCATCCCAAGTGTCTAACTCTTGATCTTGGGTCGGATCTTGATCTCAGGGTTGTGAGTTCAAGCCCCATATAAGCTCCATGCTGGGCATGAGGAGCCTACATGTTAAAAAAAAAAAAAAAAAAAAGGGAGTTGAGTGGGGGCACACCTGGGCGGCTCAGTCAGTTAAGCTGCGGCTCTTGATTTCGGCTCAGGTCATGATCTCAGGGTCCTGGGATTGAGCCTTGCATCCGGCTCTACACTCACCTAGGAATCTGCTTCAGCATTCTCTCTCTCCCTCTGCCCCCTCACCCTTCTCTCTCTCTGTCTCTAATAAATAAATCCTTAATTTAAAAAAAAAAAAAAGGTAAAGAGTAGTTGAAAGGTAAGGAAGTAGAATTAGCAAAAACAGACCACTTTTTAAAGCCTGACCCTAAAGGGAAGGAAAGAAAGCTCCTTTAAATGAACTATATGCTGTCTGTACTTAATTTTCTTTCTCAAGTTTAAAAAAAAAAACTCATGCTTTCTAATAATTCATTTTAAAGCACATTTTAAACAGTTCTATTGTGAAACAAAATTGCAGATGCAAAAACTTACATTTAAAACAGTAAGTTCTTGCAACATACAAGAATACATTAACCCTTTTGGGGAAAGTTCCTTAATTTTAGGACATAGCATTCTGAAAGACTAAGATATCCTTAGATTCCAGCAGGCATTCATATTTTTATATTCCAACTTTGCTGCATGTACAGGCAGCTACACTTATAAGAGCTGCATTAGAAGTTTTCTTAACAAGAAATAGCATTTCTTAAAAATAGTGAAGCAACTTGCCAAAATGAGTTGCTATCTAAGGGTACCATGTTCAAATCCAAAAGTTACATTGGCCTTGGAAATTCAGATTTACTATTATGGGTCCTGAATTCTGTTACAAAGTTACTTTCTGCTTTGCTGATTTGAGTTTTTCTTTGATGTGTATGTATACCTTATGACTCTAAAAAATAAGTTTACTGTTTGACAAAATTCAAACATCAAAATCACTTATTAAAAATGTATAAGAATTTGGGTAAACCTCTGTTGATCCAGCATAAGTGAAGAAGCAAAAGTGAATTTTTACCGAACATATATCAGTATCAAAAATAAGGACAGAAATAGGGCTAATGTCCAGAGTAGGGAAGAATAACTAAGAAATTTATAAATCTGAGTCCCTAGGCACTTACTGGGAGCAAAAATTATTTACTTCTTTTTATATTTTGAGTATTTTTATTTGATCACGTGAAAATGCCTGATCCAAGTCCCCAGGAAATGAATATGAAATTAATATATATCTATGAAATGCAAGATTGTCATATCTTTCATAGGATTCTCAGACATCTAATGGATGTTAAACTAGTTAAAATAAAAAATTTAACCATAGAAATATCAATAGGATTTTCATTAATTAAATTAATATTTATTTTTCCTTTTGCTAGCATTTACCCCATAGATTGGTCTTTAGTAGTGTGGCATGATTTTATCTGTTTAGTGCAGTTATAGGAAACCATTTTTCTATCAAAAGTTGCAAAAGTGCAGGGAAAAAATGGGGGTCACAGGAAGGCAGGAATCAAATTATTTTCTTTTGAGACAGTCATTTGTATAAGCCTCAATATGTTTTACAAACTAAAACACATATATCAATTTATTTAATAAATACTGTCATCAGATATCTGCTCCAGAAAAACCAGATGGCTTGTTTTCTCTCACAGATGACTTCTAAGGGTGTTTCCTGATCTTATAAATACACACACACACACACACACACACACGCACACTTTGTTAACAAGGTGTAAATAAAAGAGTACTTTGCACAAGGAGTTAGATCTCCATTTTAGTTTTGGCGCTGTAGCTTTATAACATTGAACAAGTCTTTAATCTTACTGTTTCATTTTGCTCATTCACAAAAATAAAAGGCTTAAACTATATTATTTCTAAGGTTACTCCCAACTTTTATAGCAATATTTTGTGTGTGAAAAATTCAGAATACTCTTCAGTTTTGTGCTTATGGCCCTTTAGTCACAAAGAAGAGAGAGTCAAAGAATTGGGAGAATGGTTTGTGATATGCAGTGGTACACAGAGATGGGGAAAGGGGGGGAAGAAGGTAGGAGTGAAGAGACAAGGCATTTGGAAGGTGAACCTTTTTTTTTTTTTTTTTTTTTTTTTTTACATATCCTGATATTTGACTGAGAGTATTATCTCCTACTAATAATTGTTCTTAAAAATACCAATAAGCTTTCGATCTATTGTAGCTGCTTTTTTCCTCACACTTGGAGAAGCTCTTCTCCAAATGAAATAAAAGTCAGTAGGGCATTCCTCTTTAGCTGTATAGAGATTCCCTCCCTTAAAAAAATTGCTTTGTGAGAAATACTCACACTACAAAATATTTCCAGCAAATTATGACATACCTAATGGCATATACCCAGGTAGTAGTGAACCTGATCACTTGAAGCATCTGTAGTCTAATTAATTATAATATATAAAAGAGTAGACTTATACTAACAGTTGAAATGATGGTTGCAAATTTTCAGCCAAAATATAGGCTTGCTTGCTTACATAACTTACTAATTTATATGAATGCTATATAGCTTTATAAATGAAAACATAATATGCTGTTGTGATCAGATCAAAATTTTTCTTCCCAACATAAATTATTTTTTAGCAGCCAATTCTGTGTATTTATATTCTATAGGTTGGAAGTATATAAAGCCATTCTAAATTAATGTAAATAATCATGTGATTCCTCTTTGTGTAGAGCTGAGCAAACTAGAGTGGCCACTAGCAATATGTGACTATTTAAATTTAAATTAATTAAAATTAAATGAAAAGTTCTCTCAGATGCATTTGCTGTTGGTATTTCAAGCACTGGGTAGCTGATACGTTGGACAGCGTGACCTACCTGTCCATAATCACAGTTTTACTGCACAGCACTGTTACAGAGTTATTTATAGGCATTGTAATTTTACATGAAGGTGAAAAGAAATATTGCATAATTTGGACTATTAAGTTGTTAGGCAATAAATAAGCACATCTGTGATATTTATAAAATCTAAATGCTTTAAACATGCTCTAAGATTCTTCAGTTATTCTCCAGTTTGAAGTTTGATTTTGGTTTTCATGTGTTGGGCCGATACTCTGGTTGAATGTATACCCACCTCTCAAACAGTGAATGTATGGTTAGTTAAAGGAGGAAGGTAGTAATCGTGAGAAGGAACCATTTTTAAGGGGCACACAGGTGGTGATATGCTGAAATGCATTATAGACAGACGACAGAAGCAAGAGAAATTGTTGTCAGCTAAGAAATTGTTGAATTGAAAGGTGAATCAAAAGCATTTGGCTTTCATGGTCTTACAGACCCTTAGCTCATACTGCCTTCTTCCCACTGTCAGCCCCTCTTGTGGAGTCTGTTTTCAGTCCTTTGAGATAGCTTTGTGCGCCTTTCCCTGCTCCTAGTGACACATGACCTGACGATGTTTTTCAGGGCATTGTTCAGGGAGCCTAGAGATAGTGTACTTTTCTTTCAGATTCTAGGTTTCTGATTCATGCTGTCCCCTATTTACTAAATTTGCCTCATTCCTCCAGATGAGTCAGTTGATTTTTTATCTGACTTTAACATACACTGATTGATTCTTACTTGTCTACGGACTTCTCAGGGAGGCAGTCTTGGAGCCTGTTGGTGATCAAGCGGGAGGGTAAGAGAGATTAAAAATAGACAGAGTCTTGCATGAACCTTCAGTGTTTATGGCCCAAAAAGATAGAGTCAGGGAATATGTTACCAGGTAAAAGTGTGTTTCATTTCAGTCATATTCAAATTCTTAATCCAGATCTGAGTTTGTAGGAATTGGCATCACTAGCATCATTTTAAGGTATACTTGAGAAAAATACGACGGAGACTGTGGTTGTGGAAGCAGCCCAGAACTTAGTATGTGAAAGCCCAGGTTTGAATGCAGATGGCTCCTGTGTACTACTACTAGATTTTTGACCTTGGGTAAGTCACTTAACGTCAGCTTTCTTGAAGGGAAAAATGATTCTCACGTGCTTGTTTTGGGAGTTAAATGAAGACTGAGAGTGTAAGCACTTGGCACAGTTACTGGCACAAAGGAGGTACTTGATAAATGTGTGAGTCTAAGTCCTTTATTTTTTTTTCAAGATTTTATTTATTTATTTGACACAGAGAGGGAGGCAGGCAGAGAGAGAGGGAGAAGCAAGCTCCCCGCTGAGCAGGGAGCCTGACACGGGCTCGATCCCAGGACCCTGAGATCATGACCTGGGCTGAAGGCAGACGCTTCACCAACTGAGCCACCCAAGCAAGCACCCCTGCGCCCCTGAATCTAAGTCTTAATTGATTTCCTATGAAACCACAGTTGTATTTTAACAAAGTTGTGCAGTTCTACAAAAGAAAGCAAGTCAAACTTTACATTTTTCATAAACTGGCAGAGAAAACTTGGGAGAAACTTTTAATGCCTAGATAATTTATGGAAATATATAACTTGTTTTCTCAAGCATTTTCTTTTTTTATATAGTAATATTTTTTTATTATGTTAGTCACCATACAGTACATCCCTAGTTTTTGATGTAAAGTTCGATGATTCATTAGTTGCGTATAACACCCAGTGCACCATGCAATACATGCCCTCCTTACTACCCATCACCAGCCTATCCCATTCCCCCACCCCCTGCCCTCTGAAGCCCTCAGTTTGTTTCCCAGAGTCCATAGTCTCTCATGGTTCTTTCCACCTTCTGTTTACCCCCCCTTTCTTCTTTCCTTCCTTCTCCTACTGATCTTCCTACTTCTTATGTTCCATAAATGAGTGAAACCATATGATAATTGTTTTTCTCTGCTTGACTTATTTCGCTTAGCATTATCTCCTCCAGTCCTGTATTAAATCACTGGCTTTTCCTATCCAAACTAAGTCTTCTTTTGAAAATATGTAATAAACTCGGGTATAGAATATATGGCTATTGATACTGGAATGTCATCTTCATTTATTTTGTATGAAAAAATTTTTCACACTTTATAATGCTATTTTAGGTGGCAGTTGTAAATTACATTTTTCTCAGTACTTTTTTTTCTCAATATTTGCTTTAATCGTTTTTTAAAACATTTAATTAATAATGTATATGGCAGAAAATAAAGGAAAAATGAGCCACTCATTTCAGAATAATCAGGAGTATATGAAAACAGAAATTTTCCCAGTACTGAGTTTGTTCACATGAGCATGAAACAAGCATCTTGGTAAGTATCCAAAAAAAGCACAGCTGTGGATTCATTGTTTTGGATTAACTGTACATTTCTAGTGGAGGTGGGGCTTTAAAAGAAAATATTTCCCAAGAGTATATTTTTCATTATCTGTCCCAGGTCAAGTTAATTATACAACAGAGCTGAATTTTTGAATATGTTTTAAATGTATGTCACTTTCTCAGGTTCCCCCAGAACACCCAGCATCCTTAACACCAACACCCTAAAACTGTTAAATGATGCTGTTCTCTCTGTCTTTTCATGTTCCTGCCTTCCCATTGTCACTAAAGTTGTCTTAATTCATTTACTTAGCTCTTCTTTGTCTATTTTTGCTTCTATGGGGTAAGGAACTTTTTCTGTCTTGACCATCACTCTCTCCCTCTTACCTACAGTGCTTAGTACTTAAGTACTTATGGTTAAAAAAATAGAGTAATTTCATCTTAGAGTGCTCCATAAAATGGGGTCCTCATGTGTAATTGGTGCATAATGTTTATGTCCATTTTCTAGAACTTACATAATTCTTGTAGTTTAAATCAATTTTGTAAGTGTATGCATATGGAAGGAGTTCTTAGAATGATATATGGTACGTGGTCAATAAATGCTACCTATTATAAATAAAAGATTACAGGTAATTATGTCTATTTGATTTTATAACATTGATCAATCATACCTTATTTGATCTCGAGTCTTTAGATGAAATGCAACCCTAATCTTTTTTTCTCAAAAGGCAGAGGCTTTAATGTTAAGGATATTTTCCACAGAGATTTTAGTAGGGGGAAAATGTGAAATAAGAATTTCGAATTTAAGACATTTGTTTAAAATTTCTTCAGTTATCTTTTGGGTACTTAGTATGATGTGATAAAAAGTTACGGTATTAATAGCAGCTTGATTTCTAATTGCTAAAACTTGGAAGCAACCAAGATGTCCTTCAGCAAGTGGATAGACACATAAACTGTGGTCCATCCAGACAGTGGAATTCAGCTGTGGAGACAAGAAAAGACACGGAGGAACCCGGAATGCGTGTTAGTAAGTGAAAGAAGCCAGTCTGATAATGCTACATACAAACTATGTGATCTAATTATATGACACTCTGGAAAAGGCGAAACTGGTGACAATGAACAGTTCAGGGGCTGCAGGGGAGCAATGACTATGCAGGGCGCATGATTTTCAGGGCAGTGAAAATACTCTGTGATACCGTGAATGGGGATACATGTCATCATACATTTGTCTAGGTCCATAGAAGGCACGACACCAAGAGTGAGCCATAACGTAAACTGTGGACTCGGGATGATGATGATGTGTCCCCATAAGTTCCTCAGTTGTAAACAGTACCTCACTGTGGTGGGGGATGTTGACCCTGAGAGAGGCTGTGCCTGTTTAGGGGTTGGGGTATTCGGAAATCTCTGTACCTTCTCCCTGAATTTTGCTGTGAACCTTAAACTGCTTTAAATAAATAAAATCTTCATTAAATTTTTTTTTCAAAGGCATGGTACAAGTTCTAAAGGCCTGTATGGCGGTCGATGCAGCAGTTTACTTCACTTTAGTGAATAAGCTGTACTGTTGGTTTATTTTTTTTCAAGTTTTTATTTAAATTCCAGTTAGTGAACATACAGTGTAATAATTAGTTTCAGGTATAGAATTTAGTGATTCATCACTTATATATAACACCCAGTGCTCATCACAGCAAGTGCCCTCCTTTAATGCCCATCTCCTATCTAACCCATCCCCCACCCACCTCCCTCCAGTAACTCTCAGTTTGCTGTCTGTTTCCTGGTTTGCCTCTCTCCCACCCCACGGTCATCTGTTTTCCACTTATGAGTGAAATCATACAGTATTTGTCTTTCTCTGACTTATTTCACTTAGCATAATATTCTCTAGCTCCATCCATGTCACTGCAAATGGCAAGATTTCATTTTTTCAGAAATTTTTTTAAAGATTTTATTTATTTGAGGGAGAAGGAGAGAGAGAGAGCCAGCATGAGTGCAGGGAGGGACAGAGAGAAGCTGAGCTGGGAGCCCAATGCCGGTCTCAATCCCAGAACCCTGGGATCATGACCTGAGCCGAAGGCAGACACTTAACCGACTGAGCCACCCAGGCGCCCCAAGATTTCTTTTTTTGATGGCTGAGTTAATATTCCATTGTGTGTGTGTGTATGTGTGTATACGTATATATGTGTGTATACACATATACACACCACACTGCCTTTATCCACTCATCAGTCGATGGACACTTGGGCTGCTTCCATAATTTGGCTATTGTCGATAATGCTGCTATAAACATTGAGGTGCATGTATCCCTTTGAATTGGTATTTTTGTGTAATTTGGGTAGTTTTACTGCTGGTTTAAGCGACAATTTCAGGAAGTGAAATTTATCACTTTTTCTCTTTAAGTTTTCATTTATTTTGTAATAAAAATCACATTTTCTTTCTCCTACTGCTGTTATTGATTCATTCAGGAAACAGAGCTAGGTAGGTACTGGGCCAAGCCCATGAAGATCATTTCCACCCTTTCATGCCTCCTGGTACCAGAAGACAAGTTGTCACTTGGATTCATCAATAGATAATATTTTATTAAAATAAGAATTGCATACATTAGAGGAAAGCATTTTCAGCTGTGTAGATTGATAGTGCTAATGCTACACCAGTTACTTCTTACTCCGCAGTAGCAGGACTTGTGGGGTAGGAGGTTCATTCTCTGTAAAGCCATCTGGTGATGGATCAGCCAGCTGATTGCCAGAAGCATAAGGATATACTGCCCTTAACGTGTGTTTTAGCTCAAGTAATTGCATACACTGACGATCATTCATACAAGAGTTTTTCTTCCTCAGACCTAATAATCTGAGTTGGTTATGTTACGCATTATTTCATAGTTCTGTTGTAGTGTTACTACGTATCGAGTGCACTATTGTCTGTCTCACAGCATTCTAGTAATATCACTTGGATTCTTGCCATTAGTCCTCAATTTTAATTGTAAGTGACTGGAAGCAACATTTTTAAAATATAAATAAACAAAACCAGTAAAATATATGTAAGGTTGAAACTTAGAAGTGTAGTTGAAGCTGTGTGTTCTGCTGAACATCTGTAGTTTTTGTTTTGTTTAATTTAAGCCTTAAGTATTAGATTTTCAGGATGTTCAGTCCTGAAATGAGCTAGAATCTAACAGGAAAGGCCATTTTCAAAGCCAGTCATAGCTGTCGGGAACATGGAAACTGGACTATGATTCTGGGTCAGTGTTTGCTTCCCTCTGATCTTCAAAGGTCAGAGCTTTAAACTTGTCAGGTAGCTGTTGAAAACTATGTGACAAGAAGATGAAGAATATGGGGCAGACAACTGAAGGCAGGGGTGGAAACCAGGGTTTAAGCGCTTTAATTGTAGCAAAGGTTAAACGATTAATTTCTCACCTTCTGTCCCTGGAGATTTCCGGATGATTCACTTCAAGAAGATTTGCCACAGCTCCAGAACTACTCATTCATTCATTAAAAATAGCTTGTCAGACACTCACTAGATGTGGAACACTGCATTAGGCTCTGGGGATACAGAGATAAACATCTCTGTAGTTCAGCTCTGCACTGACTTAGAAGGATACTGCCCCCAGTGTCACCATCCCAGGCTGGGGTAGTAACAACCTGCTGTTTGTTCAGGTATCACTTTAGGCTTATCTCAGTCGTGGCACCTACTGACCAACATTGCCCAAGGACTAAGTTCCTTGTGGACAGCTTTTTTAATTTGTTTTGTCTTTGTGCACCCTACCTACCTACCCATAGTTCTCAGACTTGGCAGGTTTCTCAACAAGTATTTACTGAAAGAACTGGGGATGGAAGAGGATAGGTTTTGCTTGCTTTCAAAGAGGTCGCCAGCTAGACACATTATCATGTAATAGTGCAGCGTCGTTAATGCTATAAATTATAGTTTAAATTACAGCAGAGATGTTTGAAAAAGTATTGTTGGGCTGCGGAGAAAAGATTGGCTTACTTTGCCATGGGAATAGATTTACAGAAAGGCATTGGTTAGTTTTGTGCATTGTCATGCTCTGAGGTTTAAGTGCTAAAATTAAGCACAGAAGATAGGGACTAATACAATTTTCTGTCAAGTCTAGTCTGTATTTCTAATGCTGTAGGCTTTTAAAATTAAGTTGTTAGAGTGTTAGGAAAGTCAGTGAGGATTGCTGGTATGGGAAATGGAAGAGTTTTGAGTTGTGTTTTAGTTTTAAAACTCTTAGGACTCTGAGTCTGTTTAGTTTTTTAATCTAAACCTAAGCCATACCTATGTTAATCGTAGGTTTCATGATTGATGGGTCAGCATACACCATATGGTCTAATCCCTGAAACTTTACTAGTAAGTTTTTGGGCTAATGTTGTGGTTTTTTTAATTTAAATCTCATTATGTAAAATTATTGTATTATACTAGATAATAAATAGTAGTACTCTGGTAGTATCACATTCCCTTCTTTGAATTCAAAGAACTCCAGCATTTTTATTTAAGTTGATCTTTAATTTGGAAGGGTGACACTTTTATAATAACATCCTGCCTATAGAGTTCTTCTGCTTACCAACTAAAAATCTAAACATTAACTAAAGCCTTCAGAGTGAAAAAATTTATGTTCCAAAGCCTCCTACTTTATTCACAGGAGCTCCTGTTTATATTCTATTTGTTTAAGCCTAGTTGCAATATACTTAGATTATTTTTAAGGCTTTGCAGGAAGGAATAGAGCCAGTGCAATGAAAAATGACGACTGATAAGGGAGAAGACAGAAAAAAACAAATAATGTGAGTACAGAGTCTCAGAAAAGTAGGACGATATAATATTAGGACAGATACATGCATATTAATAAATTCTGAGAAACTCACTATTTTTCGGCATAGTTTGATAACTTGATAATAGTAATAATCATGACCCATTAAATACAGTGTTCAGTTTTAAGTTGTGAGAGGTAGATAAATGTGAAATATAATTTAAAATATTTTGGGGGTACCTGGGTGGCTCAGTCAGTTAAGTGTGACTCCTGATTTCAGCTCAAGTCTCGATCTCAGGGTTGTTAGTTCAAGCCCCACAGTGGGCTCCACACCCAGAAGAGCCTACTTAAGAAAATAAATAAAATTAAAATTAAAATAACATGAAATAAAATATTTTCATCCAAAATGGTAAAACTAAAAACTGGTATTAATCCTTTAAGGCAGGCTTGGCAAACTTTTTCCTGTAAAGGGCCAAAAAATGATTATTTTAGGCTTTATAGGCCATATGATCTCTGTCACATCTCAGCTCGGCTGTTTTAAGGCAAACGTCTGTGTTCCTATAAAACTTTATTCACAAGGGCGCCTGGGTGGCTCAGTAGGTTAAGCATCCGACTCTTGATTTTGGCTCAGGTCATGATCACAGGGTTGTGAGACGAAGCCCCCGGTCAGGCTCTCTGCCCTCAGTGTGGAATCTGCTTGAGATTCTTTCCTTCTCCCTCTGCCCCTCCCCCCGCTAGTGTGCACATTTGTGTGTTTGCTCACTCTCAATAAATTTTAAAAATCTTAAAAAAAAAAAAAAAACATTATTCACAAAAATAACAAAAGGCCAGAGTTAGCCAATGCTTGCTTTAAGGGAAAACTTGAATGTCCAAAACAACTTGTTCTAAGACAGACAGAAACAAATACAAAACTAAACAAAATAAAGATTTACTGTGTCTCTAATTTAAAATCAGAGCTATGAAGGCAGAGAGAGTGCTTGAGTGGTTTTTTTCCCCCAATTACATTTTTAAAAATTGTGGTAAAATATACATAACATAAAATTTACCATTTTTAGGTGTGCAATTCAGTGACATAAATTGCACTCTCCATGTGTAACTGATACCACTATCTATTTCTAGAACTTTTTCATCATTCTGAACAGAAACTCTGTACCTGTTATATAGTAACTCCCTCTCTGCCCAGCCTCTTGTAACTTCCATTCTACTTTCTGTCTATGAATTTGCCCATTTTAGGTACCTTATGAAAGTGGATCATACAACATTTGCCCTTTTGTGTCTGGCTGATTTCACTTAGCATAATGTGATAGTTCATCCATGTTGTTACCGGATAGAATTTCATTTCCTTTAATGATGGAATAATATTTTCATTGAATATGCAAATCATATTTTGCTCATCTGCTGGTGGACACTTGGGTTGTTTCCACCTTTTAGCTATTGTGACAATGCTGCAGTGAACACTGGCATACAGGTATCTTTTACTCCATACTTTTCCATCTTTTGAGTATGTACCTACCTAGGAGTGGAACTTCTGGGTGATATGGAAATTCTGTTTGATTTTTTTTTTTTTTTTTTTTAATGAGAGCAAGCCAGGGGGAGGAGCAGAGGGAGAGGAACAAGTAGATTCCATGCTGAGTGGGGAGACAGATGGGGGTTCCATCCCATGACCCTGAGATCACAACCTGAGCGGAAACCAAGAATCAGACACTTAACTGACTGAGCCACCCAGGCGCCCCTCCATTTGGCTTTTTGAGAAACTGCAGCGGTTGCACTTTGTTACATCCCCACTAGCAATGCACAGGTGTTCCAGTTTCTCCACATCCTCATCAACACTTGTTTTCATTTTTTGGTAATAGATCACATACATCCTAATGGGTGTGAAATGGTATATGTCATTGTGGTTTTGATTTGTATTTTTCTAATCATTAATACTCTGGATATTAATCCCTTATCAGAGAAATGATTTTCAAATATATTCTTCCGTTCCTTTCACTGTTTTGATAGTGTCTGTTGACGTACAAAAGTTTTAAAATTTTTATGAAGTTTATCTGTTTTTTCTTTTGTTTCCTGTGCTTTGGTGTCATCTGTAAGAAACCATTACCAAATAAAAGGATCATGCAGACACACACCCCCCTTTTTCTTGTTAGAATTTTATATAGTTTTAGCTCTTATGTTTAGGTCTTTGATCCATTTTGAGTTAACTTTTGCATATGGTCAGGTATGAGGCCAACTTCATTCTTCTGCATGTGAATATCCCGTTTTCCCAGGACAATTTGTTAAAACAACTGTCTTTTCCCCAGTAAGTGGTGTTGGCACCCTTGTTGAACATCAGTAGTCCATATATGTGACGGTTTGTTTCTGGGCTCTCTATTGTGTTTCATTGCTGTATATGTTTGTCTTATTGGCAATGTTTTAATTACTATAGCTTTTAGGAAGTTCTGAAATCAGGAAACATTGTGCACATTTCAACTTTGCTTTTCTTTTTCATAGTTGTTTTGGCTCTTCAGGGTCCCTTGAGATTCCATATGAATTTTAGGATGGATTTCTCAATTTCTTCAAACAGTGCTCTTGGGATTTTGATAAAGATTGCATCAAATCTGTAGTTTGCATTGTGTAATCTTGTCATCTTAGCAATATTACATCTTCAAGTTCTTGATGACACAGTGTCTTTTTATTTGGGTCTTTTCAAATTTCTTTCAGCAATGTTTTATATTATTCGGTGTACAAGTCCTGAGCCATCTTGGTTATAGTTAATGCTAAGTTTTTGTTACTATTGATGCTTTTATAAATGGACTTTAAAATTTTTTCTTTTCATATTGTTCATTGGTAATAAGTAGACATGCAAGTGATTTTTGACTGGATTTTACATCCTGCAATTTTTCTGATTCCTTTCTTGATGTAAATGGTTGTTGGGGCTTTGTGTGTGTGTGTGTGTGTGTGTGTGTGTGTGTGTAAGTTCTCATAAAATCATGCCATCTTTGGAGAAAGATGATTGTACTTCTTTCATTCCAATTTTGATACCTTTAATTTCTCTTCTTACCTAATTACTATGGCTAGGATTTCCAGTACCATATAGAATAGAAATGATGGAAGCAGGTATTCTTGTCTTGTTCCTGATTTTAGGGGTGCAGGTTTCAGTCTCTCATTATTGAGTCTGATGTTAGCCATGGGATTTTCATATTTGATCTTTATCATGTTCCCTTTTATTCCTAGTTTATTAGATGCTTTTTTAAAATCAGAAAAGGGTTTTGAATTTTCTCAAATGCTTTTTTGTGCACCAGTTGAGATGATCGTGTGGGTTTTTTTTTTTCGTCATTCTTCTTTTGCTTCATTCTTCATTTTCTTCATTCCATTCATTTTCTTCTTCATTAATATGGCCTGTCATATTGATTGATTTTCCTGTGTTGAACCATCCTTTTATTCCAGGAATAAGTTCCACATGGCTCTTGTATATATTCCTTTTAATATGCTACTGAATTGAGTTTGCTAGTATTTTGTTAAAGATTGTTGCATCAATATAAGGTAGTGGTCTGTGATTTTTTTGTAGTTTTTATGTCTATGGTATCAGGTAATGCTGATTTCATAGAATGAATTAGGATATCTTCCCTCCTTTTCAAGTTTTTGGAAGACTTTGACAAAGATTGGTGCTAATTCCTTTTTAAATGGCAGATACAGGGGCGCCTGGGTGGCTCAGTCATTAAGCGTCTGCCTTCAGCTCAGGACGTGATCCCAGGGTTCTGGGATCGAGCCCCGCATCGGGCTCCCTGCTCTGCTGGGAGCCTGCCTCTTCCTCTCCCACTCCCCATGCTTGTGTTCCCTCTCTCGCTGGCTGTCTCTCTCTCTGTCAAATAAATAAAATCTTTAAAATAAATAAACAAACAAACAAACGTTAGATACAATTTAACACTGAAGACATCTGGTCCTTGACTGTTTTTTGTTGGGATGTTTTGATTAGATTCAGTCTCTTTACTATAAATCTATTCAGTTTTTCTATAACTTCATGATTTAACTTGGTTTGGTTGTGTGTTTCTAAGAATTTTTCAATTTCATTGAGGTCATGCAGTTTTTTTAGCTTACACTGGTTTATAATATTCTCTAAAATCCTTTTTTATTTTTCTAAAATCAGTAATGTCACCATTTTTATTTCAGATTTTAGTGATTTGAGTCTTCTATTTAGTCAGTCTAGCTAACGACTTCATTTGTTGGTCTTTCAAAAAAACAACTTTTTAAATTTTTTTTCTTGTTTTTCATGCTCTTATTTTGTTTATTCTTTATTGTTTTCTTTCTTCAGCTAGCTTTGTGTTTAGTTTGCTCTATTCTCATTCTTTAAGGTATTAAGAATAACATGTTAATAACAATTAATAACAGGTTATTAGCTTGAGATATTTCTTTTTTAATATATACATTCACAGCTGTAAATTTACCTCTTAGCACTTCTTTTGCTGTCTCCTGTAAGCTTTGGTATGTTGTGTTCTTGTCTTCACATCTCTCAATGTATTTTTTTCATTCTCTTACAACTGCTTCTTTTACCCATTGGTTGTGTGGAGTGTGTTGTTTAAGTTCCACCTATTGAGAATATTCCTGTTTTCATTCTGTTACTGATTTCTAATTTCCTTCCATTGTGATCGAAAGAGTTGTTTTGCACTTTTTGCTCTATTAAAATATATTAACTTTTGTCTCAAGTGTAGCATAATGTGCTATCCTAGAGAATGTGCTTTATGCACTTGAGAAGAATGTGATTCTGCTGTAGTTGAATTGAGCATTTTATGTATGTCTGTTGGGTATATTGGTTATAGTGTTGTCAAGCAGACTCCCCACTGAGCACAGAGCCCAACTGGGGTCTCAGTCTCATGACCCTGAGATCATGACCTGAACCAAAACCAAAAATCAGATGCTCAACTGAATGCGCCACTCAGGCGCCCCAACAGATACTGTTATTTTATCTGATTATTTTCTGCCTTTTCATAGGAGAGTTTAATACATTTACATTTAATATGATTTTTGAAGAATTTACTTCTGTCACTTACCTATTTTTTTGCACTCTATATGATTTTTTTGTTGTTGCTCAATTTCTCCACTACTGCATGGTTTTTTGTATTTAGTTGATTTTTGTCTAATGTGCCATTTTGATTTACTTCTTTCCTTTTCTACATGTTTAGTTATCTTCTTGGTGGTTACCTTGAGGATTACAAATCACATCTTAAATTTGTAATAACCTAATTTCAGTAATACCAACTTAATCTCAAGAGTATACAGTCTCCTTCTGTAAATCTCCATTTCTCCCCTTTTATATTTCCCACAGATTATATTTTTATATATTGTATTCCTATTGGCATAGCTTTATAATTATTGTTTTACGTATTTGCCTATTAAATGATATTGGGAAAAGAGAAAAATTACAAATCGTATTCAAAATACAATCATCCTGGGGCACCTGGGTGGCTCAGTTAGTTAGGTGTCTGCCTTTGGCTCAGGTCATGATCCTGGGGTCCTGGGATCAAGCCCCACATCAGGCCCCCTGCTAAGCAGGGAGCCTACATCTCCCTTTCCCTCTGCTGCTCCCCCTGCTTGTGCTCTCTTTCTCTAAAATAAATAAATAAATCTTTAAAATCTAAAAAAAAAAAAAAAGTACAATCATCCTAGATTTATATTTGCCTATATAGTTACTTTACCTCGTCTTTAATTTTTCTTGTGGTTTCTAGTTACTGTCTAGTATCTTTTCATTTCAGCCTGAAAGTCTCTCTTTTGCATTTCTTATAGGCCAGTCTACTGGTAGTGAACTCCATCAGTTTTTGTTTAACTGAAAATGTCTTAATTGTGATTCGTTCTTAAAAGACAGTTTTATCAGATACAGAATTCTTGGTTGACAGTTTTTACCCCAGACTTTATAAATATGCCATCCTGCTGCTTTCTCGCTTCCATGGTATATGAGGAGAAATCACCTGTTAATCTTATTAGGGACCCTTTGTCCATGACACGTGTCTTCTTGTGATGTTTTCAAAACTATCTTTTTCTTTCAGTTTTGACAGTTTGAATATAATAGGCTGAGTGTGGCTCTGTGTGAATTTATCCTGCTTGGAGTTTGTTGAATTTCTTGGGTATGTGTATCTATCCTCAGATTTGGGAAGTTTTTTTGCCATTATTTCTTCCCCTTTCTCTGTTTCTTCTCCTTCTAGGACTCCTAAAATGTGTGTGTTGCTACATTTGATGATATCCTACAGATCCCTCAGGCTCTGTTTATGTTATTCTTTTCTTTTTGTCACACTATATACTTCCAATTGTGTTATCTTCAGATTTGTTGATCATTTCTTCTTCTGCAATTTGTTGAATTTCTGTAGTGACATTTTCATTTTATATAATTTCTGTCTCCCTTTTATGCTCTTGGCTTTCTCATAGATCATTTTGCCGATTCCCCTTAGTTCTTAGTCATGTAACACAATTGATTTAACA
This sequence comes from Ursus arctos, assembly GCF_023065955.2. Classification (NCBI taxonomy): domain Eukaryota; kingdom Metazoa; phylum Chordata; class Mammalia; order Carnivora; family Ursidae; genus Ursus; species Ursus arctos. The sequence goes on along the minus strand of NW_026622874.1, from coordinate 2,586,625 downwards.
TCTTTGACTAATAATTAAAATATCTGACTACTAATTTAAAATAATTAAACTAATAATTCAAATATCCGACTAAAAATTTAAAATAATTAAACGATCTTCCTTGGAGATGGTTTCTGTCCCCTTTTTTCCCCTGCAAGTGAGTTTTCCTTTTGCTTGCTCTCAATATATAGTTTGAGCACTGAGCTGGATATTTAAAGTATTATATTGTGATATATATGGAAATTTAATTATCCCATTCCTTAGGGATTGCTTAATATTTCTTGTTGAGTGCTAAAGCCAACTGTTACTCTTCTGAACTATTTTTTGCAAGATGTGTATTCCTTGTTGTGTGCGGTCACTGAAATTTCTCTTCTGTCATCTCTGTAGTCAGCCAGTGACCTGATAAGGTTTCCTTAAAAACATGGCTCCCAAAAGGGGAAGAAAACAAAGCCACAACCACACACTGACTCTCCAAATTTCATAAAAGATGCTTCAGCTCATAGGACTTGAAGCTATGATGGCCAGCACAAAGGCTCAGTGATAAAAAAAAAAAAAAACAAAAACAGCAATCAGCAGCCAGAGCACAGAATCCAATATTTGGATGACAAGGTCTTTATATTGGATCCTGGCTCCAGTGAGCCACGCTAGAAATGCAAGAGGCTATCCATAGGCTACTTCTTGGAGTTTTTGGAATGGGAAATGGGGATGGTATCTGCTACCATGCAAAATACTGAAGTTCAGCAGCCTCTTTGGCTAGACACCAGAGCCCCAAAATAGTTACTTCAGATAGTTCTTAGGAGTTCAGTAGTCGTTTAGGCAGCGGGATGGATTTCTGGAGCTTCCTCTTCCTCCATTTTTTGTGATATTCCTAAGTAGCTTAAGAATTGAATTGCTTACCAGGGTAGAAGTGCTCTGCTTAACCAAGGAGATTAATACATAGAAACTGCAACTAGAACAGTGAAACCCCTAAACCATTCCTTGGTTTCGTTCCTACAACATCAGTAGTGTGTCTATGCCCATTATCAGGGGATATGGGAAGGGTCTCCTGTGGTAAACTGAACTGTTCCATAGAGGAATAAAGTAAACTAAAGATGTTGACCTCCCCTACCCCACCCCACCCCCCAAAAAAGGGGGCTTGCATTTTCTTCCATTGCTGGATTTTCCAATTGGTGGTTCTCTGTTATAATAAGCTGAGAGCTTAACCTGTAATTTTTAGTTCTGTAATGTATAGTAGCCTTATGTTTAATTATACAAATAATGTTACTATTAAGAAAAGAGTAAATTGGGAAAAGAGACAATGAAAACAAAAATTTCATTTGTATTTTAATTCTAAAAATACTCGAGTGTATTGGACTGTGAATATACTTATGAAAAGATACTGTATTTTAGTAAATTATATCAATGTGCATTATAGTCAGTAGCAAAGCAAATCAGCCCACATCTCTCAATGTCTTCGAACACCAATCGTTTTTATTTTTTCCTCATACATCTATTGTTCACCTGGGGGTTAGATGATCTACTGACCACCTGACTTCTGATTGTATGTTAGGGCCATGTCTGTTCCACATGTCTCTCATTCATCCTGAACAATTATCTAGCCCGGGCATGTTCTTTTTTTGTTGATGGCAGAGGTCAGGAGGGCAAGCCAGTTGCCTAAGCACATTTTAGATTCTACTTGCATCGCATCTAGTAACATCATCCTATTGGCCAAAACAAGTCATGAAGCAGAGCCCAGATTTATGGAGTGGGAAATTATATCCTCCCCCCAGTTGGAAGAAATGCAGAGTCACAGGGCAAAGGTTATAGTTTGTGGTAGAATTTGAGTATGTAAGAAGGCCCTGGGCTCCAGTCTTCAGAAAAACTCAGTGGTCCTGTATACTATTCAGACTTTAGATCCCAATGAGAACTGTCCATGCTTTGAGACAGTGTTGTAGGAATTTTAATCGTTGATTCATTAAATTTACTTTTCTAGAATTGAAATAAATATGAAATAAAGACTATAGCATTTTTAATTTTATGAGTAAGTCATAAGCTACATTATATTGTCATAATTTTTATCCTTAAGTATTCCTTTAAGTGAATACTTTTACAGCATTGACATAGAAGATACTCAGTAATGTTGATTGGTTAGTTGGTACTGTTCCAGGCTCAAGTTATAACTTTAGGGTATTATTTGGCAGAAGAGATTAGGAGGAGAGGGAGAAACGGAAATGATGAACATTAATTGGGTGCTTCCCATATGCTAGGTGTCATAAGATACCATGTCTGTGTTTCATTTTGTCTTTAGATATTCTCCCTTTGGGTTTTTTTTGTTTCCTTTTTCTTTGTACAGATAAGATATCTGAAATCCAGAAACATTTATTATTTTTGTCATTTTGGGGTTTTGAGTCACTTAGAAAGCAAGAGGGACTAGGGTTTTAATTCAGAGAGTCTACTCCAAAACACGTTTTCCTAGCTCATCCGAAAACTCTACAAGGAAGTGTAAGTGCTGTCACGTCTAGTCAAGACCTTGGGCGTGTTCTGTACAGTTGTCAAACCCCGAAACTTCTTTTCCCCCTCCCCTTAGAGGAACCTGAGCTGAAACCTCTATCTTGGTCTTTGAGGAAGCTCTCAACCAGGTTTCAGTTTTATCATGTGTGAGTGTCAGTATTACTCAGCGAGTAGAAAGAGATCATTGGAATTGAAGGACCAGTGAAAAAGCTGTCTTAGATAAGGAGAGAGCCCTATGTAAAAGTTGAAGCACAGTAACTTTTTGTTATATCTCATTCCTTACCCATTGTTGAGAAGAGGACTCAAGGCCCTTGCACCTCTCAAATAAATAAATACCCTTCATCTTGAGAATTATGATTTTTATTTTTGTTTTTCAGAAAATATCTACTCTCTTAGTTACCTTTTAAGTGTCATTGAAAGTCAAAACAAAATATATGAAAAGCCACTGTTTTCACATTATTTTATGTAATTACATGCAGTTGACTGCTGAACAATGCAGGAGTTAGGAGTGCCAACCCCTACACAGCTGAAAATCCATGTATAAATTTCGACTCCCCCAAAATGTAACTCCTAATAGCCTACTGTTGACCAGAAGCTTTACCAATAACATGAACTGTTAACACATATATTTGTTACATGTATTATATGTTGTATTCTTACAGTTAAACTAGAGAAAAGAAAAATGTCATTAAGAAAATCATAAGGAAGAGAAAAATATAATTACAGTACTGTATTTATCAAAAAATCCACATATAAGCAGATCCATGTAGTTCAAACTCATGTTGTTCAAGGGTCAACTGTAATTATTGTTTGTATGTTTATGTTATAGAATTATGTATTATATATTTACATATTAATATAATTCTGTTTGATATTGTCTAAATACTTAAAACTGTTTTTGTAGCATATGAATAATGCTAACATAAAACTTTTTGATTTTGAAAATGTTATATTGCTCCCGTTGCCCGTGTTTGGCTCTGCTGTTTTAGTTTACTGTGTTTAGGCTAATTTTATTTCCTTTTAACATGTCTCACTGTAGGTTTTTTTTTTTTCAGTTCCTTTAAATAAATATATAACTATTAGCTTACTTATTAATAATATCATCTTTTAAAGTTGTTTTGTTTTCAAATGCAGTTTAGATTGGAGAGTTTTTCTTGGATAAAATTTTTTTGATTCTCTGTTGACTTGGCCAAGATGTAACACGAAATGCTAAAAGCCAATTCGACAGAGAATAATGGACACATGAAAGACTAACAACATCTCCAACACGGAGTTAGGTGGATGAAAGATTGAAAAATCCACATAAATTGACCGTATCAATTGTGGATAAGCTGAGAGTGGAGTAAGACTTGATTGTTTTGGCTTTACAGAAGACTACTTGCCTGTTTTGGTGAAACCCATTGTTTCATGTATGTGTTGATAAATTTATAATATATAAGAGTTTTACCTTAACGTAAAATTTTACATTTTATAGAATTTTGCTTTAATGTATAGATATAGTTCTTACTGCAGAATATTTCAGTTCACTGTAGTATAGTTTGCTTCTAATTAAATTATAAAAGAATGTGCCATTTCATGGAAAAAATATAAGTAGTTTTTTGATTCCCAAGAAAAAAACTGTTGAGTAGATACTATCCTTATCCCCATTTTAAAGAAGAGTAAACTAAGGGGCAGGAGATAAATAACTTGCCCCAGGTCATGTAGAATAAAAAGTGTTGGAACCCAGAGTCAGATTCTTCATCTGTCAGTCTGTCTGACTCTAAGGTTTATGTTCTAAATGACATAGCCGCATTCTCTAGCAGAGCTGTTCTCAAAACTCAATCCACAGGCCTCTGGGAGTTCCCAAAACCATTTCAAAGGTCAAGGCATCAAAACTATTTCATAATAACATCAGAACATTATTTGCCTTTTTTATTGTTTGTCATTTGAACTGATAGTGTAAAAAGAGTGGTGGGTAAAGCTGCTGGTTCCTTAGCATAGATCCAGGCCGAACTATACCAATAGTAATTATATCCTTCACTGCCATGCACTTGCAGTTAAGACACACACACACACAAAAAGCCAGTTTCACTTAAGAATGTCTGGTAAAGTGGTAAAAATGGGAGTTACATCTTTTTACTATTCTGTGCCAGTAATTGGAAGGACGCATGAAGCGCTTACGTTGTGCACCAAAGTACCGTGAGTGGCTCAGGGAGAAGCATGTGTGTCATCTTTGACTTGTGAGCTGCCCTGCTTGTTTCACAGAGCGCCTTGTTACTCGACACAATGGCTGATTTATGGTTTTGTAGACTTGAGTGTTTGGCAAACAAAGTAAGCCTGTCATCTCAAAGAAAAGAATTGGGGGTATTTTTTTGCCAATAAAATTTGAGCTTTCAAGAGAAAATTAGAATTTTAGGAAACTTGATTTTGCCACCATGACCCTCACAGCTGCATCATACTTAAAGACTTCTCTGAGGAGATGAGTGATGAAATGAACGACTGTGATGTTTTTATTTTTTTATTTTTTTAAGATATTTTATTTATTTATTTGACAGAGAGACAGCCAATGAGAGAGGGAACACAGCAGGGGGAGTGGGAGAGGAAGAAGCAGGCTCCCAGCGGAGGAGCCCGATGTGGGACTCGATCCCCGAACGCCGGGATCACGCCCTGAGCCGAAGGCAGACGCCTAAGGACTGCGCTACCCAGGCGCCCCTTAGATAATATAATGAAATGTATATGTCGTCATTTGGAAGATCTGTGTAACTCAGGGAACCAATATTTTCCAAATGACCAATTTATAATGTTACCAGATCCCTTCAAGTTGAAGATGGATTTTCATGTAACATAGTATAAAAAGTTTCAGATTTCTTATTGTAAATAAATTTCAAGAAACTTTCAAAGTTTTGGTGTAGTATCAAAGAAAAAACTACAGTTACTTGAAAAAAAAACTATTTAAATAAATTTCCCTTTTCTAAGTATTTGAATGAAGGCAGTTTAGATATTTCAAGTTCAACAATATATGGCAACAGACTGAATGCAGAGCAAATACAAAATCTTCAATTAAAGAGATTTTAAAAAATGTAAAATAGTGCTAGTTTTTGCACTAATTATTTTTGTTTTGGAAATATATTTTTCATTAAAATGTTAGTTTATTTTAAATGAATAAATAAATCTAGTTTCTCTGTTTTCATTTCTTTTTTATGGTAAATGTTAATATATATAACCCTTGTAAACAAAATGCTCTTTGGGGTTCTTTTCTTTAAAAGAGTGAAATGGGGGACACGTGGGTGGCTCAGTTGGTTAAGCGTCTGCCTTCAGCTCAGGTCACGATCCTCAGGGTCCTGAGAATGAGCCCCATGTCAGGCTCCCTGCTCAGCGGGTAGTCTGCTGCTCCCTCTCCCTCTGCTTCTCCTCCTGCTTGTGCTCGCGCTCACGCTCTCTCTCTCTCTCTCTGTCAAGTAAATAAATTTTAAAAAATAAATAAAAGAGTGAAATGGGTCCCAAGAACAAAAAGCCTAATAAGAACTGCTGTTTTAGAAAAATGTACTAAGAAAGTGAAATTCATATGAGGACAGAGAAATTGAAATTGCATGTTTTTAAAAGTTCTTTCAGTGGTCTGCACTTGGTTGACGAAGAAGCAATTTCTTTGGTTTTTATTGTTCTTAATCAGATATCAAATATATTCTTTTAACTTAGTCTTTCTCAAATCATTCATAAGTCAGACATTTATTTGTATAATATTGCTAGTATTTACTCAGGTTAACATGATAATAATGTGATCATTTACTTGAGAATTATAGACCTTTATAAGCTATGCTCAAAGCCTTTCAGAAGTATAATAAACATGAATTAGTTGACTACTTAATTGCCTAAAGTCTTCCTTTTTAACTGAACTCTTAATGGAGTCTGCATACTTACTTTTTACTAATGAGAATTTGGTAAATCTGTCATGTGGGAGGACCTCTGGACTGTCTGTTTACTTAGCTAAGAGTAGATGATGAATGCAGTTCTATTCTTAGGCCTACTTTAAAGGGTTTGGTGAATAGATACTAAAGCTAAAAATATCTGAATATATGTTTTTCTTCAATATCTCTGCAGGATGACGTAGCTTTGCCAAAGACTTAGAAGCTAAGCAGAAAATGAGCTTAACATCCTGGTTTTTGGTGAGCAGTGGAGGCACTCGCCACAGGCTGCCACGAGAGATGATTTTCGTTGGAAGAGATGACTGTGAGCTCATGTTGCAGGTAATTGCATCAAACTTCTAGATGTGTCTACTCAAAACCTGGAACTGGTAGGAAATATTCTTCAACACTACATAGAGTTGTACTTTCAGGTTCTCCCTCTTTTAACTCTAGGTACCAGTTTAATTAATTTTCTCCCTCTTGAATCATCTAAAAATAAGTTCTAAGTCTTGGGGAATAAATTTTGAAAAATGAGAGCTCGGAGTAGAGAAGTTTATTTTTAAGTAAGAAGTTTCACATTATATACTTTAAAAATAAGACTTGTAAATAATTCATAAAATTAGCATAGCATGAAGTAAAACTGAATTTTAATCATGGATGCTTCAGTGATACCAAAATTAGTTTCTCTGCTTCTTTTCGAGATGTTCATTATGATACCTTTCAGTAGTTTGGGCATAATTAAAGATTGATGGTATTTACTGCATTATGTATAAAGGAGTTACTTTTAAAACATACTTTTAAGATGTGTTTGAGTAAGGTAATTAGCAGAAAAATGGATCTCCAGATTTTTGAGAATTTAATTATTTTAACAGTTCCCTCACAGTTTAGAATAAAGTCTTATCCCCTTACTCTTCCTCCTTTTTTTGTTGTTAAAAATGGTACACATATGCTTAAGAGTAGAAATGTTTATTCTGTTAGCCCAGTGGTTCTTAACTGGGGCAATCCTGTCTCCCCCTGTCCAAAGGACATTCGGCAATATCTGATTGTTACAAGTGGGGGAGGTTGGAGGTGGTCGCTACTGACATTGAGTAAGTGGTAGCCCAGAGGCCACATGTGCCACTAAGCATCCCGCAGTGTATGGCATAGCCCCTCCCGCCCCGCCCTGGGCACACACAGCAAGGAGGTGTCTGGCCCTAAATACCTGTAGGACTGAGATTGAGAAACCCTGCATTATCCCTAGAAAAATCAAATTTGCATCTGTTTGTTATACATGTTTACTTTAAAATTAGGGAACTTACTTTATAGTTCTGGAGCAGTGAGAGTAAAGCCGCTCTATAGCTATGCGAGCGTAGTATATGAATGTAGTAAGGGTAGTTTACGAGTAAGGTGCACATACAGTGACACCTTAATTCAACAAATTCAATGCGAAAAATAGAGTAGTACAGTTTTCTGTGGTTCTTAGTGAGATGGGAGTGTTGACAGTGGCAACTGAGAAAAAGGCAATAATGGTTCTGTTTGGATAAAGGCCTGTTGGAACTGGACTCTATCTTAGGCACAGAGAGTGGGAGCTTATTTATCAGAGAGCAGAAGAGGTGCTTTCTATATGGCATTTGTATCAATCAGCCAAGAAGTGTGGGAATGGTGGTTGAGGAGTTTGCAGGGTAAGTCTCTTCTTACATGGAGATAAGGAATATTAAGAGACATGACTGATATGGTGTCTGGTCCTGGACTATGTGGGAGAAATGGAAATTTTCAGGCAGTTTGTGAGGTGGAGGGAGAGAGCTGTGAGTCCGGGGAGACCAAGGTGGGTTCCAGTTCACAGGACACAGTATCAGAGAGGAAAGAGGTACACAGAGAGGGAACTTTGCAGAGGTAATCCTCCGGTATGCAGTTGAGTACTGATCACATATATGTGCAGAAACTAACCAAGAAGGGGAAAAAAGCACTCAAAAGAATTAGAGTTGACAGTGCTGGTCAGTAACATGGTCAGGAATGTCTGTCTTAATAGCCAGACTGGAAAACCTCATGATTCACAAGGCATTGGTCTCTACCCCTTCAATAGTGGGGAATAATTTACCATAGACTGAGTTCTACCCTCATTTACATCTGAAAAGCAGTATCCAAAAGGGTCATATTCTTTTCAGGTAACTTAACTATGTCTCATAACAAAGTCCGAGAATATTTATAGGAATACAGAAATATCCAACACCCCCAAAAGGCAAAATTTATAGTATCTGGTATACAATAAAAAGTACCAGTCTTGTAAAGAAGCAGGAAAATATGACCTGTAATAAAGACTGATAGTAAAAGATGTTTTGTTTCTGAAGAGTTTGGCTAAGTTTGGCAAAATAAAAGCTTGGCACAGTCTGGCAAAATTTAAAAAAAAATGGTAAAAAAATCTTGAAAAATATTTCAAAAAACTTAATACAAAGCTAGTGACTCTGGCTTATATAAAAGTAGACATACAGACAAGTGGACTAGAATAGAGTCCGGAAATAAACCTCTATGTATCTGTGGCTGATGTAATTTGAATTATGTTCCCCCCCTCAAAAAAAGATATATTGAAGTCCTAATCTTCCATACCTGTGAATGTGACTTTATTTCCAAATAAAGTCTTTGAGGATGTAATCAAGTTAAGATAAAGCCATTTGGGGGGCGCCTGGGTGGCACAGCAGTTAAGCATCTACCTCCGGCTCAGGGCATGATCCCGGCATTCTGGGATCGAGCTCCACATCAGGTTCCTCCGCTATGAGCCTGCTTCTTCCTCTCCCACTCCCCCTGCTTGTGTTCCCTCTCGCTGGCTGTCTCTATCTCTGTCGAATAAATAAATAAAATCTTGAAAAAAAAAAAAAAAGATAAAGCCATTTGGATGGACTCTAATCCAGTATGACTTGTCCTCATAAGGAAAGGAAAAGACAGACACAGGGGGAAAACAGCTATGTCAAGAAAGACGCAGAGATTACAGTTAGGCTATCAGAAACCAAGGAACACCTGAGTGCACCAGAAGCCAGAAGAGGCAAGGAAAGAAGAGATCCTCTCCTAGAAGTGTTGGAAGAAATACGGCCCTACCAACACCTTGATTTTGGATTTTTAGAGTCCAGGCTATGAGAGAATAAACTTGTGTTGTTTTAGACCACCTTTGTGACACTTTGTTATGATACCCCTGGAAACTATTACAGTGGCAGGCTGAGCTTCTAGAAGGGTGTTAAATTCATTCAGTGGAGGGAGAAATAATTTCTTTGGCAGATGAGGCTTGGGACAAGTGGATTTCCACTACAAAAGAATGAAGTTGGATCCCTACCACACATCAAATATAAAAATTAACCAAAGTGGATCAATGACCTAAATTTAAGAGCCAAAGCCATAAAACTCTTAGATGAAAACGTAGGGATATGTCATCACAACCTTGGATTTGGCAGTGGATTCTTAGATATGACACCAGTGGCACCAACCACAAAAGAAAGAGTAGATATATGAGACTTCATTAAAATTAAAAATTTGTGTATCTAAGGACACTACCAACAGAGTGAAGAGTGGGAGAAAATATTTGGAAAATTATATGTATCTTATAAAGGTTTAATATCCAGAGTATATGAAGAATTCCTGCAACTCAACAACAAAAAGACAAGCAGCCCACTTAAAAAATGGACAAGAGACTTGACTACACACTTCTTCAAAGAAGATCTAAAAATGCTCAATAAACACATGAGAAGAAGATGCTCAACATCATTTGTCATTAAGAAATGCCAATCAGAACCACGGTGAGATAGCACTTCACATCTACTAAGATGGCTGTAATTTTTTTAAAACAGGAAAATAAATGTCAGTGAAGATGTGGAGAAATTGAAATTCTTGTATGTTGCTGGTGGGGTTGTAAAATGGTGTCGCTGCTGTAGAAAATAGTTTTTAGTGCTTCCTCAGAAAGCTGAACATAGAATTACCATATGACCAGCAGTTCCACTTTTAGATATATACCCACAGTAATTGTGTGCAAGGTCTCAAACAGATACTTGTGTGTCAGTGTCAATGATCACATTCGTTATTCACAATAGCCAAAAGGTGAAAACAACCCAAGGGTCCAATCACAAATAAGTGGATAAACAAAATGAAATGTATATACATATAATAGATTATTACTCAATTATAAAAAGGAGTGAAGTTCTCATACATGCTGCAACATAAATGAACTTTGAAAACATTATGCTAAGAGAAATAAACCAGACACAGAGGACAAATACTGCATGATTTCATTTCTTGGAAAATAGCTACAATAGGCAAATTCATAGACATAAAGAGGGTTAGCAGTTACCAGTGGCTGGGAAAAGAAGTTTGGGGAGCTGTAGCTTAAGACTTAAAGTTTGTTTGGGGTGTTAAAAAACATTTTGGAAGTAGATGGTGGTGTGCAACATTGTGAATTTAATGCCACTGAATTGTACACTTACAAATGTTTAAAATGGCAAATATTATGCTATCTATATAGATATATAGATATAGACATATCTATATATATCACCACAATGAAAAAAAAGGAAATCAATGGCAATAGAATTTTAAAATATCTTTGAATTGATTCAGTTGATTCATACTGCCTTTATAACAAACTTAAAGCAAAAATTAGTATTATTTTAATGAGCAGAAACCAATATTACAGTGCTGTAAAAAGTCAAGAGTTAAAATAACAATTTTATTTAAATTTCATAAATGTTCATGATATGGATATCTATCCTATCTATGACTGTTTTTATTTATGCTTTATTTTTTAAATAGAATGTAAAGGAGATAAGGGAACTCCATGATCAGGCAAGGAAAAAAACAGCTTTGACCTGTTCCTCTGTCTCCACCCTTAAAGATAGTTCTGCCCTTTATCTGATAGCAGCACGTTGTTTTTAGCCCTGTCCTAGACATAGTGCATTCTCTGAAAGAGATCCGTGAATAGATGGGCATGCTGGTCATCTGGCCCTCGGAATCAGTGCTACAAATTAGTAGCACTCTTCGTAGCACTGAAGGACATCTTGTATATGGAAGTCAGAGTGAATATTTGCAAATTCAGTTTTTAAGTGGTTTAATGTTAATTTAATCTTTCCTAGTATAGTAGTAAAATAAATGGATATTTAAAACATTCTTTTTATATCATTTCTGAAAAATGAACTAAGCTTATGTATAGTGTTAGAAGAGTGAAGAATTTTGTGTTTATAAATGCAAAATGTATTTGTTTTGAAAGATTGGTGCTCTAGAGTTGATGAAATTGTGTTTTCCTTTTAAAGGCTTTACACAGCGTTGGTCGTTCCACATTGGTTATGTCAGTCAGTGTGATAATTAAAATTGTTAGAAGTGCAAATAGCTAATATTTTATTGCTTTTTAATGAGTAAAGGAAGATTTTAAAAAATTTGGTTGACCTAAGTCTGCATTTATGGCTTAAAACCCCCCATTTTTAATGTACAGGAAAGTGGTTGTTAGGTTTTAGAATCTCTGCCTCTGAATGATTTTAGGTAGTTTCTTGCCTGTAAAGATTTCAACTATAAATAGATTTGCTGGTCTTCGGTGATAATACAGCTTAAACCCAAAGCAAAATGGAAATAAATGATCCTTAAGGTTATATGACCTGTTTGATTACAATAAAAATCTTTTTGTTATTTTATGACAGGAAATAAATTTTTGGAGTTTTATGTTTTTTCTTATTTCATCTCATTCCAAAAAAGGTAGTCTAAAGAACGTGATCATCAAAAAGAAAATGTGCCTGGGTATTAAAGAGTAGATGATTAAAGGACTCTGGAATTAGTTCTTGCACTTACCCTGGAAGCCTCCAGCAAAGTATTTAGACTTGCTGTGCCTGTTTGTCTTGCCGTAGGAAGATGACTGTGCTGTTTCATAAGACGTACTCTACAAAACAGATCTTAGCCGTGAATGAAAGCTATAAGTATAATTATTAGATGGAAATTACATTTTGTCTGGAGTAACACACATTAATATTTAAAGTACCTTGTATTTAAATAGTCCTTTCTATTTCTCAGTGTCACTTACATAATTTTAGTTGTTCCTCTCAACAGTTTCCTGAAAGATACAGTCATCCCCATTTTACAGATAGTAAAATTAAGATTCAGAAAGACTTAGTCACAGGGCCAGTATCACATAACCATTATGTCATGGAAGCTGATATTCGAGTCTTGGTAATATTGGCTCAAAATCAAATGACCTTTCTCTTCTACCAGTAAGCCGCTACTGCATGTGTGTAACCTCAAACAGGCTCGCTAACTTACTTCTCCTGCTAGTAAACATGTTCAGGCTTTTGTTGCAATATATGGGATACTTCTAAATACAAATAGAGCTGCATTTTGAAAAGTTGGCTATCTAAATTCTAATTTTATTTTCATAAAATTTTTAATTGCACCAAATAATCTAATTTTGCTCTGTTTTGAGAAACACCATCATAGTAACTGAAACATGTTTTTTTTCCCTGATGCATAAAAAAAACTGTAACAGAATTATATTTGACTTACTATTTTAATATTTTAACTTTCACACTGGTGTAAGAACAGTCCCCAGGAGGATAATGGAATATGTTTTGAAGATCATAGGTAACTTATTTTCATTTGTCTTTTGGAGACACACAGCAAAGAATAAGTCACTGTGTATTACTCTGATTGTAAAAATGCAATTAAGATTTTAAAAAGTCAGCCACAGGGTCTTTAAAAAAGACTTTAAAAAAACAGTGATGACACACAGTGGCAATCTTTCTTTTTCTCTTTAGGTTTTTTTAGCCTATGTGTCCATGTATGTCTGTGTTTTAGTAGGAAAAAGAAGTAATAAAAATGTTAAAAAGTAGCCATTTCATACCCAAAGCATATGTGACACATAGCAGGTAGTCATTTGTACCATATCTTGTGTTAGCTTTTAATTAAAATTAGCTTTCCATTGTGCCTGGCCTAGAATTGTTTATGTTTTGACTTATTTGATATCAGGCTTTTCATTGTTTCTTTGTTTTTTTGCAGAAAAGGAAGTATTTCTTAAATATAGCAGTGTTACTGCTTCATCTTAATACTCTAATTTTCCAGAATTTTCTCGTTTTATAATTATCTTGGCTAAGGTCCAAAATTTTTTTGTTTTGGTTCTGTTGTTTTAAGCCACTCAGTTTGTAGGTTTCTTAATATTTGTTCTGAACTTTTTAAGTTCAGTACTTTTGATATTCTGTTCTCTAAGAAAACTTTTCTATCTTCATCCTTCATGAAATGAGATGGGCTAAATAGCATGTATTTTCTTTCCAACAAACCTTTGCTAAGTATCTACAATGCACTAGGCCCCATGCTGGCTACCCAGGGATCAATGTGTATACAGGTAGGGTCTCCCTGTCCTTGAGGGCTTATTGTCTAGTAAAAGGAGATACGCATGTAAACCAGTCTAAACAGTATGGCACAGAACAGTGATATGTCTCATGTGGGGTGCACAACAGAGAGATTGATCAGTCCTACCTGCAAGGAAATGTGGAGATGAGGAATCTGGGAAGACTTCATGGAGGAGATGGCTTGAGCCGAGAAATCTTAAAAGATGAGTAAATGGTTTCTAGAAGTTTTCGAGTGTGATTGAGTACATGTTATTAAAGATAGCATGACATTCAGTGTCTATTTAGGTAATTAAAATAGTCCTTTGTGATTTATATATAGGATATGAAGGCAAACATTTTGAGAGATTAAGACTTGGAAATTAGAAGAGACCGGATCTTGGAGGGCCTTGTGTGCTAGATGAAAGACTATATATTTTACCTTAGCCAGTAAGTACACTGAGGAGTGTTTACACAGGGGAATATTGCCTTTTTAAATGCTTCCCATACCTTACGTCATTTAATCCTCACAAACAAACCTCTGAGATATGGTGTATCTTTTTTATAGATGATTAAACACAGATTAGTCATTTTCCCAAGGCCACACAATTGCCAGATGTCTCGACCAGTCCTTTTGGACTGCGGCACCTGCACTTTAAACTGTTAATCTATGTTGCTGCTCAGAACTTGGAGCTCAGAATCGCTATAAGCAGTTAGGAGGTGATAATAGCCTAGAAAGCGAGGTAAAGTTCTAAAGAAGAAAGAACCCTTTGAAATGAAGAAAAGAAGAGCATGAGAGGCATTGAAGAGTTTGGATATGCTTTTTAGTTATATATTGAGGGACGGAGAGAAAAAGAGCCTCAGACCTAGCGTTTTTGGCATAGAAATTAATGAAATAGAGTTTCAGGAGGTGTACTTTGGGGGAATAAGGTAGTGAGTTTGAGGTTCTGAAGGGACATCCAGATTGAGAAATTTAGTAGAAAGCAGGAAATAAATATGGGAAGTTGAGCAGAGTAGTCTGAGCAGAAGGCAGAGGTTTGGGAGTCCTGAGCATGAAGGGTAGGAGAAGCCAGGAGGAGCTGGGTTATAGAGAAGGAAATAAAGTCAGGATGATAGGGGATGGTTGCTTGGGAGAAAAGGAAGGGGTCAGCGTATGAGGTGACCTGTTGCAGTCAGGGCACTGAGGTTGCAAAATAGTAAATTATTATAAATAAGTGAGAGAACTGGAAGAATAGGAGAATGTAGTCATAGAGAAAAATACCACAGTTTAGATTCCAGGTGTCGAATCCATTTCACGTAAGATCTAGCAGTGGAGTCTGGAGTTTGGTTGTGGAAGTTGGGAAGGCTACATATTTTGTATGGGCTGTCTACATAGATTTTTTTTTTAAGATCTTATTTATTTATTTGAAAGAGAGTTTGTGAGTGGAAAGAGGGGCAGAGGGAGAGAATCTTCAAGCAGACTCCTGGCTGAGCACTGATCACCCCCTCCCCACAGTGTAGGACTCGATCTCATGACCCTGAGATAATGACCTGAGCTGAAACCAAGAGTCAGAGCCTCAACCAGCTCAGCCACCCAGGCACCCCTCTACGTAGATGTTTAAAATCAATCATGGTGAAGTAGGAATTTGAATGAAAAGGAAGACTGTGAACCGTAACTACAAAACTTCAGTCAAAGTTAGACAGAGGACCACCTGGCTGGTTCAGTTGGTAGAGCATGTGACTTTGATTTTGGGGCATGAGTTCAGGGCCGACATTGGAGGTAGAGTTTACTCAAAAAAAAAAAATAATAAGTTAAAATGACCATAGATGATTGCAGCAATCTAGGAGGGGTATGTGTGTACATAGAAATATATAGTGTGGGGGTGCCTGGGTGGCTCAGTCGTTAAGCATCTGCCTTCGGCTCAGGGCATGATCCCGGGATCCTGGGATCGAGCCCCTCATCGGGCTCCCTGCTCTGCTGGGAGCCTGCTTCTTCCTCTCCCACTCCCCCTGCTTGTGTTCCCTCTCTCGCTGGCTGTCTCTCTCTCTCTCTGTCAAATAAATAAAATCTCTTAAAAAAAAGAAAAGAAAAATATGTAGTGTGTATATATTTATACTTGTGTTTATATTTATGTAGAGGTGGATAACAAGAACTTCAAAAAAGTAAAGGGCTCTTCGTTGAAGGGGGAAAGTAGTGGTCCAAAAGCCATCATTAGTGAAGTGCGTGGATTCCCGCTGTATCTCTGAACTCAGCAGAATGTCAGATATAGGAGGAATGGCGCCCGCTTTAAAGGAAGGCAGTGGAAATAGTGTTCTCAGGGGGAAAGCCAGACTTCAGTTCAAGGAAGGAAGTAGGAGGGAACCATCTGTGAGAGCTTGAGAATGAAGAGGAGTTTTCGGGCAAGGTGGATTCTCGAGAGTGCAATGCAAAGCCTCGAAGAGAGTCTTTCTAGAAAGTAAAAATCATGAGGAAGGAGGCACACTCTTCTGGGTATTTTCTGTAAGGAGACAGTGACTAGAGGGTCTTTTTTTTTTTTAATTGAGATATAATTGACTTACAACATTGTATTAGTTTCAAGTGGACAACAGTGACTGATTGTTTGTATATATTGAGAAGTGATCACCATAATAAGTATAGTTAATATCTGTTCCTGTATAAAGCTGGAGAAAAATTTTTTTTCTTGTGATGAGGAAGGACTTTAGGAGTCTTGCATTCTTACTAGATACTTAAAGTGACAAGAATAAGAGAACTAATAAAAAATGACAATCTTCATAGTTTACACCTGATCAGCTAAGGTTTTCCCATTAGAACCAGAAACTTAATGAAGTTAGCAGTCTTTGTCAGGGTTTGAATTATATGTTTGAGAAATTCATTAGATTTGCTTTGAAATGTCCAAATGGGTTGTGAAAATTAAGTCGTAATTTACCTTCTCCTGGCTAGTTTAATCTAGAGAAAATGTGGATTTGATTATCTGGAAATGAAAATGGATTAATCAATGCTTATATGGTTAGATGTAAGTAGCAAATCTTCCTTATTCTTTCAGTTTTTCTTGACCACTCACTAGCTGTATTATGCTCTGTAATCTTGGTTTTCTGCTGAATTTCTTTGATGGGTGCTGAAACACACTGCCACCTTGAAAACAGCAGAAAACTAAACACAGGGATTTGTTTGCTTTCTTTCATTGTCTGTCAAAGAGTTACACAAATGGGAATGACTTGTTCTATGAGTTTTAAACTGATGATAGCTCTTGCCCTGAGTTCATAAGCCTGGTCTTCTCAAAAAGTTATTACCCTCTTGGGGCGCCTGGGTAGCACAGTCGTTAAGTGTCTGCCTTCGGCTCAGAGCGTGATCCCGGCGTTCCAGGATCGAGTCCCACATCGGGCTCCTCCGCTGGGAGCCTGCTTCTTCCTCTCCCACTCCCCCTGCTTGCGTTCCCTCTCTCGCTGGCTGTCTCTCTGTCACATAAATAAATAAAATCTTTAAAAAAAAAAAAAGTTATTACCCTCTTTATTTCAAAACAAACAGGGGTGCCTGGATGGCTCAGTCCGTTAACCCTGAGATCAAGCCCCACGTTGGGCTCCGTGCTCAGCCCGGAGTCTGATTGAAGATTCTGTCTGTCCCTCATCCTGTTCGCCCTGCTTGCGCATGCACATGCTCTCTCTCTTAAATAGATAAATAAATCTCAAACCAACAAACAGGATGCTTTTTCTGACCCCACATAACATCCTCACTCCTTCACTCCCCAGTCCCCAGACTTGGAATGGCATCTCAACTCAGTGGACTCTATCGTCTTAGGTTCGCTTAGCTACCCTCATGCATAATTTTGAGGGCAAGGAAGGTGTTACCAGGTTCAGGATTTTCTGGGTTCTAGCAAGTTGTTTACTTAGTTAAGTGGCCTCTCCTGATTGTTTCCTCCTTAAACCATTTTTTTTCTCTTTGATGCATGTTGACCATTCCCTCAAAAGCTGCGGTTCCCTGGCTCCAGAAACAGCCACTTGGCTTATTTTCCAGAGCTAACAGTAACTCCCTTTCCTGTGTGATTTTTCTTCTCTCAGCTCTCACTTAGATTTTCCCCTTGAATTTCAGTTCGCCGTTCTAAGGACTTGCATTCTTTCTCTCTTTCCTTTGTCACAGAGAGATTATTTATGATGATTCGTTCAAGTTTATTAAGAGCCTGCATACACCTGCAGTCTCACCTGTCTTACAACATGCAGAGCTTTTTATCCCACAGACGAATTCACCTTGATGAATCCGCAATATGGAGGAATTATTTTCCTAATGGTGCTACATGTGCGTTTTGTCACCCGAATAACTAAATTTCATACTCCATTAGTTTAAACAGAGCAGTAATTTAAAACACGACATTGAAAACCAGCATGAAGTTTAAGTAACTTTTAGATTTAATGCAGATGTTTTGTAGTGGTTACTGTTGTAATTGGTTTCTCAGGTAAGCTGTAGAAAAGCGGCAGTAATCCTACAGCAGAGAAAGGTGCTCTTACATCTGGGCCTTGCAGTCTGTCCTAGGGAAATTGAGGTTTCAGAGAAAACCAAACCAAAAAGCAACTTTTAGAACTTTCAAGAAAGCAAGAGTGTATGTATGATGAATGTGTAGGTTTTGTTAGAAGATTGTTTGAAATCACATACTGTTTCTTCCTAATGTTAGATGGAAAGACCAAGACTTTTTCAATATGCAGTTGAAGCTAAGCGAGGAAGGAACTTTTCATTTCAGTGATATTTGAAAAAGGATAATTTCAACTAGGATTTACATCTATATTGTTGTTTTCCTAGTTGCTGGCCTTCTCATTTTGTTGATGTGGCTAGGAGTCAGGCCATGTTCACTGTTGGCTGTAGCTGAAAGTATCAAGGTTAACATTCCCTCTAGTGTCCTTGTTTTCATCTCTCCAGTGGTTTTTGAGTTTCCTTAGAGACCCTTTATTAAATAATCTGAATTTAGCAGTTTTTCCCATTGTAATCTCCCCTGTGGGTGTGATGGTAAGATTGGGAGGGAGAGGAGGCATTTTATAATGCTTTGATTAGTTGTCAGTCTTTTTGTGGGGTCATGACCTTTGCAAGTGAATCTCAGCTCTTTTTTGTCCCCCTCTTTAGATGAGAAAGGAAGGCTAGAGGACGCTGGAGTTCGGTATTCCTATTGTCGCATGTCAATTAGGCTCTGGTAAAACCCACACTGGTAGAGCACTGGTAAGAGTCTTCCTTGAGGACAGGTCTTTGGTTCCAGCAGAATGCTCTGCATCTATTTGAGAATGGTTACTTTCACCCTCAGGCTAAGGGGACAGAAGAAGACTTTCTCCAGTCTTCACCCTGACATCTTCATGGGGCTTCTGGAGGTAAATCTCAGAAAATTCCTCCTAGGCTGTGCCCCTGGGAGCTTTTATCTTGCAAGGTAGTTGGCATTCGTGTCTGAACTTACTCACCTTACCCTTGAGTTTTCCTGCCTGCTGGTTGTAGCCACGGTTTCTGTTTTCAGGAAGTTGTGATTCTCTGTATTCACTCTCCAGTTTTCCATGTGCCAGTTGACCTTATGACCTTAATTCTCTGATAAAACTAAGACTAGTTTTTGATTTTCCATTTGTACATCTTTTTTCTTGTTGTAAGGGTGGGACTGATGACTTGCAAGCTCTTTCCATGTTGGGCTGGAAACTGCAAGTCACATCTCTCCCCATTTTATGATACTTTCTTTGCTTTTCATTTACCCAGGTTCCCATAGTAGCCCTCAGTGTGACTGAGTTCACATTCAGTATGGTTCTCAGACTGTTTCTTCTTGTCACTCTATGGGTATTTTCTTTCAATAAAAGTTTCCACAGGCTTTCTAATGATTCATCTCTCAGGTGCTTCTGTCTACAGACACCTCCTTAGGCTCTGGAGCGTGCGTGTGTGTGTGTGAGTGTGTGTGTACGTGCTGTGTACTTTAAGAGACTGAAAAACAATATTCAGTAATCACTTTGCTATTTTAATTCCTTTTTTTGACTTTCTATCTCTTTCCCTCTTAGGGCTTTCCCATGAATTCTAGTTTTAGAACCCATGTCTTAAGTGAGGATAATTTTGTTTGAGAACGTACCATATCGTGTTCCTTTTCTCCTAATCTTTGGACTCCTTATATAATTTACACTGTGATTTTCAATATAGAAAGAAGAAAATCCTATAGGATAGTTTTTTTTTTACAATAAAATACATAAAACATTATGAAATTATAATTCATATGACTTCCATGTAACAGTTTCAAGTTATAAAAAAAAAAATTGTCATTTGATGCATTCAACAAAGTCCCCTGATTTAAATTCTTTCAAAAGTAGAATGTGTGAAGTTAGTAGAAAAGAATGTCTTCAGATTTTGGCTGCTGTTTTGGGGAAGTGACGCCAAATTTGTGTTGCGTAGTAACACAGTTTAAATCTCATTTGATCCACTTTCACTTGGATATTTCTCTATGTTTATCTACTGTCCTATTAATATAAAGTATCTAGCCAAAAATCTTTGTGTTTGTTATTTATCCTACTATTTTCTCGTATTTCCTAACTCAGAAAAATTCCTTTCAGTCTCGTAGTGTGGATAAGCAACATGCTGTAATCAATTATGACGCCTCCACGGATGAGCATCTGGTGAAAGATTTGGGCAGCCTAAATGGGGTAAGTTAAGATTTTCTTTTTTGTCTTATTTGGATATTTTTAATTGTAAGAAGATAAATCAGGTTATATTTCCTGTTTGTGTTCTCTTCCTTTTCTTTAGTTTGCATTTTACTCTTAAAGGCTTACTAGGTACATAGCACTTTGGGGACCATACGGAAGAATAGGAAACTAGCCCGTGTTCTCAAGAAACTGTATAGGCAGTAAATACAGGAATTCAGAAGGCTGTTGGTTGTTATTATCCATAATGGTTGAAAAAAACTTCTTTAAGGAGATTAGATGAAAGTTGACCTCACTTGGTGGCTTGAACTTATGTGGGAAAATAGTGGAAAGCCATGGCAGTTAGTATGAAAAAAAAAAAAAACACTCTTGGAAGACAGAGAAGTATAGGGTAACTTAGAAAAAAAAAGGTGGAAACATGGTTTGATGCCAGATGGTGGAGAACTTTCTATACTAGAGTAAAAAAGACGTGAAACACATCCTTTTACCTTAAAAATATGGCATGTGATTTAAACACCAGTATTCATTGTTGCTTTTTTGTATTCCTACTTCGAAGATATTTTTGTGTTACTCCAGTGAGTCTTTTCCTAATTCTTCATTTATCTTCCCACATTGTCAGAATATAAGGAGCCACAGAATAAGAGAATGCTGAAATATTGAATAATTTCTTATTTCTTCTCAACTTTCTTATGGCCCTGCTAACATAAGCAAAAGCAGCATTTTTCCATAGCTGTGCTGTTGAAATTGTTAAAGTGAACTTAACAGAAACTAAATGTATCCCAACTGCTTCTAACTGCTATTGCTTTTCAAAATATACATTAAACATTATATGGAAAAACATATGCAGAAGTTTGGCAATTACTGTGAAATTTTTTTCTCTTTCTAAATTGGCCTGCTACTGAAAGGCTGACATTTAATCAGCCTTTGAGATACTTTGTTTTTCTGTTAGTTTTTTTCAAGCCTTTGTTTTTTTCTCATGGCACACAGAATTAAGTCTCAGTACTTCAGGTTTGAACTGAAATGGCTCAAATTTGGCATCACCCACTTTTCCAGATTCCTGCTCCATCACATTTTCCCTTGCTGTACCTCCAAAATAGTAGTTCTCCTGCTGTCTTTCTCCTTCTCAAAATAATTTGTTAGATTTTCTTCAGCTTAGTAGTTCTCCCATCTGCCTTGTCATTTACACAAGTGGTACTTAAACCCAAATTCCACTTCTTCCTGAAGGGAAGGAACAAAGGAGAGGCATTTAGGAATATTAACTGCTGATGTTGTTATCCTGTTGAGCTGATTAAAGCAGAAAGGGAGGCGGACTGGGTAGAAACCGTTTTAACAGGAGACAGGTAAGTAGCTGTTTTGATTCCCAGCTCCTATTTGCAGATTTACTTTCTTGCTTCTCCACACCTGTAAACCTTTGTTCTGATCTTGTCTTGGGACAAAGCTATGTCAGCCTTGTGTTCTGTCTACTTTTACTTACTGTCACTGTGCTGGATCATGAGCTCCAGAACAGTCATGAGCCTTTGCTCAGAGCTCTGCACAGTGCCTGAACACGGGAAATCTGTTTTGAATGGAATTTAATTTTATTTTCTATACGTAGGAATTTATAAAGAAAAATTTAAATCTACTTGCATATGTGGACTATTTTAACTGAAATGTTACATTCTGGTTTTAAGCCTAGAAATTTTTGTCTCCACCATAGTGCATTCACAGGTGTCTTTACATTATTATCTTGGAAAATAATAAGTAAGAATTACATCACAGTGTTTTATTCTTTTAAAAGACTGTGATCAAATATAAAAATTATTTGGTATTGGTTATAAAAAATATCAGGTGAAATACTAACTTACAAGCATCCCTGGGTTGACCTTTCTCTTAATTTGATTATACTCAATAGTTCTGTGAAAGATAATATCTGCTAGAGAGCAACATTTGCATTTTGAACTCGAAATCAGGACCTGGATTTGAATTTCAGTCTATAATTTACCAGTGTAAATCCAGGGAAAATCACATACTCTCTCTGCAATTTAGTTTCCTTGTATATCTTCCTTTTAGTTCCCAGAGTTGTGGGGAAATGTAATGAGTTTGTGAGTATGAAGGCTCTATGAAAAATTCAGTTACCTTGCTTTAGCTTTACAACAATGAAGTGATAATTCCTGCTCTGTGGTGGTGTCACGGGAATGACATGCGACAGTACATGTAAGTGTGTGCCCAGTGTGGAGCTGGAGAGCATCACACGAGTGACAGCCTAGGACATATGGCAGAACAAAATTGTGAACTCCCACCTGTCATGCACTTTGCCCGTGAGTGGACAGTTACAGCCTGTTTACTCTTAAAATTCATATAATTCTAGAAATTTGAGCATCAGGTTAGAAGTAATAATTTTAGAAGTAAGGGAACACGATGTAGTGGTTATGAGCCCAGCTTGAATTCTTACCAGTGATGGAACTGTAGACAGGTTACTTAATTTTTCTGTTCCTCAGTATTTTTAAATGTTCACAGCAAAACGGTACTCCTCGCAGGTTGTTGTGAAGCTGTGATGAGTTCGTAATTGTGCATGATTAAAGCAGCCCAGGGTTTGCCTTGGGTAAGTGGTAGTCACGGTGGCAGCGGGAGCAGCACCCTGTGGCCTACATACTTTTCCGTGAATCCCCCGCTGTATATTTTTAAAAGCACTTACCAGCTAAACCCAACTTTTAAAATAACTCTAGCTCTGACCACTTTCCCTCTTCCCTTTTATCCTACCCTAAAATACACTCCCGAGGGACCTGGATGGACACTTGATGTTACTGTTACCGGGAATGAGATCGCTCCGCCTGAGGAAGCTGCGGCGGGTCTTGTAGTTGACGTTATCCTGGCCCATTTTCCTGCAAGCCCCTTGAAGCTTCTCTTTCTATGAACACCCTTGCTTGCCTTCACTTCCTCCTGCCTGCTCCGTCCCCTGGAGCCCCCGCCCCTCTGAGAGCCACTGTGGCCTGCGCCTACCACTCCCATCCCATTCCACGTCCGGCGTCTGTTACTAGGCTGCCCCTCAGCTCGCCCTGTTCCGGCTTCTGCTCTATCCCCTCTCACTGGAGTTTCTGTCAGCATCAGACCAGGGCGGCATAGAGTGGAGAAGCTGTGGGGAAAAAGGGGTGACTTTTGTCACTGGCAGGCAACGTGACTGAGGGGGTTGCGCCCCTGGCCACTCACTCTCTTCAGATTTCCCAGAGCGTTAGTATAATACACAGTGGTTATATGGTTTTATGTAATCGGTTATGCAATTTAGTTGTATGTAAATTAAAGAGATGTTTATCTAGTTTGTTTTGCTTCTGTAAGTTAGTGGTTTGGAAGAGGGAGTTTGAAGAGCTGGCCTGGCTTGGGCACCCAGGCTTCCTTGAGATGGAGAGAACATGGGATTTGTAGTTGAGAGACATCTGAATTAGGATCTCAGCAATTCTGCTTCTGAACTCTGAGATCTCGTTTGTTACTTCATTCTCCTCATTGTCCTTGCCTATTCTACCTGTAGGGCAGAGGTGTGATCAAATGATGTTGACATAAGAGACAAAACCTATTCTCCCCATGTTTTTAACTTATTAAAATGCTTTGTAATTGATTTATTTAAATGATTTTTTTTTTTTTTTTTTTTGCCTGTTGCTCTTTGAGATTTTCTCTCTTCCTTATATAATCTTAGGCCTTTAGGAGACTTTTTCCCTTCAGATGTTTTCACTTGCATTTTTGTGTGCTGAAACTTTCTGTCTAGATCATATTTCCTAAGCTTTTTTAGACCTCGGGGAATATTTCTGCCATAAATGCCAGCGTGTTAAAATTATGTTTCTCAATTTCTCCAAGTACCTACCTAATAATATGTCAAACACACAGTAGGTGCTTAATTAACAGAGTTGAGCAATCTTAAGCCTTACATGGATCTGATTGGTCATCAGATTGGCCTTTTTGAGTAAAAATAGTATTTCAGGTTAAGACATTTTTAAGTGAAATTGGCTTAGAGCTGTGGTGGCACTCCTCTGACACGGTGTACCTGTCTTCTGCATACCAAACATGAGTGAATTAATGTTTTCTTTTATTCTTCTCTTTGCTTTTCCATCATTTTCTTCAGCTCTTCTGTTTCGTAATTATGCTTAGAACATTTTGGTAAACTCAAGGTGTAACTTTTAAAACACTCTAAAAGTTCATTTTGGAAATGAATGTGAAATTAGTTTACAAATGCCTGAAGCCTTTGAATTTTCTTCGTATTAACATTTCAGCCTTTCTGTGAGGGATTTTAGAAGCTTGTGTTTTAGGATTACTCATACATCATGCTAAGGTGTGATCCCAGGTTTTAGCAGTATTCCACTGTCTCCATGTATCTGTGCTTGGAATTACGATCATAACTTCTTCTAGCTTTTTTCTGTAGATTTACAACTGATACTCCATGACATATTACGAAGTGCCGGTTATGCATAGGAGTTTGAGTATATGACCACAATAATATAATTTCCTTAATATATTTTATGATATGTCATTCAGGACCCTTCTAAACTTCCTCACCACGAGGGAAGCTTTCCCAAATAGGGTATTATGGCCATCTCAAATCAAAAAAAATAGAAGATTTAAAAAATGGAATTCAAAAGGAAAAAATAATTTTTAAACTTTCAGCTAATCAGAGGAAAACTTGGGTATTTATATAATATCTTCATTCTGGGCAATTAGTATAACAGTATTCTGTGTTCTGTGAATCTAGCAGATTCCAAGTCTTTAACTTCTAGTGTGCCAGGAAAAATAATCATCACCATTTACCATCTGTGTCTAGTTGAATCTGTAAGTGTTTTTACAAATAATTTGCAGAAGTAAGGATAAAAGGATAATGAAAAACAATTGAAACTTTAATAAAAAAATTAATCCTGACAAATTCATATTTTTATTTCATATTTTCCTGGTTTTGAAAGGTACATAATATACAAAATGGGTATTGTTCATCAGTTGTCCAGGGACACCTGGGATATATATATCCATTTTATAAGTGTTGTTTTCAGATTTCAAGTACATTTCTAGCTGTTCTAGCTTATCATTATTTCTAGTTCTTGCATTGTATTATCAGAATGCATTATTTTTAAGACTTCAACAGCTTAAATTTTTTTAAGATGATAGCTATCTTCCATAATTGTGAGACATTTCTTAGTTTTATATTTATTAACAGAAGATTAGTAATTTTATTTTTTTATACATCATCTTTCCTTCTAGTTAGCTTTGTATAGATACCTGCCTTGGGCATTTGTCCACTTAGAAACTAAATCAAATAAGTGGTGGAAAACAAACATCAAAAAAATGAAAGAATGCTGTGAAAATTTAAAATACAGAATTGTTCAGTATCTTATTGTGAAATATTGCATGATTCTTCTTAGTGAAAGGCTAACTGGATGAAAAATACCCTATTTCCTCTTTGTCCTTGAAAACAGCCTTCTCTCACCACTTCTTGCATTAGAGAAAATTCATCTAGGATTATCTTTATCTGAAGACTCCTGGTCTCATATTTTGCTCCATTATTATCAGTTTTATTGCTGTTAATGTAGTCTAGAGCTCTGCTGTCTCTTTGTGTTCATCTTATAATTGTGAAATATCTTCCTGTCTGTTTTCTTGTCTTTGCCTTTATGGATGTTAAGCGAGAAATTCTGAATCCTCAGTGGTGCTCTTTAATAGCTTGTAAAAGAGAAGGACAAAGATAGTGTCTCCAGGTGTGTGTCACATCTTCTTGGAGACATGGTGCAGTGCTGTGGGCAATGCGGTAAGGAAAGGGAACGTCACAGCAGCAGTGATAGTTTACGGCATCGTCCTTCTGGTCCTGTGCTTCCCACTACAGCAGCCACCAGCCAGTGTGAAAGCACTCAAAAGAGACCAGTCAGAAGAAAAGAAAAAAGACCAGGAAATATTTTGTTGCTTTTTATATTGATTATTTGTTGAAATGGTACCATTTTGGATATATGGGTTGGATTAAAATATAGTATTAAAATTAATTTCACCTTTTCTATTTACCTTTTTAATGTGCCTACTAGAATAAAATGATAAAATAGCAGGGTGTTTCAAGAAACAGAAAAAATAAGGTTAGTAAGATCCCATAATGTATCTTAGAGTCATAAAAAGGTCTAAAGGATTCATCTGGTAATTGTAAAATAGAAAATATGAATTTTATCCCATTTTTTTAAAGTAAATTTTCTTTTTGTTCTTTGGAAGAATTCTAATAATGAAAGTAATGAGATATCAAACCTCACAAATAGAATTGTCAAAAAAAGCTGAAATTGAATCCAGTGAACCCTAATGATATATCAAGAGTTAAGTATTTTACTCTTTACAATTTGCCAGCTTCAAATTAGGAGCTTTTCTTAGCATCATATTTAGGTGCCTAAATTTGTCTTGGCAGGGCGGTGGGCTCAGAGTCGCTGCAGCCTGCTTCTTTGTGTGTTATGAGATCGAGTAAGGGTGTGGTAGGAAATTCTAGGATGCGTGGCACATTTTATGATACCTAAGCCGCGTTAACCACCATATCTAATGTATTTTGAAGCATAAGGTTTGAGTATTTGTCTGAAATGTAACAATTAATATTCCATATATAACCTAACATTTTTTTCTCTCTTTGCAGACTTTTGTGAATGATGTAAGGATTCCTGAACAGACTTATATCACCTTGAAACTTGAAGATAAGCTGAGATTTGGATATGATATCCTTATATGATTTTGTTCATTTATCAGATTTATTCAAAAATCTTTTCTGGTGTAAATTAACTTTTCTTGAGATGTAAGAATTTGCAGTGGAGGCATGCCAGAAGTCTCTTTGCCCTCCCAAACTGGAATACATGTTTAAAAATAATGTGTATCTATTTCTGGTCAGTATGCCTGTTCCTAAAAGTAATCCTAGAAAAATTGATGGACTCAACTTCTCCCCCCACCGTAGTTTCAGTAGAGGTTTCCCTTAGTGGTATTGTATCTATAATTTGGGTATGGGAGAATATAACAAGGAGAGGACAGGGGAGTGTTTAATATTAGCCCAAGGGATTTTTTTGTTGTTGTTTGGTGATCATGGTACAGATCAGTCTCCTGGGGAAAGTTAAGAATTTATCCTTACCTTTTTTGCCATTCATACTCTTACTCTATTTTATGAATTCTGTCTCTATTGCGTATTTAATTCAGATTTTCCAGTATCCTATATCTTCTGAGACTTGCGCTCCCTGGTTAAGTTAATTATGCAGTTAGTGTGTATTTAAGATTCTTTTGTTTAAAAATAGGTATTCTAGGGGCGACTGGGTGGCTCAGTTGTTAAGTGTCTGCCTTCAGCTCAGGGCTTGATCCCAGCGTTATGGGATCGAGCCCCACATCAGGCTCCTCCACTGGGAGCCTGCTTCTTCCTCTCCCACTCCCCCTGCCTGTGTTCCCTCTCTCACTGGCTGTCTCTCTGTCAAATAAATAAATAAAATCTTTTTAAAAAATTAAAATTTTTTTAAAGTAAGTAAATAAAAATAGGATTCTGAGGACTGAACAGGGAGGGACATGACTTTGTCCTTCTTAGGGGAGGGTAAAGAACCACTAGTGAAGAGAAGGGACATGATTGATTGAAAAAACATAAAACATTTCTGTTCAAACAAGACAAGAAGCTTTGTAGTAAAAGTCTTTTCTTTAATTAAAATACAGATATTTCACATTTTACTGAATGTTTTTCATGTGTTTCCATTTTTTTAGTTACTACATTTATCTGGACTTCAGTATTGAAGAATGTGTTAAACGTATTGGCAACTCGGATGGACTTTATCACTCTAGCATAGAAAATGTAGTCTCAGCTATCTGGAGTTGATGCTTAGATAAAGTAAATGTACTAACACTTCAAAATTGTCATTAAAACATAACTAGGTTGTTTGTTTTTACATTTAACTTAAAATTTATGAAAAATATTTTTGTAGCACATAGATAAACCTTATACTTGTGGAACAAAGGAACATGTGAAAAGTGAAACCATTAAATATTAATACTTGTAAGTTGTATGTTTTAAATCCTTTTAAAAATATGAATCACATAAAATGATTAAGAATTAACATTAATAATCGCCTTGATTTATGGGCCATTTTCCACCCACAGAAGTTTCATCAAATAATAAACACAAACATATTTTGAATTTAAGTATGTCCTTAATCCATTTGACCTTAGCTGTTTCAAAACATGAGAAAAGAATAGGAAATCTGAGTTTCAATAAAACTCTATACCATTTACTTTGAATTTTAAATCAAGAAGAAACTACTGAGAAATAACTCCTGCTTTTACAGTTTGTATAGTGATTTCTTAATAGTGAACTAATATTTCCTTTTTATATATTAGCTCATAATATGTCTTTCTGAAATTGCTGGGACAAATGTTTTCTTCCAAAGGACTGTTTTAGGGTTTTAAATCAGTGTTGAACCAGAGCTGCTATTCCAGATCCTCAGAGTAGGCTCAGTTAATTTTATTATTTTAAAATAGCATCTCAGGGGCGCCTGGGTGGCTCAGTTGTTAAGCGTCTGCCTTTGGCTCAGGGCGTGATCCCGGCGCTCTGGGATCGAGCCCCTCATCAGGCTCCTCTGCTGGGAACCTGCTTCTTCCTCTCCCACTCCCCCTGCTTGTGTTCCCTCTCTCGCTGGCTGTCTCTCTGTCAAATAAATAAATAAAATCTTTAAAAAAAAAATATTTTCCCAATCGATTGTCTATTTGTTCTATCAATTACTAAGAGAGAGATGTTGAAATCTCAGGCTATAATTGTGGATTTGTCTATTTCTCCTTGCAGAAGTTTTTGCTTCATGTAATTTTTTTTTTTAAGATCTTATTTATTTGACAGAGAGACAGCCAGCGAGAGAGGGAACACAAGCGGGGAAGTGGGAGAGGAAGAAGCAGGCTCCCAGCAGAGGAGCCTGATGTGGGGCTCGATCCCAGAACGCCGGGATCATGCCCTGAGCCGGAGGCAGATGCTTAACGACTGAGCCACCCAGGCGCCCCTGCTTCATGTAATTTTAAGTCTGGTAATTAGGTACATAAACATTTCGGATTAAAATATCTTCTTGATGAATTGACATCATTTTTTTATTATAAAATAACCTGCTTTATTCAAGATTATGTTCTTTGCTCCAAAATATGATTTGTTTTGACATTGATATAGTTTTTCCAGCTTTATTTATTTATTTAGATTAGTGTTAGCATGGAACATCTTTTACATTCTTTTACTTTCAAGCTGTTTGTGTCTTTACATTTGAAGTAGGCATCGTATAGTTGGCCTTACTTTTTTTATTCAGTCTGATAATTTCTGCCTTCATTTGGGAATTTAGATCATTCACATTTAGTGTGATTATTGATGTAGTTAGGTTTATTTTATTTTATTTTTTTAAGATTTTATTTATTGGGGCGCCTGGGTGGCACAGCAGTTAAGCGTCTGCCTTCGGCTCAGGGCGTGATCCCGGCGTTACGGGATCGAGCCCCACATCAGGCTCCTCCGCTATGAGCCTGCTTCTTCCTGTCCCACTCCCCCTGGTTGTGTTCCCTCTCTCGCTGGCTGTCTCTATCTCTGTCGAATAAATAAATAAAATCTTTAAAAAAAAAAAAAAGATTTTATTTATTTATTTTAGAGAAAGAGTGTGTGAGTGGGAAGAGAAGCAGAGCAGGAGGGAGAGGAAGGAGGAAAGAATCTCAAGCACACTCCCCACTGAGCATGGAGCCTGATGTAGGGCTTGATCTCATGACCATGAGATCATTTCCTGAGCCGAAACTTAACAGTCAGACACTTAACTGACTTGAGCCACTTGATGTAGTTAGATTTAAATCTATCATCTTGATATTTGTGTTATTTGTGCCATCAGTTTTTTGTCGTCTTTTCCCCACAATTTATTTTGGATTATTTGAACATTTTATATCACTCCATTTATCTTCTATCTTTATGCACATTGTACTCTTATATCTTAAACCAATGTAGGTATCATTTCTCATGCTCTTCATTCCTCTTTATAGGTCCATGTTTTCATCTAGTATCATTTTCTTTCTGCTTAGGGCTTCCTTTAACATTTCTTGTAGTATGGTTTTGCTGGTGATGAATTCTTTCATTTTCATGTGTCTGGAAAAGTATTTCACCTTAGTTATTGAAAGTTACTATTGCTGGGTGTTGAATTGTAGGTGGCATTACTTTTCTTTCAGTACATTAAAGCTATTGCTCTACTGTATTCTTACTTGGATTATTTCCCTTTATCCCTGATTTTGAGCAATTTGATTATGATCTGCCTTGGTGTAATTTTTTTTTATATTTCCCCTGCTTGGGGTTTGTTAAGCTTCTTGGATCTGTGGGTTTATAGTTTTAATCAAATTTAGAAAATGTTTCAGCCATTGTTTTTACAGATATTATTTTGCCTTTCTCACTTCCTTCAGGGACTTCAATTAAATGTCGTTAGATTACTTGACATTGTCTCTCAGCTTACGGATACTCTGTTTATTATTTTTTAATCATTGGTTCTGTGTTCTAGTTTGGATTGTTATTATTACTGTGTCTTTAAGTTTACCTATCTTTTTTTTTTTTTTTTGGCAGTGTCTAATCTGCCATTAATCCATGCAGTATAGCTTTTATCTCTTGAAGTTCAACTTGGATTTTGTATTTGATATCTCCCAAGCTACTACTTAACTTTTTGAACATACAGAATATGGTTATAACTTTTAACACCTTTGTTGAGTTCTGGGTCAGTTCTGCATCAGTTTTAGTTGATTTAATTTGCATGTAGAGTAATTTTTTGATTGGATGGCAGGCATTGTGAGTTTGTTGAGTACTGCATGCATATTTTTGTATTCCTGTACATATTTTTGAGCTTTGTTCTGGGACACAGGTTACTTGGAAGCAGTTTTATCACTTTGGGTCTTACTTTTAAGATTTGTTAGGCTTCTAAGCTTAGTCTGAGGCTGATATTCCAACTATGGAGGCAAGACCTTTCTGTATACTATAGGGGTCAGCAAACCCAGTGGCAAATCTGGCCTTTAGCCCATGTTTGTAAATAACGTTCATGCCCTCTCATTTACATATTTCTGTGCTGCTTTTAGACTACCACAGCAGAGCTGAGTAGTTGTAACAGAGATCATATGGTCCCAAAACCTAAAATACTTACTATCTGGCACTTTACAGAAGAAATTTGTGACTTCTGCTTTATTCAGTGACTCATGATTCATGATGTTTTCCGGACTGGCTTTTAGGAACAGACACTATTCCTGGCCGTATGTGAGCACTGGGCACTGTTACCTGTAGTACTTTTAGATAGTTCTTGCCCCAGACCTAGGTAAGAGTTTTCTCACATGTATTACTAATCAGTACTCTGCTGAATGCTTGAACAGAATCCTCAAAACACATGGAATTCTCTTTTCTGTGCAGCTCTCTTCTCTTCAATACTCAGTCCCATGAACTCTAGTCACCTTAGTCTCCCCAGACTCTCAACCCTGTTTCCTTCACAGCTCAGAGAACCTGCCAGGCTCTGACCAGATTACCCCTCCTTGCACTTTGACCTAGAAGTTCTGTTAAGGTAGTGGTCTGGGGACAGTGATTAGACTCACCTCGATTTGTGTCTCTTCACTCAGGAATCACACTGTCTTTTGTTCCCTGATGTTGATTGTCTTGAAAACCATTGTTTTAAATATTTTGTCCATTTTTTTGGTTGCTTCAGGTGGCAGAGTAACTCTGGTTCTTTTTTTCTATCTTAGCCAGAGGCAGGAGTCTAAGAAGTTGATTTCGGCCATTCTGGATATACAGATTGAATCCAGGGGAGGAGGTATAGGCTAGAGACAAAAATTTGGGAATTATCATTGTCTAAATAATATTTAACATCTTTTTTTTTTTTTTTTAAGATTTTATTTATTTATTTAACAGAGATAGAGACAGCCAGCGAGAGAAGGAACACAAGCAGGGGGAGTGGGAGAGGAAGAAGCAGGCTCACAGTGGAAGAGCCTGATGTGGGGCTCGATCCCAGAACGCCGGGATCACGCCCTGAGCTGAAGGCAGACGCTTAACCGCTGTGCCACCCAGGTGCCCCTAAATAATATTTAACATCTTAAGACTAAATGATATCACTCATGGGAGTGAATACAGATTGATAAGAGAGAGGTCCAAGGACTGAAACCTGGTACATTCCAATATGAAGAGGCAGGAGAGATAAGGAATCAGTTAAAAAAAGATTAAGATAGACTCACCGGTGAACTAGGAGGAAATTCAGAATATGGTATGGTTTCCATGTTTGGTGGAAAATGATGTAAATATTACTGAAATACATAAATCTCAAAATCCTTACCATCCCAGTCATATGAGTCAATATAAGGATCTAGTACCTTAATTTTTTTAATGTTCTTTTTCCCAAAGAAGTTGTCTATTCCTGTAACAGTGGCCCACAAAATAATTGGATTAATCGAATTAGAAGCAAGGTAAAAATCGTCCTAACTTTGAAGATTATGATTTATCTGTACTTGGACCATGACGTGGCGTTGTGTGCTTGGGTCCAGATCATGGCTGCTGAGATGATCAAGAGGGTGATAAGCATAACTAAAAATCAAGGATTCTTCATTTGGAGGAGTTAAGATTCTTCCTGATTAATGTGATTGATATCCACAATAAAGCATGAACATACTTTCCATATTTCATATTTCCATATTTCAAAAATGGGGGACGTTTCTCAAAACTAGAAAGAACTAAATTTAAGAAATTGAGTTGAGTGATTAAATAAAGAGTAATGTCCTAGAAGAAAAGTTAAAAGCAGTTATTTAAAAACTGTGTTCTTATAAAACAACGTTTTTTAAAAGTTAGCCAAGGTATTCACCTATCAAAATAAAATGATACACCTTTCTGAAGGTGTTGACAAATGTAAGCTAGTAGAAAATTGTTTAAAGAAATAAAATTTTCCCCTTGGAAGGTTTTCTGTCATGAACTTTTTTTAAAACTTGGGATCTCCTAGAATCTGCCTTGTTAATACAGTATGCAATCTATTTTAGTTTAATTGTGTATTTCAGTATTGAATATAGTCAAATAAATTTCCCATATTTCTAAGGAGAAGATCCAAAAAGAAAAGTTTTTGGCTAACTTTAAGGAGACTTTTTAAGGGTAGTTTTACTATATATATTTTTTAAATCACACATATAAGGTATACAAATTTAGAAAAGAATGCTTTTTTCCATTCTTCCACTGCATAAAATAATTGTATTCAAGTATTCTCATATATTGTGACGTCCAGTGTCTTTAGTACCATGAGAGTCACATTCTTCTTAGTATATAGTTTTTCAGAGATTATTGTATTAATGCCCATTTAATTGTTTGGGACTACAGCACTTTTTGAAACCTTGAAACACTGGAAATCTTGTCCCATGTAGCAAAAGCTCATATGTGATATTGGATTTCTTCTGTAAGTGCTTGGTATCTCCCCAGAGAAACAACTTAGTGACTTAATTTTTAAAATGATTTTTGATAGATGTTTTAACATCTGACACCTGGTGTTTTTAAGGCCCTAGGAGTAACTAAAACTTTAAAATTTTGCTCTCCTTTTAGTTAGCTTTAATTATCATTAGATAAAGGAGCCGGTCTTAGCATTACTAGTATGCAGATGAGTTTCTTTGACCCCACTTTTAGATGCACATTCTTTGAATAAACTGAGCATTAGGATGACCTAGAATAGTAG
This sequence comes from Ursus arctos, assembly GCF_023065955.2. Classification (NCBI taxonomy): domain Eukaryota; kingdom Metazoa; phylum Chordata; class Mammalia; order Carnivora; family Ursidae; genus Ursus; species Ursus arctos. Next base: position 2,552,677 of record NW_026622874.1, on the reverse strand, counting down.
TCACACAGCCTTATATAAAGAAATAGGGAAATAATGTACGAATATGATGTTTTTAAGATTTTATTTATTTCAAGTGAGAGACCGTGCGAGCAGGGGGAGGGGCAGAGGGAGATAGAATCCTAACTGGCTCTGTGATCAGCATAGAGCCCAACATGGGGCTCGATCCCATGACCCTGAGATCATGACCTGAGCTGAAATCAAGAGTCAGATGCAACCGACTGAGTCACCCAGGCGCCCCACAAATACGATTTTTAATAAGCAGGAATTTAAACTTTTTGTAATTTTTTTATTCAGATATAATCAACATGACTGTAGTTAATACTGTATTGTATATTTTTAACTTACTGACAGCATGAGAATTGTATCTTAGTTTGTCATTTTTTAAAATTAGCAACTTAAAAACAGTTAATCTGGGTCTGTACCATTAGGAAGATGGTGGCTTTGGAGGTAAATGCTAGGACTAGGGCAGTCTCAAAATATCATGGTGATACCAGCGTTCTCAGGTAAACTCATGACCCAAACAAGAGGATCATTGAGATCTTCGGTTCTGCACACACAGACCATTTTGGAAGGTAAAGTGTTTGACCCCAAGAAGTGTGGCCTCTCAAGTTTTCCCTGATTTTAAAGGAGTCTTAAGTCTAAAGACTGTACCCCAGACTAGCCTTGGAGAATAGCCTGGAACACTGTCAGGAATACAGTTGAAGCCCCAGGAAACCCTCACAGCAGGCTGCAGTCATTTGTGTTCCCCACCGGAAAAATGGAAATGGCTTTCAATTTTTTTGAAACACTGTTTTCCATTGGAAATGTAGGAATGCTGTGAATCTTCTCCAACTATTAATGAGTTTCCTGGGGGTAAAACAAAGTTGCTAGACTTGTTTTTCATTAAGTATGAAATTATTACAAAATGTGTATTTTCACCCGTATCAGGAAATACGTATCAGCATGTGTACAAAACAAAAAAGGAAAATTCTAGTATTTCACAGCTGCGGGAACCCTGGATTGGGATTCAGCTGACCAGATTGTTATCTTAGGTTTTGCCCCTACAGTCCTCAAGTTCCCTATGTGTAGAATATGTGGACCAGTTCATGGAATTAAACAGGATACTCCCCGGCACTCTGTACAACTCCAAAAAATTCTGCGTTTTTATTGTTTTAATGAGTAGAAATATAAGTTAAGTACTCATTTGCAAGTTTGCTGCTCCTTAGGCATAGAAACTATTTTTACCCCAAGCGGTTGTGATAATTATAGCTTTCTACCCTTGAAGTCATAGGGTGCTATGAATTGGTAAAGGATAATAGAATTTAGTACATGGTTATAAAAGTCCTTTCAGTACAGGGTTAAGTAATGGTGGGAAATGTGACCTCTACTGTGTAGTGAAAGATGTTCTTTAATATACAGAGACATTGTTCTTTTTGGCATAGTAATGAAAGCATTCATTATATCTAGCACTTGGTTTTCATCTGTATAGAATCAGTTGTTTGATAATGTGATTCGACCTTGATTGCAAAGCCCGAGGAAAGGGGCGATTGTGGTTGCTGTAAGGACCCTAATTACAGCATTTCTTCGGCACTTTCAAAATGAACTTCATTTTATCAAGGCGTATGAAGTCTGAGTAATGCAGTTCTTTCAGGATGTACTGTTGGGTAATCACTGATGAGATACTCCCTTTCACATTGTTGTGATTAACTATCAGTATAATTTGATCCAGGTGCTTTTTCTTTGCAGTCATACTGTTTGTTTGTGAGAACTGAAAATGTCTTTTGTGCTCTAAATAGCCAGTTACTTGCTTCTTGAAGACTATTATTTGTTCAGTTTAGAATTACTTGCTAGATTTTAGATTTTTCTCTAGTATTTAAAAATTCAAGTCTTCATAGTTGTGAGCGTATTGTAACATAAACTCTTAAGGGGAATATAATGCTTCTGTTGTAATTACCTGTTGAAAATAGAACAGTTTTGAAATTATATTCTTCCTTAGCTCTCTTTACATACAAATCTTTTCACTGTAGTACGGGGAGAAATGAGGGTCCCTGAAGAAGCACTAAAGGTAAAAATTATTGTTTCTTTTGCAAACCTATCATTTGCTAGGGTTGATTTTACTCCTGGATGTTTCATTTTCATGTTTAAATGTTTTATAGCATGAGAAGTTTACCATTCAGCTTCAGTTGTCCCAGAAATCTTCAGAATCAGAATTATCAAAATCTGCATGTGCCAAAAGCATAGATTCCAAAGTGGCAGAAACTTCGACAGACGTGCAGCACAAAGCCGCAGAAGCAGTGAAATCGGAGGAAAAAACCATGGGTAAGTGAGCCATGGTTAAAAGTACACGCTTTGTTTTACAAAGCTTGGCCACGTCCATATCAGTTTATAATAATGATGATTTCAGAGTGAGATTTAATACAGCCAGTGCTTTCTTTAGAAAGCATGTTAACACGTAAGTAGATATGGCAGTTACGTGCAGGTGTGTTTAATATGTTTAAATATTTGAGGGAAGTAAATATAGTTTACAGTATTTTTATTATTTCATGTTTGTGTACTTTTTGTGAATTATAATAACTGAAATGAATTAAAAGGATGTCCAGTGAAGTTATATCATCCTCATTATTATTATATTTATCGTGTTCCAGGAACTGCTCTACATAAATAATCCCATTCATGCAAAAACAATTTTTAAATTAATAGGCATTACCAAATTTGCTCAGATATAAAGCTACTAGTCACGTTAACAGCTAGTTTAAATTTGGTTACTCTGCAATGACCTTAGGCTTTAAAAATATTTTTAATGGTCACTCATAACAAAATTTACTTTAGTTTTATCTTTTTTAGACTTACTTGAACCATTTCTGTATACCAAAAAACTGATTACACCTTAACAAAAGCTATTAAGCTAACACAGTTTGCATTACTTAGGTATTAGCCAGTGCAAAATTTCATTTATTTAGTCATGTCCAACATGGAGTAAGGTCTTACACAAATAACAAGTTTTTCAACTTAGAGTACTTTTCAACTACCTAGACTGTACCTTGTTTTCATTTAATAAATTAACCAGGCGATTCTAACATTCTGCAAAAGTATATATTTTTTCTGTTTCATATGCTTTAGATAGATTTTTTTTTCCTCTTTCCAGATATTTCTGCCATGCCCCGTGGCACTCCCTTATATGGGCAGCCATCATGGTGGGGGGATGATGAAGTGGAGGAGAAAAGGGCTTTCAAGTCAAATGGCAAACCTGAAGAAAAAAGTCATGAAACTGGAACAGCAGGTAAGTAAAAGCTCAGACTATGACATTCAGTGGATTATTTTGGGGAGAATTTATAATCTAAGCAAAAATCTGGCAACCCTGGAAAGAAATATATATCTATTACTCTTTAATAAAAAATGTGAATGTCTTAATGATTTTGTCATTGTAAGCTTATTATGCATGATTCTCACATAAAATATTAATTCCAGAATCATTTTTATTTAAAATATTATTCCAACTTATGAGATTAAAACTTAAAAAATAGATTAATAATATAATCGGGCATTTAAAGTATTTTAAAATAATTATTAAAATGTTTTAATTAGACCAAAATAGTAGGCACAAACTAATTTTGTGTGTTTCATTAGATTCACAGGCATCTAATCATACTTTTAAAGGAACAGTTTCTGTTATGTTCAGAAATGTGATACATGAAATTAAAACTTCTTTAAAACCTCAGTGTGCTTTATTTGTTGGGATGTGGTAGCAACAAGATTAGCCAAGTTCAGCAGCCAGAATGAAAAAATAGTTCTGGGTCACATTCATAGTCCAGGAACAAATTCTTTTGTTGGTAGAGGGATTTAGTAATGAGCTAAGTGTCCCACAAGCCAGAAAATCAAGATTTCCAGGAAACAAACAGGGGTATTGGTTGGCACATAAGGACTTGGCAAAGACATCAACACCAAGGGCTCAAATGGCCAGTGCATGATGATGGCAGATAAGGACCCAGACCTGGAAGAATTAAATACAGGTACCAGGAAGCCCAGCAGTATGGAAAACCCAAGTCTGACCCAGAGTCAAAGATAGATTCCATCAGAACCCTTTTCCGTTTCCCACATTTGACACTAGTTGTACAAGATAAGTAAGCCATTTTTCTTAGCTGGAGAGTAGGTACACTGTTCTTTAAATATGCTGATTTTGCCAGGATACAGGTCTAAGAAAGCTGGCCTTTATGGACTCAATTTTACAAGTGCCCCAAACTGAAGTTGTCAACTTTGCAAATAAATTCCCATCATCGCTTCCTTATTTCTGTCCACCAGCACGGTTTTTCTTCATGTCCCCGCTTAGAAATACTGAGTATTGATACTTAATATCATTCAGCATAGGGTCAGATGCAAATAACACAAATGCGACCTGAGACTAAGCAGGAAGGAAATTTACTGGCTTAAATAGCTGTAGCTCTTCAGGACTGGTTCCTGTGTCTCTGCAGTATCTTCGGGGAGCCCTGTTCTCCCCCTTCTCAGCTCTCTCCACGGTGCTGCCCATCAGGGCTTCTGTCCTCATCCTCATCTCTGTGAATGAAACTGAATTCTTAAACGAATATCAGCTTGTGTGGCCTGTCTTACTCACTGTCATTTTTGCCACATGACAAAAGCTGTCTCATAATCTTGGGATTATTTTTGACATGAAGAAATTAAGTGATTTATGTCTTGTGTTAAATGGCTTAAAGAACCCAGCCAAATTCAGCCGATTAAGGGCCTTGTGGGGCTCTCATCAGCTTTCTTAGATTAGTGTGAAGGGGTTCTTGTTTCAAATTTATTGTTTGTAGTTTCTTAAAATATAGGATGAAGGGAACAGCTTACTGACCTGAAATAACTTCTGATACAGAGATTGTAGAATCAATTTGAAGATGTATACTGAATCTTACTTAATTTGATCATTTCAAAACTTTTTATTGAATGTTTCAAATTATGACATAAGTAATCAGTTTATGCTCTAAGCATGCTCTTTTTTAAACACAAAAAGTGATTTGCTTCTTGGTTACCAATTTTTAGAATGTAAAATCTTAGTAATTATTGTGAGAGGTGAACATTTCAGAAACGGTAATAGAGTATGTGTTACCTACTGATTTCTTACGTCCCTCTCAGTGGGTCCACATGTATCCAGAATCTCCTACAGACTTAACCACATAGCTTAAAAAACCCTAGAAGCAAATATGTACATCGGAGCAACCAAATTCTCCTGAAATTGTATGAATACTTTGTTTTGTTTTGTTTTGTTTTCCAGAGTCTTATTTTGCATTTAACCATAATAGTATGCCTTTGAACTATGTGTTAATATGTAAACTCCCTCAGGCCTTTTTATTATTTTTTTAATAATAATATTTTTTTATTATGTTAGTCACCATACAGTACATCCCTAGTTTTTGATGTAAAGTTTGATGATTCATTAGTTGCGTATAATACCCAGTGCACCATGCAATACGTGCCCTCCTTAATACCCATCACCAGCCTATCCCATTCCCCCACCCCCGAAGCCCTCAGTTTGTTTCCCAGAGTTCATAGTCTCTCATGGTTCATTCCCCCTTCTGTTTACCCCCCCCTTCCTTCTTCCCTTTCTTCTCTTACCGATCTTCCTGCTATTTCTTATGTTCCATAAATGAGTGAAACCATATAATTGTCTTTCTCTGCTTGACTTACTTCACTTAACATAATCTCCTCCAATCCCATCCATGTTGCTGCAAATGTTGGGTAATCGTTCTGACGGCTGAGTAATATTCCATTGTATATATGGACCACATCTTCTTAATCCAGTCATCTGTTGAAGGGCATCTCGGCTCCTTCCACAATTTAGCTATTGTGAACAATGCTGCTATGAACATTGGGGTGCATATGGCCCCTCTCTTCACTACGTCTGTATCTTTGGGGTAAATACCCAATAGTGCAATTGCTGGATCATAGGGTAGCTCAATTTTTAACTTTTTAAGGGACCTCCACACTGTTTTCCAAAGTGGCTGTACCAACTTGCATTCCCACCAACAATGTAGGAGGGATCCCTGTATGAATACTTTTCGTCCTATTAAGAAGGAGAATCTGTCCTCATTTGAGCTATAGGTGTGTTCTTCGACCTGCTGACATGGTGTGAACATTTATTTAGGTTACATTTAAAGGTCTTTAAGTGTTGCAACTGTGAGGAATACATTTCTGGCTCTTTTACATTGATTTTAATCTAATCATACTAAATTTGGAAACTTCCCAGTTGTGACTTCTTTTTAGCAAAAGATGTTTCCTCATCTTTGTTATTTGAGGTACTTGAATATGCAAGGTTGGATATATGTCCTAAGCTGAACAAATGTGCTTTCATCATTATAGCCTTTATCATCTTGATTTAATTGAGTATTTCCCTTAATTTAGTACAGAAGAATGAAGGGAACAGTTTTTTGGATTATGTGTCTTACAAGTTTCCCTAAAAAGGTTGCATAATCGTAAAATACCCTAAGAACTTGAGGATATTATCACCAGTTGCTATTCTGATTTAGATAAACACAATTAATTCTAACATAATCAATTATTAGGTACTTTTAAATATCTAGCAGTTGAGATTATAACAAAATATTAGTATATACAAAATATTAGTATATACAAAGTATTAGGATATTTACTATATTAATTTAATGTAGTATAAATAGAGTTTGAAGATAAATGATGTTAAATTCATGAATTTCCAGTATCTGTTCTGTGTTCTGAGAGCTAATTTATTTTTCTATATTAATTTAGAAGACACCCCCCCCCCCCCGCCAGTGATTTTTCTGGCCTACACCACCCAAGTAAAGCAGGCCCACATGTGATCTGTTTTTATCATCTTCAGAGAAATGAATTCCTTCAGATGCCTGAACTTTACTTTTGCAACTGACAATTTCTTTTAAAAGTTTAACCATTTTCGGGGCGCCTGGGTAGCGCAGTCGTTAAAGCGTCTGCCTTCGGCTCAGGGCGTGATCACGGCGTGCCGGGATCGAGTCCCACATCGGGCTCCTCCGCTATGAGCCTGCTTCTTCCTCTCCCACTCCCCCTGCTGTGTTCCCTCTCTCGCTGGCTGTCTCTCTGTCACATAAATATAAATAAAATCTTTAAAAAAAAAAAAAAAGTTTAACCATTTTCTAAATTTGTATTAAATGAATTACCCATATCGCTGCCTTCTTAAGTGGAGAAGGCTGACTATAATTTAAGTTTCTGGTTGATGACTCTAAGTTGTCATGATGAATATCAGTTACTGAACTGTGATACATTACAGTGATGTCCTCGGGGGATGTTGAAAGATGTAGAACTGCTGGCCCTACTTACCAAATGGTTCTGGACTGCTGTAGTTCTGAGCCACATGCCAAGCTCTTGTGTATTGTCTTACCTCTGCCATCTGATTCTTACTTTGAGTGCAGTGCGTCTTACCTTAATCCCCACTTCAGATTTGCTACATGTATTTGAGCACATAGTAAAAAGGCTCTCAACGAGTGACTTCCCAATTAGTAAAGATCATGAGTATGGGAGTATAGGCACCGTTGAATCTTAGGTTTTTTGGAGTTAGATTTTTGGTTTAGTTTTCATTTCCCTGATTCTTAGCTATGCTGAGGAATTCAGTAAAAGAGAGATGTTTATTTTTGTGCCGCCTTTGTGCCGGGCTTTGTTCTGGGTAACTTAGGTTATCTCACTTAATACTTAACCTCACTGGGTCATCACAGTGATCTCGCCGATAGATACCATTGTTTCTGACCAAGAAAATGAGAATTAAAGATTGACGGAGACAGGATATCTGATTGCAGATCTCTTCGCTACTTTCCTGCCTAGTTACAGTCATCAGGTCCTAACATGCTGCCTTTCCGCTATACTGTGCTACCTGACACTGTTAGATAGCTGATTTCTGGGAAACTTGTGTCTCAGGTGTCCAGTCCTTGGAGTAAAGGTGACTTTGAAGTAGGACTAATGGATGATAACCTTAAAAACAATGATGTGCAGTTGTTGATCTCTGCTGTTTTTTATAACGCGAAAAAATGTTGGAAGTGTATCAGTATTAACTGTGAACTTCTCCTTCACAAGGAAGGAAAATTAGGAAAATATTCCTTTAAATTATGAATGACAAGTAGATGATAAATGCTATATCCTTGGAGCAGCTTTTTGTGGTTTTTGTTTGCAGTTCAGCCACATCATTTTATTTGAGTATCCAGGTGGTGGTAGAAAGAACCTACCCCACCCCTTGCCTCCAGCCAGCATTATCCTCTCACCAGAAGGATGAGCAAAGCAGAATAAATGACTCACTGAATGTATGTATGTGTCTAAATAGGTACATACACAGATAGGCTGGGTTTATAAGCCGATTGTACTTATGGAACTGATCAAGTACAGTACATTGTAATAGTAAATAAGTCAGTGTATGAAAAATTAAAAATAACCTTTATTAATGAGTTTACTAGTATATGGGGAATGACTAATGCAATTTACTCTCATGGAAATTTTAAATGACAGGCTTTCAGAGTAAACAGTGCAAGTGGACATTTTATTATTAAAATAAATTAACTCTTACATAAAGAAATTTTAAAACATGACTTTAGGTTATTTAGTCTTATTGTATAATCTCTTCTTCCGAATAGCATGTAAAGTTTTTGCTTTAATGACGTAGAGTGTTTTCTGATACACATTTCACATTTTCAGTTATAAGAAAAATTATATTTTGAAAAGAATAATTTTTACTTTGAAAATTGTTTTCATTACTCTGTTTACCTTCTGTGTAGTGGGCTTTTTTTCTTTTTTTGAGCGGGGGGGACTGGAGCTTGTTTTTTTTTTTTTTTTTAAAGATTTTATTTATTTATTTGACAGAGAGATAGAGACAGCCAGCGAGAGAGGGAACACAAGCAGGAGGAGTGGGAGAGGAAGAAGCAGGCTCACAGTGGAGGAGCCTGATGTGGGGCTCGATCCCATAACGCCGGGATCACGCCCTGAGCCGAAGGCAGATGCTTAACCGCTGTGCCACCCAGGCGCCCCTGGAGCTTGTTTTCTATACCCTATTCCATACATTTGATTACAGCAGTGTTGTTGTCCCATTCTTAAAAACCTAAAAGCAAACAGTTTTATGTTCGGAGAGTACTGCCAAGAAGTCAATTATAGCACCTGAAGAATCCCACTCAAGATTTAATATTTGAAAAGATACTTCAAGAGACCAAATACTACTTCACTTAATTAGGGAATGATTGGAAACAGCCTAGTCTCCCTGTACTGTCTTTCCCCTAATAAATTATTTGCGTATGGTTTTCCCGTCAATCTGTTTAAAAATAGAATGCTTCTGTGAACTTTAGGGAAATATTTCTCACTTGAACTCTTTACCATCTTAATAATGGACATGGTTCTTTTGCTTCCTGATAAACAGGGCAGTTTAATCTTATTTATTTATTTAATTATTTTTTGTGTTTGTACTGTCTAATAACACATACTTACAAGAAGACATTTCAGTAATCATTTTCACTTACATATTTTATTTGTCAATTTCTTTTATGTGTACTGTGTATAAATGCATATATTTGTATACCTTCATCTTTATTTCCGAGATAGCAGAACAATAGTGATAGTGTTCTGGAGTTGCTCACTTCTTTTGCCAACTCTCGTTGTTTTGATCTGAGATTTATAATTCGGCTTTCCTCCCAGGAATTTTTGACACTTGTGCATATTCTGTTATATAGACATACACATGAATTTTCTTCTGAAATTTTTGGCTGGCAACTAAAATTTCTATTTTTACCTTATTTCTTTCACACTGCTGCTTGGATTGCAATGCTGCAAGCAAGCCACATGTTTTATCTTTAGTCGCTCTTTTATTCTTTATAAAATGCATCCATCTTTTTGCAGTGATCGCACATCAGTAATGTTATTTTTATAATTCTAAAAGTAATGTCTTTAAATGTCATGGTGAAGAATGGTAAGTGGACTCATTACTTCTAGAACATCGCTTGCATGTTGACTTCATGTTTATTTCTTCATTTAAGCACCTGTTATCCTTCAGAGCTCTGCTTTGTGTTCGTAAATATTTCATCCTCCTGACTTGATAAGGAAATGCATATTTTTTCTGTGTCTCTAGATGTCTATGTCAAATGTGCATCTCCATCTACACTCGATTTCAGTTCTTCTGCACCTTGATGATTTCTGGATCCAAGTTGGAAAAAAATACGGATCCAGCCATGCAGTGTCCGTCCCTTAACTGCTTTGTTCTTTGTCATTGCTGCTACTTATCTTGCATCTTCTGCTACTGAATACTGTGCTTACAATCAAAATTATTTCTTCTCTGTAACATTTGCCAGGTTTTCATCCAGGCTGTGATCTGCCTTCTGATTCTCATGGCACAATACAAACGGCCATAATTATTCTCCTTTAAGTGCTGGAAGCTCCCAAATATTTTGAATTTTCTCTTATTTTTTCATTAGGGTGCAGCGTAGATGCCAAGCAAGTGGAGGAACAGCCTGCAGCTGCAAATGAAGAAGTACTTTTTCCTTTCTGTAGGGAACCAAGTTACTTTGAAATCCCTACAAAAGAATTTCAGCAGCCATCACAAATAACAGAGAGCACTATTCATGAAATCCCCACAAAAGACACACCAAGTTCCCATACAGCAGGTGCAGGGCATGCTTCATTTACCATTGAATTTGATGACAGTACTCCAGGGAAGGTCACTATTAGAGACCATGTGACAAAATTTACTTCTGATCAGCGCCACAAGTCCAAGAAGTCTTCTCCTGGAACTCAAGACCTGCCGGGGATTCAGACAGGAATGATGGCTCCGGAAAATAAAGTAGCTGACTGGCTAGCACAGAACAACCCTCCTCAAATGGTATGGGAAAGAGCCGAAGAGGATTCCAAAAGTATTAAAAGTGATGTTCCAGTTTACTTGAAAAGGTTGAAAGGTAAAGTGAATTGATCATTTCAGAACTTCCTGTTTTGTGATAAAGAAAATTCAGTCTTCACAGTTAACCAAACTACTCCTAGATAAATAATTACATGGTAGGAAACTTCAGCTGTGTCAAAGCTTTATATTTGATTTTGAAGCTCAAAAGCAAACCATACTACCCATGTCCACCTTACTCATTAAAAATAGCCTGCCTTCATTTTCCTTCCAAAACCAGATTGGTTTTGTGAATTTATATTTATCCCTTTTAAAATATTTCTTTTTCCTGTGAAAATAAAAGATTCATTCTTTTCACCAGTGGAATTCCCTAGAAGACAATTCTCGTCGTTTTCTTGACTTCAGGAAAAGCTGTATTCAGTTCTGTTCTTCTCTATTGTGTTGCTTCCAATAAAATGTCGGTGTCTAGATTTTGAAAGAAGTTTTAAGCCATTTGATAATGGGCAAGAGTTCTACATTAGTAATACAGTGACATTGTTGGTAGTGTGCTTCCAGCTTTTCTTAGCAGTTACTCATGAAACAAAAACTTTTGGTGTAGAGATATTGGGGATCAATTGAATTAAAAATGTTTTTGATATTAAAACTTATGAAACCACAATTGAACATTTATTTGTGAAATAGTCAATATATGCTCTATTAGTGTAACACTTGGCCAAAATTAGTCAGGTATCTATACCTATGTATCAGGGTATCAACTGAATAATTTTTTACATTGTTTTGCTAATTAAATATATTTTAATTACCCTATCTTACTTTTATTTAATAAGCTACCTTTAAGAGAAATGTGATTGAATGCTAATCTGGCCATTCTGTTTCTATACAAGGAGTTAATGAGCTTTAAAAAAAATGCTAATTGAGGTCATTGTATCTCTAACACTTATTCACCTGAGGACTTCATTATGTGGCAAGTACTCAGTAATTTGAATACACAATGAATGACTTCACTGTCAATGATAAGACTAACCCTGGCCTAACCAGTACTTTATGCCCTGGGATTTTGTTTGGTCAGGTAATGAAGAAATACCTGTTCTGGTTTGCTTCTAAGATACTTTAGGATAGTGAGGTGGTGTGATTACCTAATTCGTTGTTGGGGCCTATTACTACATCTAATTATAATCATAAGTTACCTGGAGTCTATACTTTTCACATGTGATTGTTATCGTTTCTTCTACCAGATAATATTAAATACATAACTGAGAACTATGTATGTATGTATAGATTAAAGCTCAAAAATAAAAGCTACCCATTTGGAATCTGACCATTTTTATGAATTTATAAATAGTATTGATATCCTAGTATAATAAACCTTGAAAATTTAGAAATGACGTGGTCTTTCTTAAACTACTCTTAAAGACAAAAAATGAACTAGAAGATTCTTCAAAAAGCTACCATTTTAAAGCACCTTTATCCCTTTATTATAGCCGGTTGTTTAAGTCATCCATAAATATTGTCTGTATTAGCTATTATTTTTAAGCCATCAGTTTTAGACATTCTGTTCTTGAAAAAGGCCCATTGTAAGCCTGACTTCAAACAGAGACATTAATGCCCTTATTCACACGGTATCTGTGTATGCGTTAATGATTAGATATTTTTAAGCTTTACCAGAAACTATACAATCAAATTACTATGGTCCCTCAAAGTTGATTTATAGATATCTATATATCTATATATCTATATCTATATCTATATATATATATATATATATATATATATATATTCTAGGATATTGCCATTGCTCAGAACCCTTCTTTTGGATTTGCCTTCAGACCGTTTTACAAACCGTCCATGAAAATGTCTTTGTGAATATAACTCATTTTTGGTTCAAGATCCGTTTTCTTTCTCCAGACATTATTTATAAATGACATTTGACTTTTCCCCAAAGTGAGATATGCCATCATTAGATAAAGATTTTCCACAATGTAGGATGTTGAAAGTGTATACATAGATTTTAAATAAAGGTACTGAGGGCAAATAGTAATAATTTTACATTAATTAGACTTTCAGCAGTTACTTGAATCAGTCTCAAAAACTTGAAAGTAAGTAAAATAAAAGCAAAAAAGTTTACTCCTACAAGAGTAAAGTGCACGCGCTTTGGGACAGTGAAGAAAATAATGTTCACAAAGCCCATACACTTTTACCCTTTGGGAGAGTTGCAGCTTCTTTGACCACAGCTTCTGACTTGGTACAGCTAACCTACCCTAGAAAATACTAACCGGCCTTCAGCATATTTAGGCTAATGATAGACGAGAGAGAAACGTGGTGAGAAGAGTTTCCTTGCGATCTGTTTGTTGTTGAGGACAGAGAAATTGCAGTTCTGATTAGATGTCTCACCTGGTGTAACAGAAATACTAGAAGGAATAATAATTTTCCAGGAAAGAAAATGGTTAACGCATAAAGAGAAGTTTTTAAACTATAACTTAAAAGATGCTGAAAGGATCTGACACAACTGAAGCGCCACATTCTACATGTTGGTACGAGAACTGAATTGTGTGAAGGTGGTGTTCTCACGTTATGTGTATGTGAGGTGTGGGTTACTTGGTCTTGTTATACAGGAAATAGAGTTTAGTTATTTCTGGCTCTTACAAACTGGATTCCTTTTCAGTTTATCCAATATAACAATGAAATAGGTTGTAAAATAGCATGTTTTTAATGAGCTTTGTATTTGAATGAGTGGTCTAGTTGGGTTTTGCGTTCCATCGGCTATCCCTGATTCCTCACTTATTTACCTGAGGGTAGGGATTCCATTAAATGAACACCTGTCTTGTTTTGTTTTTTCTTTTCAGATTGCATTTTGAATAGTTGCTAATTTGAAGAAAGATTTTCACATCTGTTGTCATATCTGATGTTTATAACATTCATCAGTTTTACTCTGCTGGGAGTGCCTCCCAAAACCCCTTCATGTTGGTTTCATTTTCTCCCTTTTTTTGCATAGCCTATTACTTTTTCAGAACATTACTCTTTTTGTGTGCGCTGTTTCTCTCTTCTGCGTCTTCTCACCCCTTTTATGTACCACTTTTTGACAACCAGTCCTCTTGTGTTAAATCACTGGCCCCAACTGGTAACCACTAAATTCATTAGAAACAAACCCACGAGTGTTAAAACTCAACTTGTTCCTTTGGACCTATGCCCTTTGCCCCTCCTGGCCTGCAGGTCTTCAGTTCTGGCTTTGTCTCCTTTGTTACCATATTATTCAGCAGGTATTCAGATTGAGATCTGTAGCCCAGGAAAAGCTTAAATTCAGTCCTGGATGCCAGGGACTGACCTCACCTCCTTGACTAGACTCATTTACACTTCTACAGAAGCCATCGCGTAAAGCCCTCATTTGTGATTCAATCTAAAACATGCATAGAGTAATTCCTGACTTTTCAGTAAATTTATGCTGTAATAATATAATTATCATTTGATTATTTCTTCTAATGTACTTATTTAAATACTGAGAATTCTAAATCATCGAAAAATAATTTCCATAAAGTTTCACGTTGAATCCCTAGTAGGACTATGAAGGGTAACAGAAAACCTCTGTTAGGAACCTGGTGTTTCAGAATTCAGATGTGTTCTAACTTGACTCTATATGTATTATAGAGAAGACAGATTTTTAGCTGGTTATATTTAGCACCCTGCCATTTGCCCAGAAAGTGGTTATGTTTATATAGGATTTCATAGACTATGCTTTGCTGTGATAGGCCTTTAGCATGCTTTATTTAACTTTTGAAGCCACCAGTGTTTAGAGCACAATTATAAGTTTGCAAAAATTCCCACAGCTAGAAAGACACTTGTAGAAAAGTGTATAGTTAATTGGTGGAAACTACAAATTTGTATCTTCTTATTAACATTTTGCATACTTTTTATTGAAAGTATGCTATACTTTTAGAAGTATTGAACATTGTTAAAAATTACAATTCATCACATTCTTATGGCATTTGCAGTCTCTTTTACTGTGTCGTGATAAGCATCTCTGGGATCACCCTTTTTTCTCTTAACCTCTCATGCTAGAAGCAAATTTTTGATTGCTTAAAGAAAGTATAAGGTTTGGAGGCAGAATTAATGTTTATTAATGTTATAAGTACAGACTATCACAGATGACATAGCACTGCTTATTTGTTGAGGCATTGATGAATCATTATAAAGTTAAAATTTGGAGAAAGAAAAGCAATCCCATTCAACTGTTTATAAAGGACCTCATTGTTGGTTGATAAAATTTGAATGTGAGCATTGCAATTGAGGGAAGTTTGCAGAGCCTGTTACTGAAAAGAACATATGACTTGCCTTGAAAAGGGGGAGGGGGGCACAAAACAAATAGGACTTTTGTATATGCGTCTAATTTTCTACATGGGATTTTTTCCTTCTCTATTATGTGGTTTCTTTTCTGTGTCCAGGAAATAAACATGACGATGGTACACAAAGCGATTCAGAAAATGCTGGGGCTCACAGGCGCTGTAGCAAACGTGCAGCTCTTGAGGAACACTTAAGGCGCCACCATTCCGAACAGAAAAAGCTGCAGAAGGCCCAGGCTACTGAAAAGCACCAAGACCAAGCCGTTGTAAGTCAAACTGCTTTTATGATTGCATTCTTTGATGAAGACAATCCCAGAAAAAGAAGGTCATATTCTTTTACTCAGAGTGCGGGAATCTTGTGTCAGGAAACTACTTATTCAACACCACATACAAAACTTGAAAAAACAAAATCTCCAACAGCAGATGCCAAAGTGGTCTCTTTGTCTTTACAGACTAGCTCTACGCATCACAGAGGGGGGCATGGTGTTCCACATGGGAAATTGTTAAAACAGAAATCAGAGGAGCCATCGGTGTCCATTCCCTTCCTACAAACTGCATTGTTAAGAAGTTCAGGGAGTCTTGGGCACAGACCAAGCCAGGAGATGGATAAAATGTTAAAAAATCAACCTACTTCTGCCACTTCTGAAAAGGATAATGATGATGACCAAAGTGACAAGGGTACTTATACCATTGAGTTAGAGAATCCCAACAGTGAGGAAGTGGAAGCAAGAAAAATGATTGACAAGGTAAATAACTGAAATTTGGGGATGGTGGAAGTTTTCTTTTGGTGTATTTGACTGTTGGAAATTATTGGAGGGTCAGCATGAAGTGTTCTCATGCAGTCAGTGGTACTGGAACTTGAGGATTTTGTGGGGGGACTGCAAAACTAACAAAACCAAAGTGCCTTCCGATTTTATTCTGCGTATGTTCCGAACTTTTGCCTGAGTTTCTTACGTAAAGTCCTGTACATTTAAGCTCTTTGGACCTTTTAAAGTTGTGTAAATTTAAGATAGAACTTTAAAACCCGTGTACTTCTGTGACCCTCCTCACTCTGCATTTATATAAAAGCTATAAAACAAAGCCAGGCTGCTGTGTCCCTATTGATATAAACATAAATGTCTGCTGATAATAGTTAACCATGGGGTTCCTGCCCACTAATTTCATGTCTGAAACAGATGAAAGTGTATATGCTTTAGTCAATTTTGTTCTTTGTCCTTATTTTCTTTTCTTTCTGTTCACTGCTGCCTTTGGAGATAGAAGTGAATGAAAACAGAATCAGTTCCATTATGATACTCTGAATTCAGCCACTTTAAGTGTATGCCCAGCCTTGACGATTATTTACATTTTAGATTTGTTCTTTGATGTTCTTGGTTAATGCGTGTAGTAATTGTTGTATCGTTTTAAAAGCAGTTTTTATTGATTTTGCCCATGGTAATGGAAAGTTGACTTTAGAATCAGCTGTTTGTTTTATCCCCTAGAGAAACAGCAGCTTAAGTTTGGCTAAACAATAACCTCTAGTTTAAGTTCTTGTTACTCAAAGAGTGTGATGCATTAGCATCGACCTAGGAGTTTATTAGAAATATCAAAAAATCTCAGCCCTGATCTCAATACACTGAATCAGATTCTGCTTTAAAAGCGAGATCTCCAGGCAATTCGTACGCACCTTAACATTTGAGGTGTCCTAGTTTAGATGACGAGCTTACAGGCGGGGTTGTCAGAAGGTAAACAAGACAAACCTTTGGGATCTGGGAAGATTATTAGGACTTACGTTTACTTTTAATTTTGTAGTGTTTATTTACATGTTGGGGTATGTTGTACAGTGTATGCAGTCTGTCATCACATTGGTACATGTGTGTCATTTCAAAGCATGCATTTATTTGAGGAGCCCACGCTCAGAATTCTTTACTGTCGGAGCATACAACTTCAGACTTTGGAGAGCCACTAATTAGCCTAGGAAATAGATGCTGTGTGAGCAATGTCACAACAGTTGTTAATAAGAAATAGAAAGCAAGTAAGAAACTGATGAATAAAGTGAGTTTCCTGATTATATGAAAAAGAGGTCTAAGGACACAGTGTTAGCACAGAAGATGACTTTTGGCAATTTTGGATTATTTTCATCATTGGGAATTGATAATGATGTTTCTTTCAGGTTATTTTAAAGTTCCACATTTTCCCGCTGGTTGCTGAGAATGAGAATATTGTGGTCTAAAATACTGTAAAATGCAAAATAAAAGGATAGGTTTTGAAAAGGAAAATAGTAAGAAGTTTTAAAATTCAGATTAATATTAAGTTTATCCTATTATGCCTTTGTTTGGTTTATGAATATTGTATTCATAGTGATCGGTGGTTTCTGTGTGAGGTTATTTTACACTGAGGGGTTCTGTTATGGGGCTGAAGAACAGGAACGCTTGCCGGCAGACAGATCTGGGATTAAGTATAAACTGTGCATGCACTAGATAGGTGCCCTTGCCCTGGAGTAAACTAACCTCTTTAAACCTCCATTTCTTTTTTCTCTAAAATGCAAGAAAGTTCACCAGGTCTTATAAAAAGAATTCAGATGAAATATATAAAATGCATATCACAATGCCTGTTTTGTAATAAGACATCCAAAAAAATGTTAGACCCTTACTAGGAGTCTCCACATGTGGATCTCTACACAAGGTACTGATAAATCCTGGAAAGTTCTTTCAGCCTGAAAGAGTCCAGTCTGAAGCCCATGGGGAAGTGACAGTGCAAGGGAGCGGCCCATCCAGAACAGCCGAAAGCCAAGAAAGAAGTCAGTGTTATACACGAGAGTCTTAGGAAACCACTGGATAGAGAGGGTGACCACAAAACCTGGGGTATACCGTATGCCTGCTGTCTGTAATTATCATAAGCCGCCATTTTTCAATGGCAAATTATACAGTACCACCACTATGGAGAGAGAAAACTAAGATTTTAAAGCAGGATTCATTTAAGGGAGTAATGGCAGTGTGTGAATGAGTGGATAATTCAGAGTCATTCCTAGTTTGTATAAACCAGAAAACAAAGCTGCCCATAACTACAGGGAAGAGTCACCGCATTACCTTGTGAATACAAAGAAAAGGAGCTCAGAGTCTACTAGTTGTGGTTAAAGCCAGAAGCCAGATTCAGCTAAAATCAGGCTCTGGGAAACAAAAGCAGGGAAGCAGAAGTCAGATGTCTGAAGGAGATGAGGTGACTTTGTGGGCATGGAGGAAAGAAAGAGTAAGGCTGGCCAGAATCAAGCATAAGCAGTGCTCTGGGAGGGTAGGAGCAGTACAAGTGTCACATCAGATTGCTTGGATAAGTTGGGTGTGTGGACAGAAGTTGGGGCCTTCGGCTCCTTTCCATTTAAATTTAATTGTCATGTGGCCCTGAAAACATGCATGTTGTCTCTTTCCTTTTTTACACCATCATTTGAGAGCTGGCTTGTTTCATTGATTTATTCATGTAAAGGCCTTTATTCGGCATCAACTGTTTGCCACCTTGTGGTAGAGAGAGAGCTTCAAACTGAGAAGACAGTGTTCTTCGCCTCAGGACATGAGTTTGTAGGGGAATGGAAATGCTCAAGTAAAAACATATGAATTAAAAACAGTATGATGAGTGCTTTGATAGACATAAGCTATTGGAGGAAGGGTGCCAGTAGTTCCCAAGAGATAGTTTCCTCTTAATTTATTCACCTGCCCCCTCCCCCATAACGTGCACACGCGTGCACACACACGGATGTAAACTCCATAATCGTGGGAACCTAGGGCCTGGTGTTTTATATGTCCTCAATAAATACTGAATTTATTTGCCAACTGAGCTCATTCTTAAGCAGGTGGAGTCAATCCTGTAACAGGGGTGTTAGAGTAGGGTTTTCCAGAAATCGGGAGCAACCTGTTCCAGATACGGAGCGTGGGAGTGTGGAGGACTTGTTCAGAGGACCACAGTTATTTTAGAGATGAGACCTGACCAGATTTTGAAGGCCCTTGTGTATCATACAAAGGACTCGAGAGTTTTTAATGCTGGAGGAGACTCCCTGGAAACTTTTAAATAGTGCAATGACATCAAATCACTGTCAGAAGTGTGAAGAAGGGGCTGAAAATTGGAAAGGCCAGAAGCAGAGAAGGCAATTAAGAAGCTCCTGGCGTGTCCAGTAGTCAGTTGGGTAGAAAGGTATAGAAACATCTGGGTCTTAGGTAAGAGATCTGGGCTAACATCCTAATTTGGGAAATATTTGAGAGTAGCTCAATGCAGAATAATAGATGAGATTACTTAGAAAGAAGGTATAGAGGGAGAGGAGACAAAAAACGAAGTTCTTAGCAACCCGAACAATGGTGGACAAAGAGTGAGCAAAGGAGGCTGAAAAGAATCACACAGAAGAGACAGAGAAAACCAAGAAAAATAGCATGTTGGACTCAAAACAGAATCAAAAGGAAGTGAGTAAGCCACAGTGTCACATGACACAGCACTGAATGCCTTTTCAATTTTTCCCCAAAATAACATTGTACTCCTGGGCCTAAAGAAGATAATTAGAGCAGGTATTTGTTTCTTAACTCAGGAAAAGTTGCACGCACTTAAAATAGGATCTCTCTAAAGAAATCATCAAGCTAAAATACTATATCTTTGTTTTTCTGTGCTGGTTGTAGTTAAAGGATTTTGAACTGTCCCCTCCCCAGACCCCAAGTTATGGGATTACAGCATTTTGTCCATGTTTTTGTGATGTGTGTTTGTCAATAGGTAGCATTATTTTATGCATTGTCCCCAAATTCACTTCTTATTATATTAACACAAATGCTTGTTATTTATAAAGACCTCTTGAGTTTTATGTCTAAGCTTACATGGAGATAATAAGAAAGTGCTGTTGACTGCTTGGATTAAAGGTAACTGTCTTCCATAGTAGTAATAGCCTCCCCAGCCCTCCCTCCTTTGGCCTCCCTATGGTATCTAGAGAACCCATCATAGTGCCAGCTTTTTCTTCCCACTCCTCCATCAAAACAGACACTGCTGAGGGAAGAGGAGGACGTGAATCAGGGCTATTTCCTAGCCTTCCAAGCTAAGGGAGAAAAACTTGTAGTGAGAACAGAAAGCCAAATATTAAATTAATGAAAAAAAATTGGTCATTGTAGATGGCTTGAGGCTCTCTTTTGAAAAAAGTATTTTTTTATACATTTCATACCGTAAACCAATTCTGCCAGATACTTTTCCTGACCTGAGTTTTGATTCCTGTCCATGTGTCCATGGCAACATACGTCCCCCCAATGCCTCTTATGAGCATATTGTCTTCTCTCATGGGCCTTGTATCTACCCGTGCTTTTCTACAGGCAACAAACAGGTGGTAGGGAGGAATCCAGAACCAGGAAAGCTACAAGACTAGAAACACAGAACGAAGAAAGTCAGTGCTGAGAACCTAGACCCAGCTGTAAGCAGTTTGGAATGGGGATATTCCAAACCCTGAAGTTCGCAGCAAGAGTTTAGATTAGATCCAAGTCAGAGCCAGGGGAACCCTGATAAACCAGAGTCAAAATATAGGGGACCGTGCCAGACAGAACACGGAATGGCAGCGTGTCCCGGCTGCCCTCAGCCACAGAAGCAGACGTGTGTGGGGACTACAGAGTAGGAGATCAACGAAGAGCCTTGAGCAGTAAGAGAGGACCTTGACAGTGGGCAGCATTTTGATTTGGACTTAAGATTTTCTTCAACTTCTTGCCAGTCCGGAAACATTCTGATTTAATGGACCAGAGCAAATAGCAGTTCTTGGCCAGCGAATTCTGAGGGCTTCATTTTTCTTCCTCTTCTACTAGTCTTTCTTCACTAAGCAATTTTTTAAAGAAAAATCTTTATCAGGAGTTTTGGTCACTCTGATTCCTGCTCCTCTCCCCTTCTCGCTCCTCTTCTTAGCATGGGTCAGGTACAGGAAACCCTCCCCTGCTGTGCTCGTCCCCAGAGCTTCACATCGGAACGCTCACCTTTCTTCATTCGGAAGCTTAATAACATTTACGTGGCTTCCCCCTTTCCTTCCTGTGTTATTATGTGAAATCTTATTTATTTTCCTGCTTCTAGGACTTGCCACCTACCGTGCCCTCAGCCCGTAAACTCTGCCTCACTCCTTCCCTCTTCTAGTTCACTGTCAGAGGCTTTCTCTCCCTTCCCTGTCCCAAGTAGCCCTGCTGTTCACCTCTTCTCTCCCCCGTCACATTACCATGTCTTATTTCCTTATAGAACTCCCCTCTAGCTAGTCTACTTTCTGCCGGTTCTTTCTAGAATGACCTTACTTGTCTTGATCACTTCTGTATCTCTTGTGCTTAGAACAGTGCCTGGCATGTAGTAGACACAGTCTCATTTTAATGAATAATGGGAGAAGAAGACTTTGTGACATGCTCTTTCATTTTTGTCAGTATCTGTGTGTGGTTAGTTATAGATTAGATAATTTAATTAATGGATTTATAAATTGGTCAGATTCAGCTAGGCCTCCACAAACAGATTTTCCTGTATTTTTTATTTGCTGAAACTAGTTTGTATCTTGATCCTAACATAACTTGTTAAAATGCATAGTTTAAACCTTGTATGTGTTAAAAGCTTCACTTTGTCAGTATGAAAACTGCGAAAGAATACAGGTTGTATCAGAAGAAATACATAAGTTTCAGGGGAATTGCCTCAACTAGTAGGAGACTGGAAACCAGCCTTTGAGTTTCTAGCAATACCCAGCTAACAGCTTAGCGCTTAAAAACCCGCTTAGCAAGGAAAAGGTAAGATGGTCATTGATGAGCGGCCAGATTTGAGGCATGAAAGGAAGGAATGCGTGTCAAGGAAATGAGCCATAAAGAGGAGAGAAATTGGACATTTTAACTGTAGCTGCGTGAGATTAGACCTGAGCATAATTCAAAGATAGGAAAGGAGGAGTTAATAGAAAAAGACTGCTAAGCAGTGCTGGAAAGGGAAGGGGAGTAGCTATAATACTCCTAAGAAGTGGGCAGAATCAAGGACCACAGGGTAGGTTCAGGGAGAGGGCAGAGGTCTGAGCATGTTTTTACACAGGCAGAAGTAAAAAGAGGATCAAGCTAGATGGTGTCTTTTTTAAAAATTGAGGTAATGTCATTCACATGACGTTCACCATTTTAGCCATTTAAAGTGTATAATTCATTGGCTTTTAGTACATTGACATTGTGCGACCATCAGTGCGGTCTAATTCCACGGCATTTTCTTCGCCCCAAAAAGAGATACCCTACCGGTCCATTTCCCCCAGCTCCGGGCAACCACTAACCTACTTTCCGTGCCTATGGATTTGCCTCTTCTGGGCTTTTCCCGTAAATGGAATCATACACTTGTGGCCTTTTATGACCAGCTGCTTTCATGTAGCCTGTGTTCAGGGTTCATCCGTGATGTAGAATGTGTCCGTACTTTATTCCTTTTTATGACTAGCACACCATTGTGTGGGTGAACCACATTTTATTTATCTGTTCGTCTGTTGGTGGACATTTGGGCTCTTTCCACCTTTGGGCTCTAGTGAATAATGTTGCTGTGAACATGCATGTGCATATGTACATACCATGATACATTATAAAATGTCTCTCTGACCCCATTCTTTTTTCTAATAGTTTTATCTGAATTTTAAGTTTTAAAAGTTGATTGCTATTGTGAAATCACAATGTTAAATACTTAGAACTACTTATTCCATTGACTTTTAAGGGATTTTTCTTTTTAAAAATGAAATTAGATTTTTATGGAAAATTACATGTTTAAAGAAATTCTCTTTTATTGAGTCTTCCTGATTTTGTTCCCTGATGTTAGAAGCTAGGATTCTGCATAGTTCTTAAAGTATGCGTCAAGTGATTTCATAGGCCATGGGAACCTTTGCTGTTGATTTGAACTGGTAGAGACCCTGCTCTCTCTACCCAGGAGGTCCTTGCCCATTGAGGAAAGAGCTATTCCGATCATCTGAGGTTGAAACTTGAGTGCATATTTACTAGACACTTCGCAGGTGAAAAAAAACAATGTCAAACTTTTCACAGGCTTGGTGTGTACTGCACATAGTGACCTTTATCATCTGGAGAATGTTTCATTTCTTTAAATTTAAAACTAAAATTTAAAAATATAGTCTGGTTCTTAGAGAAATGTTTTACCTATAGAGTGCCCCACATGGTTCAGGTGACATTCTCTTTTCTTTACAAGCCTCCTATGTTAGACCTCAGCTCTATGGCGGCTAGCCCAGTAGCCTGCAAAGATAGTAAGTACACTGCCTCAGGAACAGGTTTATTAAAATTGTTTGGAGTAGCCGCTGAGATACAGATGTGAAATCCCAAAGTGAGATGCCAGATGTCATTTGCACACATCCCAAGGAAAAGAGAGAGGACATGTTCCGTAATTCTTGGAGTAGGATGGTGAGGGAAGTGCTATCTTCTTACCCAGGCCACAGGAGGGAGGAGGGGTCACAGGTCACTCCCCAAAATAGAGCGGCATCTGCCTCGGTCAAGGGAGCTAGAGGCTCCCTAAGGTCCCTAACTCTCCACCGCTAAGGTGAGTGAGTTATCTTTAAGCATCTGCCAGGCCTACAGAGCTCAGATAGTACAAGTTCAAAAGGAAATGTTCGATTCCCATCCACTCCTCCTTTCTTTTGCTCCCACCTGGAAGAATTAGAAACTGACTGACAAACTTGGGGTGAGAGGAAGCATAACAGTTAGGTGTCTGATCTCTCTCCCTTCCTCAGTCTAGACTTTCAGCCTAAAAAAAGCCCCTAGCTGAATGAGAGAACCTGATTTTGTAGAACTGTATCAAGTTGGGTAGTGTGATTGAGCCCAGGGAAGGGAAGAGAAGCATGAGCCTGGGTTGACATACACTGCGCTTGTGAGATATCTTTGAGCCGTCTATGAAGAGAGGTGACAGGTGAGCAGCTGTGGGGTGGAAATCAAAGGGAAACCTTGGATGTGAATGAAATCATCTAGGGACAAAGCCTACCATGAAAAGACGGGAAAATCTAGCAAACCTGGTCTCAAGTCTCATCCAGCTGTTGGATCATAGGCCAGATTCTATATGCTTTTTGAAATGTGAAAACTCTAATAGCTTTAAAGCACATGGACACAGTATAAGATGTTTATGTCCTTTTTGTTTTCACATGAAAGTTCTCACAGGTGGATGTTTTTGTAGCAAGACACAAAAAGGACGATAGGGATTTCAAGCTGGGTAGACATTGCTCTCATTAATTTTTCAAAAAACTCAAAAAAATGTAGGTAGCAACTTGGAAGACTTCTTCCCCCCATAGTCGTGCTTCAGACCCTGTCACTTGTTTGGGAAGCAGAGCGTGATTTAACTGCTGACAGGTGTGTATGCATAGCTGGCTCTGAGGCTCTACAAGCAACCTGTAGAAAGTCATCTGAGTATTTTCTGCACAATGTCAGCCCCCCTTCCCCAGAAGCATCACTTCTTTCTTCAGAAAATCACCTGAGATCGTTTATAAATTAACGTGCCAGATAGCACATGCACGTCCTCACACGTGCACGTTTATCTTTTACTTGCAAACTGGAGTTACAGTTCCCCCCGGTAATTGTAAAAATAAGGAAATAAATCCCAGTAAATTTGGAGGTCAGTGACTTGACTTAGAAATAATTTTAAGTTTTTAGGGGCGCCTGGGTGGCACAGCGGTTAAGCGTCTGCCTTCGGCTCAGGGCGTGATCCCGGCGTTGTGGGATCGAGCCCCACATCAGGCTCCTCCGCTTTGAGCCTGCTTCTTCCTCTCCCACTCCCCCTGCTTGTGTTCCCTCTCTCGCTGGCTGTCTCTATCTCTGTCGAATAAATAAATAAAATCTTTAAAAAAAAAAAAAAAAAAGAAATAATTTTAAGTTTTTATTTTACGTCAGCCCCAAGTAACTCGAGTAGCTCTGATTTGCTTTCTTTTCCAGTGGGACTGGAGGCAGAACACGTGGAACAGTATACACAGCATTTTTTACTGGTGTTAAAATTTACCAATTCTGATGATTAACAAAATGAAACAGGTTTTTTTTTCCTTCTGTAAACCGTGCTTTCGTGTATTAAAATCCGTATTTGATTTAAAATTAGCAATATACAATTTACTTTTAAAGCAGAGATAATTCAAATATTGAGTGGTTCAAGAGATATTAAATCACAATTCTTGAAAACTGTAGTAATATTTGAATTAAATATTAAGTAATAAGGCCATCTAGTGGTAAAATTTCCAAGTTTTAGTGAATTTGAAAATCTCATGTCTCCTTTACTAAATGTGGGCTTCAGAATTTATCAGGTATACTGTATGATCATTAAAAAGCTTTCTAGAAAATAGTTTAAGGTGTTTTTCCCTTTTTATAGCAAAGAATGCCCTTTGGTTATATCCTAAAGATCCTTTCTACAAAGCACTAATTCAAACACATAATACTTTTTTTGATTATAGTAATTAGAGCCACAAGTAAAATCTATAAATAATAAGCGTTGGCAACAAGAAACGTACTAGTAAAATGGAATGTTAAAGTTTATGTAGTTATAACCTTTCTCCAGTCTGTTAGGCAGATTCTAGCTGGTTATGTGCCAGGAAATCAGTAAGACTCAGATCATGCCCTTGATCGAGCACCTGATTATTGGTCTCTGTATTTAAATATTCCACAAGTGTTGGCCATAGTCAACCTGCTTAGTGAAAATGCTGATCTGTGGGAAGAGACCCACAATCTGCCTTTCAAAGGCCTTTCGATGAATTTTTAGGCAAGTAAAGTTTGAAGATCATGCTGTACTCCGTACAGAGATCATACAATCAGAACCTGATATATGGGACCTTAGAAAATTCCAAGTATAATTTGAATCCATGTATGTCAATGTTACATATTTGTTAGGTAAGGAGCCAGGGAAATCAGCCGTATGTTTATAGTTTTGCAACATGCTTCTCATAAATAATAGAGCAAGAGACAAGCTGAAGACAGCTGAAGTGGTATTCTTTCCTAACTCTGCATTATTATAATATTTAACATTATTAATTTCTTTTAACAAATCAGTTGTAATATCCTGGCTATTTATTTTATTATCAGACAGTACTTGGCTAAATATTAAAAAGGACAGTCTCATTTATTATGAAGTAAGCTGCCACAGCCCAGTTTTTCTTTCTGACTCTGGCTTTGGCTGGATGTTACCCTGTCCTTAAACATGTTTCCCTTGCTAGTGAACTACCTATCGAAATTAATTCAGAATATTTTTATTTGCCTCTGAAGTTACTGATACTATTCATAGTAATCTGGTGCTCAGACTTTTCATTTATAAAATAATTTCTCCTCCTAGGTATTTGGAGTAGATGACAATCAGGATTATAATAGGCCTATTATCAATGAAAAGCATAAAGATCTGATAAAAGATTGGGCTCTCAGCTCTGCTGCAGTAGTAATGGAAGAAAGAAAGCCACTGAGTACGCCCGGATTTCACAGCTCAGAGGTACATGTCCCTTCCTCATATGTAACTTTTACACACACAGGTTGTTAATTTTCATCATTTTTGTAATTATATTATTTTAAGTAATTGATATATCCTCTTGAGAGTTCTTCTAAAAACTAAATTCTCACAAATTAATTTGTTTCTAATAAAAGCCTAAAGCAATTTTGCAGTAATTTTGTTTCAGTTTTTGTTGTTATGTTCTTTTAAATTATGTTATTGTGCTCATCAGTGAAGGGAAAATGCTAATTTCAGAAAAGTTGATGAGTTACATACTCACTGCTCTGACTGGCATTATGAGATAAAACAAAAAACAGACTGCTAGAACTTCCTAAGAGGGGATGTGTGTAGCACGGACAGGTCTAAATGTCATGCCAGACAGATACAACTTACATACCTAATAAGTGTGGGCACGGTGCAGCCCCGGCTGTGATTCGGATAACATGAAGTTAACCAAGGATGGCCTGGGTAACAGAGTTAGGGAGTCAGTCCGGTAGAGGAGAGCAGGCGGACCTGAGTGCGAATCCCAGAGCGGCCACGTTGAGCAGCGTGCCTTTGTGTTGGGCACTTCCCGTTTAGCTGCAATTGTCTCATCTGTACGAACGGGATTGTTGATAGAGCTTATTTACAGGGAGTTCAGTGAAGTCTGAGGCACTCAGCAGAGTAACCGCCCAAGATTTATGCCCTCAACAAATAGTCCCGTATTGGAAATGATATTAGGATGTCATTCCACGTTGTTATGTCAAAGAGAAATGTGAAGGTGTATGTATTAATTCATTATAATTTATTCAGACAAAAAGAGCTAACATCCAGTAGGGCTTTCTTGTGCCATTTTACAAATAAGGAAACTGAAATATGTAGAAATTAAGTTGACAAAGGTCATAAAGCCAAGTGCCTTGTGGAACCAGAGTTTGAACCGTAAGAGGCCTTGTTTTCTTGAGTCATTCTCTGCCTCATTATGCCATACTACCTTTTAGGAAATGAGGTGATTTAAAATACACAAATGGTAAATAAATATACAAATGGTAAATAAAACAAAATCTTAACATATAAATAAAACACATAAATAAAATGTTACATTTGTATGAGATATAAATAAAATATTTCAATAGACCGGTAAATCCACCTGTTTTTTTATTTATGTTAAAATTGTCCGTTAATGGTCTGCTTTTTCCTGAAAGCAATTATGTATTTTAGTGTTCTTTTCTCTTCCTTAATCTTAGAGAATTTTGATTCTAGTTTCTGTTTTATAAGATGCTTAATTTCCTTACTGAAAGTAAGTGGTACTTGTCTGCGGCGCAGTGTTTTGGTGTCCTGATTGCTCTAGCAATGATTCTGATGAACATGAACTCTGTAAGACTCCCTCTTTCTGTCCCTTCAGCCCATGCCGAATGGACTTCCTGTGTAGCCCCAATATGTGCCTCCCTTTGAAGGAGCCACCTAAGCAGGCCACGAGAACCTTCACAGGACAGTTCTGTCAGTCAGGGTGTCGGGGGCTCCGGGACCTCCTTCATGCTGAGAACTGTGGGCAGTTAGCGCAGAGTCTCAAAAGGGGTTCAGGGGTTCAGCAGGCTTTGGAGGAATCCCTAGGCTTCACTGTATGTATGTCACATGTGTACTTACTACTTTAACCTATTCTTGAAAT
The DNA here is from genome assembly GCF_023065955.2 of Ursus arctos. Taxonomy (NCBI): domain Eukaryota; kingdom Metazoa; phylum Chordata; class Mammalia; order Carnivora; family Ursidae; genus Ursus; species Ursus arctos. The sequence goes on along the minus strand of NW_026622874.1, from coordinate 2,524,461 downwards.
CATTTATGTAGTCTGTATGAAATATTCACTTCATCAGTTTTTAGCCTGTCATCCCTAGTACAGTAAATCTGATACTTAAGGTATTGTTTTGAATAATTCATAATATGATTTTGGTTATATAGCCTTCCAATCCTTAGTTGTCATTCCAGTCTCAAAATCAAGCCTTGACTTGGATTTTTCATGAGGGAACGTATTTTTTTTTCTGTGCTCCTTGGGCTCCCATATTAAATGCCTAGATTGTCCTGTATATTACCAGTATACGTATATGTATATACCGGTATATGTCCATAAGTCTGTGGAGCCATATCATGAATTAAATTCCATTTCACACTTGACTATAGCGATTCAAAGAGCACTTGCCTTCAGGCCAGATCTAGACGTGCACCAGTCTAGATTCAGACTAGTTATAGAAAAACCCTTAAAGGTTGAGTGATTTCTGGCTTCTTCTGGAAACAGTCAAGTGTTGTAAAAAGAAGCCTTAAGCTGTGGGTTACTTTTTGAAATCCCTAAAGACATGATCTGGCAGATTTAATACTCCTTGGGACTCTGGGACCAGTCTGATTCCGAGAAGCACCGAGAGGGCCAGAGAACCTTTAGAATCCCGTTCCAGAGAGCAAAGTAGAGCCGGCTCTCCCCATGTTGTCGTAAGGCTGCAGAGACAGACCAGACTCGTCCCGCCGCAGTAAATGTGAAGCTCTAAGTGCTTATTTTAGTGCCATCGTTAGTATTTAATACGTAGAGAAAATTATACTATATTTACAGTAATAATGAGATGTAGTTAAAAGGGGTACCTAGAGAATCTTCATTCTATATATGAGGAAATTTAATTAATGACAATATGGCAATGTGAGGTTTAAATATGGCTTCATATGACAGGATAATGTGACTACACAGAACTCTCTGACTAAATAGCCTATGATTTCATTCCTTTATTTTTCTTCTTTAGGAAGGCACATCTTCATCTGGAAGCAAACGCTGGGTGTCACAGTGGGCTAGTTTGGCCGCAAATCATACAAGGCATGATCAAGAAGAAAGGATAATGGAATTGTCTGTACCTGTTCCTTTAGAGAATGGTATTTGCTCTCTCTCTCTCTTTTTTGTGAATCATACATTAGTATTTTTTAAAAACGAACTAAATCTATATAGTGAGAAGTGAATTAAACCTAAATAAACATAATCACATATTCTCATGGTTATACTACATTTTTATGATTTTATTTGCACTAATAATGCAGATATCATTAAAATATAACCGAACTGAAGATAGGAGATAATTTGTAGGTGAAACACATAAACATGTATACAAGTTTATATATATGACGTATCTAAAAATGAAAATTTTAAAGTAAGACTAACAATAGTTCCAAATTATAACATTAGTTAATATCATTAATACAACAAATATTTTAGTGCTACTTTGTGCATTTAAGTAAAAATATTCAATACAATTCAATAAAAACTAATACACACTTAATTTACTTAATATCTTTTGCAAGTCTGTGTGTTGTGATTTTTTATTGCCTTCTAACAATATTTCTGTGAACTAAAATAAAAAGTTTCTTTAAAAAAATGAAAATGAAATTTTATGCCTCTAATGATTTTGTTATTATGTTCAGTTAATTTCATTCTTAATTAGAAATAAAACCCTCAAGGATAATTTGCATTTGGATTTTTATCTGCGTTCTTAATTTTGTTATTGTTGAAAATGGAAATGGAAATTTATTGTCTCTGGGTTATGGCACCCCAAAAGTACGGTTTAGGAATTTTGTAAACATTACTCAGCAAGTATTTGAGCAAGGTACATAGCAATGTACTAGAAAAGCTATATCACTGATTCACTGTAGAAATTAGAAGTAATCGATAGTATTACCAAGAATCTTTGGAAAAGACTGAGTGATTTACAGATTGATTAACATAAACTGGTCACCGGTTGGGAAACAAGGAACCCAAACAGAGGTGTCGAAGGGGGTAGGTAAACTTCCCAAGAATCCATTATGAAATTAGTCAGTTTAGCTGTAGAAAGCAAGATTCTACCCTTGTTATAAAATATAACAAGCCAGCTGACCCTTTATTATCTCATTTCAACATGTTTCATCATCTTCCAAATTATTTAGATAAGCTGATGAATCAACTTACATCCTAAAATATCCTTGTTAAACAAATTCATCGCATGGGTGTTAGGAGCAGGACAGTGTGAGAATTGCTAGAAAAATGCAAGAAGATAAAATAGCGAGTACATTTAGGAGCTTCTGGTAGCACTACGGAGATGAGACAAAAATACAATAATATCATGACTAATCACTAGGGTTGAATCAGGAAGCTTAGTAGCTGTTTTCCTGCATCATAACCATTATTATTGCTGTGAAATTTAAATGTTCAACTTTCAGAATTATAAAGGGAGAAAAGACCCACAGACGATGTCTTGGTATCTTGTCTCCACTTACACCAAAGATGAGAATGCTTTATATGTTGATTTATATTTCCCTAAGCAGATATGTCCCTTTTCTTAGAAATGCATTCCATGTATAGCAGTCAGGAAAATCCTCAGGTACTCTCAAATTCTCTCACATAGAAACATCATAGTATATATTTTCGCATTGTCTTCCACTTAATTGTGAAAAGCAAAAGTGATCATGTGTTTCTATATGAGGTGTTAATACACCGGAAGACCATAATTTAAAAATCCTTCAGTTTGTATAAGTATGATAAGTCCTGTTCTCTTGTTTCACACTTAAAATTTTTTAAATTCTTAATGCAGTTGGGCGGCTCAGTCGTTGAAGCGTCTGACTATTGATTTTGGCTCAGGTCATGATCTCAGTGTCCTGGGATGGAGCCCCGCCCTGGGCTTTGGGCTCAGCGGGGAGTCTGCTTGTCCCTCTGCCCCTCCTCCCGCTTGTGTTCTCTCTTTTTGTCTCTCTCCCTCTCTCTCTCATAAATAAAATCCTTAAAGAATTTTTTAATTCTTTTAATCAGTGTTAAATTTTTTTTAGAAAACCTTGTAAAGTTTTGTGTTTTCTCTTTTACTTAAGAAATCCAAACTTGTCATTCTTTCAGGTGGATAACAATGCCTGCTCTTTAAGGCTATATATATATATAAAATATATATATAATATATATATAATATATATTATAATATATATATATAATATATATTATAATATATAATATATATAAAATATATATATAATATATATATATAAAATATATATATAATATATATATATATATATATTTTTTTTTTAAGTTCAACATGGGGCTTGAACTCATGACCCTGAGATCAAGACCTGAGCTGAGATCAAGAGAATTTCTTGAGCAAAATTTCATGGACCTTACAGAAGCAAGAATGGACACAGTGACCTTCCCTGCCATAAAATACATTGAAAGGGAAAGAGAGCAACAGATGGAGGATTAAGAACAGATGACCCCAATTTCCATCTCCTCAAACCGCCTTTCTTGACTGCCCCTATTAGTAGTCTGCCTATGTGTACATTGTGGCGTTGTACTTGCTTTTGAAACCACTCTGTCACAATGCTGACCTGTTTATGCAAAGTTTTCTTCTACGCTAAGCCATTCTTTAACTTACACTGCAAAATCTAATGTAAGATGATGTTCTTCTTATGTGTACTTTTCTGCCCTCATGCATGTCTTCTTTCTGGTTTTATTTGATAGATGCAGATGTCATTGAGTCTGGCATTTCGGTGAGAAGTACTGGGTCGGCAGCCTCCTTGGCTAGTCAGGGAGAGAGAAGACGACGCACCCTTCCCCAGCTTCCAAATGAAGAAAAGTCTCTTGAGAGCTCCAGGGCCAAGGGTGTAACACAGAGGTCAGAGATCGGAGAAAAGCAAGACACGGAACTTCAGGAGAAAGAAGCACAGGCGTACCAGAAGGATAAGCAGGATGCCGACAGAGCCCTCGGTAAGATGAGCAAGGCAGTGCACGGGGAGCCCGCGAAACCTGCTGGAGATGGTAGAGCCCTGCTTCACTTGGGCAGCTCTTCTGCAAAGGACAAGAGTGAAACTGACAAGGAAGCTTCTTTGGTAAAGCAGACATTAGCTAAAATCCAGCAGCAAGAACAAAAGGAGCAGGCACAGTGGACACCTACCAAGTTGTCAGCTTCCAAGAACATCGCAGGTCAGATAGATAGGTGCCGGGAGGAACCTTTCAAACAAGAGTCACAGCCTCAAGACAGAATTCCAGGACACTCTACAAGCAAAGGAGAACGGGTGACACAAAACGAGGGCAAGCGAAGAAAAGCCGAGGACGTTCTCAAAGGTCAGACTTCAAAGGGCGGAGATAAGAAGGAATCCTCCAAGTCCTTGGTGCGGCAAGGAAGCTTCACCATAGAGAAACCTAGCCCGAACATACCCATAGAACTCATTCCCCATATAAATAAGCAGACTTCATCTACGCCCCCTTCTCTGGCGTTGACAGCTGCCAGCAGAGTACGAGAAAGAAGTGACTCCATGGATACTGATTCTAGCATGGACACCACCCTTATTCTGAAAGACACAGAAGCAGTAATGGCTTTTCTAGAAGCCAAACTGCGTGAAGATAATAAAACTGACGAAGGCCCGGATACTCCCAGTTACAATAGAGACAACTCCATCTCACCAGAATCTGATGTGGACACAGCGAGTACAATCAGTCTGGTCACAGGAGAGACTGAAAGAAAGTCAACCCAAAAGCGGAAGAGTTTCACGAGTCTCTATAAGGATAGGTGTTCCACGGGTTCTCCTTCCAAAGATGTTACAAAATCATCATCTTCAGGTGCTAGGGAGAAAATGGAGAAGAAAACAAAAAGTCGTTCGTCAGATGTAGGCTCAAGAGCAGATGGTCGTAAATTTGTCCAGTCCAGTGGAAGAATGAGACAGCCTTCGGTAGATTTAACAGACGATGACCAGACCTCTAGCGTACCTCATTCTGCTATCTCGGATATTATGTCGTCGGATCAGGAAACTTACTCTTGTAAATCTCATGCCAGGACTCCACTTACCTCAGCTGAGGAGCACGCACATTCCAAACTGGACGGAAGTAAAGTAACTAAATCTAAGACTTCCCCCGTCGCACCTGGATCTTCCAGTAAATCAACCACTCTTCCAAGGCCGCGACCTACTAGGACTTCCCTCTTGCGCAGAGCACGACTTGGCGAAGTGTCCGACAGCGAGCTGGCTGATGCTGACAAAGCATCTGTTGCTTCTGAAGTGTCCACAACGAGTTCTACGTCAAAGCCGCCCACGGGAAGGCGCAACATCTCTAGGATTGATTTGTTGGCTCAGCCACGTCGAACAAGGCTTGGCTCACTGTCAGCTCGCAGTGACTCTGAGGCAACAATCTCTAGAAGCAGTGCCTCTTCACGGACTGCAGAAGCCATCATTCGAAGTGGAGCCCGATTAGTACCTTCAGATAAATTTTCTCCTAGAATTAGAGCCAACAGTATCTCTCGGCTATCAGACTCCAAGGTCAAAAGTATGAGCTCAGCACATGGCTCTCCCTCAGGTAAATTGGGTCCAGACTTTTTATAATGTTAGCGTATTTCTTTCATGTTCTGGGACTCCTTCTTTTAAAAAATTAGATGTCTAGTGTTACTCCTAAAAATATTCAACAGAAAGATTACGCTATAAGAGGGTACTTTCTCCTATAAAAATTATTTTAGTTAGCTCATTAGTAAGTGGAAAATTCAGAAGTTACACACACTTCAATTAATGCCCTGGGGCAAAATAATGATTTCAAAATTAGAACCTATTTTGGAATGTTAGTTTTCTGGTTGACACGGTATCTGGATTCATGTGTCAAATTAGATGAAGAATAATATCTGGTTTAAATAATAGGAATTAACATTGTACTGCTAAAAGCATGTGTTTGATTTTTAAATATCCTCACATAATTCAAAGCCCTTAATCTGAAGAGCAGGATACCCTTTATTGTTCCTTGAGAGCTAAGTGAAATAATTGCTATTTTACCCTTGCTTTCCCATTTTATGTAGAAATGTCTCATATGCTTTTTAAAGTTCAATCTGTTTACGGTTGGGGCAGGTGAAAACTAATTCTTAATTTATTTCAGTGGAAGAAGATGGATTCGTGAGATAATCCCTAAGCACTATGGGTCTAACCGGGCTACAGAAATGTAACTGATTCTGAGTACTGTCTCAGAAAGAGCTCTTCTGTTACTTAACTCTAGTCATGAGCTGTCACTGAGTGTAATTCCAAAAGTTACTTCGTCCCTGCCAGAATCTAACGGCTCCTGGGATACTTGTCTGCTGGTGTACTGCATACTCAGCTGTAGCCCGGGAGAGTACGTGTGTGACCAGAGTCCTAACCCAGATACTCGTGTGTACCCTGTGAGCCTGGACTCTGACTTCATAATCAGCCTCACACCCGGGTGGGGCTGCAGAGGCCAGTGGGGGAAGCCAGCTGCTCAGAGACTTAGGGAGCTCTTATCAGCAAGCATCCGAGTGAGCCCTAGGCTTGAGGGAAGAGCGAGGGAAGGTTGGTGTGCAGCCCGGTGTTTTAAGTGTGCCATCTACCGCAGCGCAGCCACGAGACTCAAACCTAACGGTGCCCCTCGTGTTCTGTTGTCACTTTGTACTCCTCCTCTCTCGTCCTCACTCTCGCGTGCCTCCCCTCCACTCACACCTCCCTCTCCGCGGGTCATTGGCTGTGGTGGTGACGGGCAGATCCGTGGTGGGAGTGGATGTAGGCGGAAAATAGGGGACATAGAATCCTGACGCCAAAAGAAGAGCTGGCATTTTCCCTCGTGCCCCCACCCTCCCTGCTTCTGCACTTGAAGCTCTCGTTGCTGGTTCATGCAGTTGTCGCGAGCGTTTCAGAACTGCTGTCCGTTCGTTGATGTTTCCCTAGTGTTGGTTTTCTGTCGTTCTTATGGCTGTACCTCTTCAATTCACATTTCCTTTTTGCTGCATTCTGTGGTGTGTACTGTGATAGAATTTCTTCTGCCACGTGGCTTGTTTGATCACCTCATCTCTACTTCAGTACATGGGAATGTTACAGTTTCCTCCTGTCTCACCGTAAGCCGTGTGTCACCAAGTAGCATGGGACGGTTCCTTCTGTACCAGTCGTCTGGGCCGTAACACATGAGTAAGCTAGTCTTACTCCTCGGTGTTGAACACGAAGGGCTTCTGTGAGATGCAAGCCAAATAAGACTACTTACGCAACTCCTAGAAACCACTATAAGATGCTATGTTATGTCTTTAAAGATAAAGTTTGTTTTCTGCTTTGAATACAGAACTTGATAAACGTGTGGTTTTCTGTATCCAAAAAGTACCTTGAATTGCTTATTGAAATTCCCTGGGGTAAATTGAGGTACGTGATTTGGGCCTTCTTCATACTTAGCAGCAGCATATTAAATAATTAGAACCATAGAATTGAAAAGCTGGAAGGGTCATTCAGTTTAGGTAACTCGGGCCCAGAGATGCAGTGACCCGCCCTGGTCACCTAGCCGTGGAGGGGACAGAACAAGAAGCCTCAGGGCCTTTTCATTCCCAGCCTCTTGCTGCTTCTCCCACATCCGGTCTAGCTCTCGAAAACGGTCTGTGTCTGTGTGCTTGCAAGCTCTCAGAGGACGGCGGGAGTCATTGCATTATTTTCAGCAGTATATGCAAGGCCAACATACAATGTATGTGGTGTGTTGTCTACTGTCATCTATGTAATTCTGATGTTTTACTAATTCATGAAGCCACATCGTGATCCAGGATTGTATGTTCAGATTCTCTCAAGATGCCCGTTTATAATATTCTATCCAATCTAGAAGGATAATGACTAGGATCTCGTAGTCAGTGGTAATGTATAAAATAGTTATATGGATAGGTAATAAAAAAAAAATAACAAGAAAAACAGACACTTTTTTGACCTAGTTGCTAATTGGGGATTAGCATCTTTGATGCTATGGTATTTCTACTTAAGATAATTATAATACCTTGAATGGGAAAAAAATATAAAAATTCTTAGCTTTAGCTTTTGAATTATGATTTAAGGGGCACCTGGATGGCTCAGTCGGCTAAGCATCTGCCTTTGGCTCAGGTCAGGCTTCCTGCTCAGTGAGAATCTGTTTCTCCCTCTGCCTCTGCCCCTTTCCTCGCTCGTGCTCACTCTCAAAATATATAAATAAATACAATCTTAAAAATATGTATATGATTTAACAGCATGTAAAACCACACTGTCAGGGTTGCTGTACAAACTGTGAACTTTAAAGGACTTAGAAATCTCTCAGCCTCGAGCCTGTGGTATGTCCAGATGGGCATACGTGAAAATAATTCTGTAATGTTTCAAATTTCATAATGTAGGCCGTGTCTAAAAAAAGTTTTTCAAAGAAATGTGTATGATAAAATTAGAAGAATGGAATTTCTGACTTAGAAACATTAAGAGTAAAAGTTCTTTTATGCTTCTTTCATTCTGATGTAGGAAAGTTTTTAGGAAACTTTAGGAAAGTTTAGTCCCCACTTCCCCCCCATTCCTTCAATATCAAATTATATTAAAATATCCAGATTTATTTTGATAAGACATATTTAAAACTAAGTGTGCTGAATTATCAAAATAAAGCAGTTGGTTTTCATTATGTTTTAGGTGCACATTATATCATGTTAACCTCCTTAGAATTTTTTTTAGACTGTTGCTATCTCCTTTTTATTCTAAACCTCACATTTTATAGGTGGTAGGAATTAGGTATTGGGCATGCATGGCTTTAGTTATTTCTTCTTCCAGGTCAAAGATCAATACAGAACATGGCCAGGGATTTTTCTCCCCCAATGATCTTATTGCGACATGCTTATAAATATACCTGTAAAATGTGTTTGTGGTTTTGTTTCCCACCAAAATATTCTGATACAAAGCATGAAAATGTAGTGCTTATTTCCTGAAATGTATTTGTTACATCTATAGATGTGGATGTGTTTTAAGGCCAACAAAGTTTTGGTTAGCAGTAAAAGAAATCAGAGCATTCACAAAAAAATAATCCTATAACTTTCTTTTTAAATTCTTGACAGTATCTCTTCATAGTGAATATAGTAGTTTATTATTTCTGTAAGAGGGAATGTTGTGTAATTTTATAACTAAGTTAAGTTTTATAATTAATGTAACTAAAATAATTTTCGGGTTAGCTATAAAATTAATTAAGCTGATCTTAGAACTTTGATTTTATTATATGTGCTGTCTCGCAGCTCACCAACCAAGAAAGCCTCCCTAGGGATTGGCATTTCAGATACCTTTGACATAACTTTTCAATTTAACGATTTACCTGAAATTTCTTACTAGTGTCAGTAATATATCAAATAAGCCTAATGCTATAAAATTAAGTTTAATTCTATGCATGATTTTACCTGAACAGAATAAAATGAAAGAGGAAGAAGTAAAATTTCTCTTCATGATTAGAAATCCCAAAAACCATCAGTCCATGAGAAATTGAGGATATCTTTTCAAAGAAGAATTAGCCTAACTGGAATTGTAAAAATAATTTTTTTAAATAAGGATTTTCTAACATGTAATTGTGAAGTCCTAGGGATAGCAATGAAAGAGCTTTGAACTCTGGGAGTCGGTAGACCTGGCTTAAACTTCGATTTAAGTAAGGCAAGACCTTTCTGGGCCCCTTTTTTCTCCATCAGTTGAAGAACTTATGCTAATGGCTAAGGTCCTAATAGTCTAAAATTCTATGAAATAAGTAGGCAATAGGGAAAGTCGAAAACATTCTAACTTGAAGTTTACCCTGCAGTAACTAGCAGATTGTAAGGATTTTATTGTCTTCAGATAAACTGTGTTGCTGTAGTTCAGAAGCGAGGATTAAGAAAGCAAAAGGTACTGAGATAATGCTAAGTGAAATAAGTCAAGCAGAGAAAGACAATTATCATATGATTTCTCTCATCCATGGAACATAAGAACTAGGAAGATCGGTAGGAGAAGAAAGGGATAAAGAAAGGGGGGTAATCAGAAGGGGGAATGAAGCATGAGAGACTATGGACTCTGAGAAACAAACTGAGGGCTTCAGAGGGGAGGGGGGTGGGGGAATGGGATAGGCTGGTGATGGGTAGTAAGGAGGGCACGTATTGCATGGTGCACTGGGTGTTATACCCAACTAATGAATCATCGAACTTTACATCAGAAACCGGGGATATACTGTATGGTGACTAACATAATATAATAAAAAAACATTAAAAATTAAAAAAAAAAGGAAAAAGAAAACAATAAAAAAAGAAAGAAAGCAAAAGGTACTGAAAGAAGTTTTTTGGGAAATAACAGACCCTGGCATGAAAGTCCCTTTCCTGGTCACTCTCCTGCCAGTAGTGATCGTTCCACTGGTGTCCACACACGCCTTGGCTGTTCCACAAGCCAGGTGGCGTCCAGACGGAACGGGAGCTCGCTTCCTCGCGCACCCCGTGTGATAGGTGTACCATTGGTAAAGACAACCCTTAGTTGAGAATTTCACCTCTCAGCTATACCTTACTTATTTTATCTCTCCTTTTGCCCTCAATTTTAAGAGAACAAACCTAAAAACGTGACCTTTCAGTTTTTAAACTGTGCTTTATACTTGAGGTTGCTTTTCTTTGTAAAGATATTATTAAGCTGCACCAATCTTACTGGCCTCTAGATAGGCCTATAAAAATAAGTGGGAACTTTATGAACGTCGTTTGAAAAAAGGAGTTTTTCTCTTTTTTTTTTCTCCAAAATGTAATTAATTTCTGATCTTGAGACTCAGACTGTTAAAAGTTGATTCTAATGTGGTGGCTCCACTTACATATTGTCACCTGGCACCTAGCACTTGCTTCTCAGGTGCCCGTCCTGCTGCCATGTGTTGTAGCGCTCACGAAACAAGCAGCCTTCGATGCCGCGCTCTCTGACTTACGTCCAAGTGTGAATGCCCTCAGCTCCATCATCCCTACCTATGTTTTCACATCTCCTGCAGTTTATGAAAACTCTTTGCTATTGGTTTTGTTTTCGCTCCAAACAGCTTTCAGTTGTTCTAAGTATGGTTTCCATGGTTTCCAAATCAAGAATCGGGAAATTTAACAAATCATCTTTCTCCTATTTGTGAACTTGTTTTCTATGAATAATATTCTAAGGTAGCAAAACGAATAAACATTTAATGTTTAATGAAATGCCTTTATTAAAAAGTATAAACCTTGCAATATTTCTAATTTTTTCCTAAAGCCTTTTTGCTCTTATTCCTAAACTTTTTCTGAAATTGTTTTCAAGTCTTAGGCTCAGTTCAATTCGTAGGATTTTTCAGATGTCTGAAATAGTAATTTTCCACTGTGGTGAAAGCTTTTTTATATTAATGAATTACGGTAAAACCAGAAAATATATTGACTACCACCTTCAAAAGACACTATAAGTAATTACCTACCATTCTGTATATGTGTTGCATACACTTTTCCAGAAAGCCATGAAGTTTCTGCATATCTTCTTATACCCATGAGTCTTGTTCCAAGCTCCATGAGCTTCAAATGAGAATGTGAATCAAGACAAATGAGTAGGCTCTGATTTAGGGCATATTCCCGATTATAGATGTCTCTGCTTCTTAAACCAGTTCTGGTGGCAGTGTTTATCGGGTTATCTGACAGCCACCTGAGTCTTAACCAGAGTCCGAGAGGCAAAAATGTTTGGGTAGGAAAAGACAGGAGGTGCAAAATTCCAGTGAAGTAGGATGAAGGAATTCTAGACTCCACCAACCCATGCAGCCTAAGCTCAGTTTCTGTTTTAAAAGGGGGGGGGGGAGAGAAAAGAGAGAGAGAAAGAAGAAGAAAGAAAGAAAAGAAAGAAAACTCTTCTAATATTAATACAATTGGAACTAGAAGCTCCAAGCAGATGCAAAGTTTATGTCACTTTAGCCACCAGAAACGTCTCATGCTTCTCAGTAGGTTTTTCCTAATCTGAGAAAAGCAAATGGTCGGTTTCTAGGAATTCATTCATTTATTCAAAAACAGTTATTAAACATTTGCTAGTCAGACATTCTGCCAAGGGCTGGGTATGCAGTAGTAGATTAAACAGGCATGGCTCCTGCCCTTGTGAGGTTTCCGTGAATCAGCCATTACTGCCCTGTTTTTGACCTCTAACCTGTGCTTCACAAATTATTTGTATATTTGGTTCTTCCATTTACAGTAGTAGTGAAATTAATTTGTCTTCTGATTTTTCAGATGTGTCAGCAACACCATCTCTTAAATGTCTTTACTAATCTTAAATAAGAAAGTGATTGCCACTTTCTTTAATGTGACTATTCAGTCTCTCCTGTGCCTTTACTGTCAGTGGTTGTGAGAACAGCCCCGTAGAGCTTGGCTCCTTGTAGGTCTTACGCCATCGTCTGTCTTCACCGTATGCTTTCAGTGTCAAAGCAGCAGAGTTGTACTGAGGATGCTTTGTTGTGTTTTTACCACGTAAAAAGATTTTTTCCAATCATAGCATAACAGGATGTTGAATGACAGAGGTAATGTTTTTTTTCTGCCATAAACGCATAATTTCCACAGCAGGAATTATGCACATGTGTATGTCGGGAAAAGAGGGTTTTACCATCTCCATGTTGAAAGTCTGTGTGGCATGAGGAAATCTTTTCCCTTACTTTTATTTTTGTTGTTGTTGCTGTTACTGTCATTAAAAAAAAAAAAATCCATATCTTCACTCAGATGGGAAATATTTGCGACTAAAAAGTACCCAAGTTAAACATTGATGAATAGAGCTTGCTTAGTTGTTTATCATTAGTGAATTTTTCATCTAAATGTTTTATTCACCGTACTACAGAAAACATGCTCTTTCAATTGTTTTTAATTACTCATTGTTTTTAATTCACCAAAATGTATTGTTTCTATCTTTAAGAAGTAGTAGACTTATGATTTTTGTGAGATATGTGTATGTCAGTTATTGAAAATTGTGCTGTGTGTGTCTCATGGTGTTTTTGAAATCATGATTTTTATCTCCTTTAAAAGGTAACATAATAATTCTTTTTTTAATAATTAAACTAATTTAGTAAATTCAAGATGGAGGCGCTTTCCTACTGATTATGCTTCCACCTCAGAAGATGAATTTGGATCAAACCGTAATTCCCCTAAACATACTCGTCTACGTACTTCTCCAGCCCTGAAAACTACTCGGTTGCAGAGCTCTGGGTCAGCAATGCCTACGAGTTCTTCGTTCAAGCACCGGATCAAAGAGCAGGAGGATTACATCCGGGACTGGACTGCTCATCGAGAAGAGATAGCCAGGTTGGTTCTTAATGGATCATCTCGAGGAGTTGGACGTTTTTGTCAGTGTTTCAACCTGATAACAAACGTTAGCTTTTGTGTGCTTCGTGCAGATAGTCCAAGAAATGAAATCCGCAGGTAACTACGAACCTAGTTTTCCTCCAGTTGCTCTCCATCCAGTTTCTCTCGGTTCATGTTTTTAATGCCAGTGCTACTAGCATATGGTAGAACTAATTTATTTTGGTTGCAGCGCCCCTTTGTTTCTAGATACCATTTTTGAAAGGTAGTGTCAGCTTTACACAATTAAGAATTGTGCAGCTGAATTTTTGATTACTTTCCTTTTATCCTCCAAAGAGGTAATAGTAGTAGAGTTGTTGGGGATACATTGCTCATGTTCTCTGGGCAGGATTAGAGGAGGTGGATTTTTACTCACACTTTTATGAGTTCATTAGGCACAGTTTAATTCAACCCTTCATTAATTATTTTGAATATTCACTATATTTGTTTAGTGTAACCGTTAGGTTATATGATAAAAATTCATGCTGCAGATGTGATTTTTAATTAGTACCTTGTCATGGCTGAACATTGAAGAGAGGCTACACTCAAACAGATGCTCTTGTAGTTAAAATATGTTTTTTTAAGTTGGTAAGGTATTTACTGCAGTGTTTTATACCGTATGTTACCTAAACATTTTCACCGTTGACATGCTATCGTGATTGCTGCCTTCAGTTTAAGACCCTGATCTTCAAGTTTTACATTTGGCAACATTATTAAAGAACATAATATATACTAGTCCCTAGATGCTTTAAAGAAATAAACTCTTACCATAATTTAATGGTGTTTATCTTTTTTTTTTCCTTTGTTGACTTCTGTGAATTATGTTTTTTCTGGCTCATTTCTTTCATGTTTAAGTTTTTTGGTCTTTAATGACCATTTACTTGTAATTGCTCTTAAGTGCTTATAATTCTTTGACAGCATGCCCTTTTAATCTCATCGTGCTGCTTAAACATTTTATTTTGCCATATAAATAGCTTTTTCTGAGACTAACTATTGAAGCATTGCAAGCCAGTTCCAGTTAGGGGACAGGCCTATATGTGCTTCAGGGTCCGTGAATTATTATGAGCCCACAGGATGCCTGCAGTGAGAGAATTTCAACCCATTTTTTATTCTTATGGGCAGGGCTGGCGACTGCAGGCCCAGTCCTCCTCCCATCGTTTCCCCTTCCTGTGGGGGAGAGGTCTCACTGCACCTTCTCAGGAGGTACCTGAGGGAACTAGAGGGTGTGTCCGCTTCCCCTTCGAGGGCCCCCCCTGAAGCCCTGGAGCCCAGACCAGAATACCTGGACCCTTTCTTCCCAGCCAAACCCACTTCCCTGCCCCCACGGAGAAAAGAGATACTGCAGAGGGGACAGTGCACAGGAACTCTGGGGGACATTTTCACTTGGTTCCATCTTGTTACCATATGCATTCTGTCACCACTGTCTCTGTGTATCTCGTTTTCTGTAGCCCGACTGCTAAACAGCCAGGCCATTTAACCTCTAAAGACTTTATGCCTTTTCCCTCTAGTTAGTAGCACTGTGCTTATAAAACTTGCCTTTGGGATTTTAATTTTTTAAGGTGTATTTTTCAGCCATATATCTGAAAGAAAGGAAAAACAGATGGATTGCAAAACTCCAAATAAAATGTTTGTATTGTTTTAGAGTTTCTTCCTCTAGCAGATTTGATGGGGGTGGAGACTGAGAATAAGAACAAGGATTATAAACTTGGAGTTTAAAAAAAAAAAGTGCACAGATAACAAGACTATAAAATATTCCAGTGAGTGTAACCTAGAAGCATTATGGAATTAGTAAGCTAGATTTAACAGCTATATGAATAGGTCCATAGTCTTTATTGAATTATAAATCTGTTATTTCTACTTGAAGATATTCATTACTTTGGTTTTCTTGATAATTTTGCATTTTAGAACTCCTAATGCTGGTGTTTAGTAGGTACTGAGACTTTTAAGCAGTGTGGATTTAAACCACTTTAATGGTCTGTATTACTGAGCCAGTTTTAAAATAGGAATTGTCACGCAAAGAAACAGCTGGCATGTACAAGATAAACTTGCAAATTAAAAGAAGGCTTTGGGGTGCTTACTGACTGAATGATCTACGTCGTGCATACATTAGAATTATTCATGTTAGTGTAATTTTTACTGTATAACCTGAGATTACTATTGTCTGTTTATTTAACTTGTTTTTTCTAAGTAACTCACACTGCTGTCTACAAATAGCAGAAGCTTCATTGTACAAACGTCTGCATGATAAACTTAAAACCAAAAATAGATTTTTGGATAAGCTCATGCTTATTTTTTGTCTCTTTTAAGTTTGGTTATTCTGTTTTTCATCCTAGTTCATTTATTTCAGAAATACAAGAATCGAATATAGTATCTAAGAGAACACTTTAAACTCCTTCCAGGAGAATTATATCAGCAGTTAACAAGTTTTTAAAAATTACATGTGGAATGATCGTGTGAGATGTAGCATGACGTAATAAAAAGATCTAGTTACGCCATTTATTTGTGACTTTAAGCACAAGATGCTCATGTAAGCTGAGCCTTATGTTCCTCATCTGTAAAACGAGATGATGGCTACCTCTCCTGCAGGGTGCCCGTGAGAATGAAGTGAGCTGACCAGTCTAAAGCTTCTTTCCAGGGCTGCTCATGGTCATGTAGTGGTTTGATTATATTATAACATACATTACAATAATTATAATGTGCTCCTTATATTTATTCTAAGCTTATACAAGACCAGAACATATGTATTGGTATTCTTCCTACCTTTTTGTATTGGTAAATAAAGGAACTGACCACAGATTGGGTCTGTTCGGCCATAAGCTTCCATTTAGCTTCTCTTTTTAAATCTATAGTTAAACTGTTATGCAAGGACTGCATTCCTTGAAAGTCTTTCAAGCTTACATTTTGTCCAAGTGAAAAAAATGTTACTTTGTACCTGCTTTTGATTTTAAAGTTGCAGAAGCTTTCACAGGTTGTTTAAAAATGTTCTGCCATTCCGAAGCCTTCCCTGTGGAAGTAGCCACATTGAATTCAAGAGATGCGTAACTTAGAAAACTTTCGTATCTCATTGAATTGAGATCTTTTTGAGAAAAACAGGAATATCAGTGGTGGGTTATTAAGGTTCTTCCTCTTAAAAAAAAATAACAGTAAAGGGGAAAAAATCAATTTTGTTTTGCTTATCGCTGATAATATTTATTGAGATCATCAGTCTTTGTGGCTGACGACACAAGTAAACAGCTGTGTGGAAATGAGCTCTACCCCTGGGATCTGGTCCTGCCTTAGCTATTCGTAAGTTGTGCTGTCCTGAGCAAGCCGCTCGCTTTCTCCGAGAATGTGTCCTGATTCCCATTCAGTTGGAGAAGTCCTACCTCCAAGAACTGTGTGACTCTCAGATGACGTAACGTGTATGGTGACGTGCTGTGCGTAGCATGAGGTCCTGAGTCAGAGTTACTGACCTCTTTGGCCATCTGGGGAAGCGTATGGAGCTCCTTGAAGAACAGTGCTTCTAAATGCATGAGCATTAAATACTTAATTGTGTTTCACTATGACTGCATTTCTTTGTAATGTTATCAAAATATTTTTAAAGTGACAGTAATATATGGTTCTTTGTTAACGTACCAACTGGAACATTATTGCCGTGGGTTTCATGACTGCCGTGGGCTTGATTTTGAAGCAGTAATGGCTAATTGTTTTGAGATACCTATAGCAACTGTAATGTGATTTCTATTGGTGAACAGAAAACCGAGTATCTAGTACTACTATTGTCTGTTACTTGTATTTATAATCAAAAGAAATGCTCAGCTGCATTTGAAGGTTAGTGAAAATGAAGTTGTAATTGCTTTCCTATCCAGGCTCAGCGACTCTTTGGATTCTGTTTACCCTCTATTAATGCTAGTCATGAACACTAATGGTGTATTTTAAAAGACATATCACTGCTTCTGAGTAAAAGACATAATTTTCAAAGTGACAGTTTATGTGAAATTTAGTTTTATTACCTTTTGGAATTAAAGCTTAAGACTTTTAAGTATCAAAGTATTTAAGACTTTTAGTATCAAAATAGTTCATAGGATTTCCAAAAAATCTTAAGTTTTTGGTACAAATCTTTAATTAGATACACAACTTATGTAACTGATTCTGTCACAAATGATTGTTTCTGGCGCTGTTATTTAAAAGGGGTTAAACTTCTTTTCTAAAATTATTACCAGGATCAGCCAAGATCTTGCTCTCATTGCTCGGGAGATCAACGATGTAGCAGGAGAGATAGATTCAGTGACTTCCTCGGGCACTGCCCCTAGTACCACAGTAAGCACTGCCGCCACCACCCCTGGCTCTGCCATAGACACTAGAGAAGAGGTAGGAGATCTTCATGGAGAAATGCATAAGGTTCTTTCTTTTCTTTATTTCTTTTGCTTTTAGCTTTTTGCTTAGTTTATTTTAGTTACCTCCACCCTCCCTGTTTGCATGAAGCTCTGCATTTTCCAACTTTGGTTTAAAATATTTCTTTTTATGTTTTTTGTAACAAAACTAGCAAAGGCTAACATTTGGTCTACTATTAACGTGAAGCTGTAAAATTATTTAAAACAAGTACTTTGTCAGCCAGTTATTGGTGTATGGTTTCACTTTAAAATATGAATAAAATTGGCAGCTGAAAAGCAAACTAAAACTTGATAAATGATTGTATAATGTTCCTATAAAGTTTGCCTATGAAAATAATTAGAAAGGTATTTTTATACCCAGTTAGCTGGTAGACATCTCTACTAGCAAATAAAGAGAAAATTCTACAGTTTTCACTACTATAAGTAATTCTGTTGAAAAATACACATATATACTCAAGGATACTTTGAAAATTGAAATATGTGTATTTATACACACAGACAAAAATACATGTATATTCAGTTTTGAAACATTCTTGTAAATTCTGGAGTGGAAGGTAGCATGTGTAGACTCTCGCCCTTCCAAAACCAGGGCCTCCTGCTCTCCAGCTCCAGGGACCAGTATTTGCATAGACTTGCTCCAGAAGGTACCTTAATGGATAATATAAAATTAATGGTACTCTGCCATGTTGGCTGTCTTGATCTGGTGCAAGCAAAAGATTGGCATTTGAAAGAATGAATTAAAAGTTTTCTTAGGACAAAGACACGCTCTTTTGTTTAATTATCATCTGGCTGTTTTGTGCTATAATGTCAGAAATGAGTAGTTAGACACTATATGGCTGCAAAGTCTAAAATATTTATTATCTAGCCTTTTACAGAAAAAAAATGCCAGCCTCTAATGAGCTTCCTTAATTTTATGAAATCACATTCTCAATAGTAGCCCAAAATGGCTAGCCTTTTTGACAAATTTGATTCTGATAAACTGTGTTAATAATATTTTCTTCCTTTGCTTTTTGTCATATTCCTTTTATAATCTAGTTCTTTAGTGGTCTTTATTTTTGTTGTTTTTTCTCCCCCTTCATGTGTTGTCTGATTTGGTAAATGAGCTTTCATGAATCTGTGTAGAGTTTTGTTACCACATTGATCAATTGTAAATGTATATAAAATCATCCTTATTGGTGAAAAACAAAAGGATCTTCTTGGTGGCAAGACATACACAATTCTTGTGGTACATTTAAAATGATAAGATGTTATTTTCTCTGCTACCTAACTAAATTGTTGCTAACACGATTATACATGCACTCAGACCTAGTAAAATTATTCAGACATTTCATTGAATAGACTTTCATTTTTCCTTTTTGTTTTACTTCTGAATATTATACTAAAGTTTATTCCTTCTTCAGTAAACCTGAGTTACTTTATATTGTATTTGTATAATTTGCACTGTAGATGGCAGTATGTCATTTTTACTAGAATATGTAATCTGTAGTGTTGTTCAAAGCTTATACCTAAGACCAAAATACTTATTTTACGGATTTAAATTTTTTTTCCTTTTGTAAACTTAATTGGAACTTGCAATTTATGTATCTGTGAAGAAATTTGGCACCTGGATTAGGGGAGGAAAAAAAGGAAAAAAACAAGATAAGAAACTAAAAAGAAAAGAAACATTATTTTACATTGGTAAGGCAATGTGAGTAAAATAAAAGACATAAATAAAAGCCATCTACATGGCTCAGCTTTTTCTACTACCATCTGTTTTCCATTTGGGGGAATCTTATCCATTGAAGAATTGAATTTAGCATAGTTCTGTATTTTGGAATTTTTTTAAAAATCTATGTAGATGAACATCTGTTTTATTAAACAGGTACCTTTAAAGTACTTATAAAAAGAAAGAGTAATTGGTTTATTGAAGATATCATGCTTCTGTTACTACCTGACAATGGAATAACTTCTGTCTAATAAAAAAAAATTATAATGCCAATATCAGTACCTTTCCAAATTATTCTCATAAGGATCTGCTTTTGTCCTGTTAGTTGGTTGATCGTGTTTTTGATGAAAGCCTCAACTTCCGAAAGATCCCTCCATTAGTTCATTCTAAAACCCCAGAAGGAAACAACTCTCGGTCTGGTGATCCAAGACCTCAGCCAGCAGAACCCCCTGATCACTTAACAATTACAAGGCGGAGAACCTGGAGCAGGGATGAAGTAAGTCAACCATTAACTTTAACAAGTGTCAGAGAAGGCATGTCCTGTTGTGGGAAAAGGAGGAACTGTTCAACAAATGGGACTGGGGAAACAGCACTTGTCCTTATGAGTAGAGTGAAATTTCATCCCGATATCACATCATGTACAAATAATTAATTACAAATGAATTAAGTATCCAAAGGGCGCAAGAGCAAAACTTTAAAACTTTCAGTAAAAAATACAGGTAAATGTCTTTCCACATTATAGTCAGGGGTGATTTCTTAAAAGGCACAAGAAGCTTTGACTTTAAAATAAAAGAATGATAAAATAGAGTATATTAAAGGACTTTTATGAAACATACAGTCAACAAAGGATTAGTATACAGAATACATAAAGAAGTCCTACCAATCAACTTAAAAAGGCAAAAACAACCCAATAGGAAAATCTCCAAAAGACATGAACAGCATTTTACTGAAGAGAAATTACCTAAGATCTTCAAAATACAGAGATGTTCAACTTCCTGAGTATTCAGAGAAATACATTTCAAGACTACAATGTGATTCTTGTTCAATTGGCAACAAATTAAAAGCCTTACAATATTAAGTGTTAGAGAACATGGACACATAGACTCTCATGTGTTGCTGGTGGAGGTTAAATTGCTTCAGTCACTTTGGAAAAACGGTTTGACATTATTCCCTAAAGTTGAACATGAACATATCCCATGATCATATCACATAGTTTTACTGCTGGTACATACTCAAGAGACACCCTGTCCTATTTGACAGAAGAAGTCATGCAAAAGAATATTATAGCACCACTGTGGACAATAACAAAAACTTGGAAACAATCTAACAGTTTTTATCAGCAGAAAAGTGAATGTATAAACTGGTATGTTTACAAATTGAATAATTACAGAGTGATCAAAACAAGTGAACTGCAGCAATACGCCACAATATGGATAAATTTTAGCAATAAAACATTAAATGAGAAAAATCTCTAAAGATTATATACAATGTGATTCTTTGTCATACATTTTTAAAAATGAAAATACATACTTAGGACAGAAATAGATGTAACAAAATGGTATGAAAAAGAAAGCAAGGGAATGATGAATGGGATTCAGGATATTGTTTAAGCGGGCTGGAGAGTGGCAGGGAGGTGGGGTGGAGGAAACCATATGACTGGTGGTAGATTACATCAGTGAGCCATTTCTGCATAACCACAAAAATCTCAGTGGCATAGCATGGTAAGCGTGTATTACACACCTGTGGGTTAACTGGTACGGCTCAGCTGGACAATTAAAAGTTGTAGGTTGAGTCCAGGTCTGCCCATGTGTCTCTCCTATTGCTTGGACAAGTGGGCCAGCCAGGGCTTGTTCTTGTCATGGTTCTATCAGCAGCACAAGAGAGCAAGCCCCACCATACAGGCACATTTCATATTCGTGTTGTGTCTGCTAAGATCCCATTGGTGAAACCAAGTCACATAGTGGAGGTCAAAGGCAAGTATACTCTTCCTGTGGGGTAGGGAATGAGTATTCTTGGCCATCTGTTCTGTTACATGGTTATTGTTGCACTCTAGCTTTTGCTTGGCTGTTAGATTTATCATAAGTGCTTATTACATTATTAAGGAGAAAGAAAAAGTCCAAATTAGACTAGTGATTTATATCATGAATTAAGAGTTATGATTAATTCTGTGTACCTGTGAACCAGTGCAGATAAAAATTACTAACTCTCTTGAAAATAAATGTGGCCATGACAAATCAGGTATGGAAAAGGTTTATGATAGTGGAAATTAGATGAAATGAGTTTGGGAAAAATTCAGGGATATAGAGGAGTTTATTCACCAAAGAGTGGTTATTTCAAATAGCACCGTGGAAAGAGCTAATTGAGGGCTGCCATGCAGCAGTGGTACAGGTAAAGGCTTAGGGTGTGGGTAGGAGGATAATAAAGAAAGTAGGAGTGGACAGGAAGGGTTGGATCATAGGTTGGCATCCTGCGAATTCCTGGATTTAAGGAACAGGGGCTAAAAGTTAGTATGTAAGAATGTGTCTGTTTGCAGTAGTACTGAGTAGAAAAAGATGTCCAAATGGAGAGCATGTAGCCAGCTCTGTAGTTTCCACTGCAATATACTGGACGGTTTTAAAACACACTCTGTCCTGGCCTTAGTAATTGATGTCCTCCTCTCTTGCTTTGGCTTGTTTCCTCAAGCCTCACAAAATACCATTGTTTATTCAGCCTCTCATTGCCTGTATGTTGCTGATCACATCCTAAGTAACTTTTGACCCCACACAAATCTTTCAAACCCTTGTCATTCTTAGCCTCTCCTTTTGCCACGGTGCCCGCCTTATTTACGCCACCCTTCACTGAGCTCCCTTTCACTTGAGCTGTGTGGCACTGAGTCACAAAGTTTAGCCCTTAGTTCTGTTCTTTTTAATAAAATATTTAACAGTGTTTCCTATATTCTTTTAACTCCTGCACTGATCTTGAACAGCTGCTTAACCTCCAAGTCCATATCTTATTTTCTGGATGGTCTTGCAGAGTCTATATACAGTTCTGAAATACAAGGAGATGATTTGGGAGCCCACATCTAGCCTGGGTTCAGTCCTTTTTCTAGGTTCTGCAGACCAAATCCAGCCTGCCACTTGTTTTTTATAAATAAAGCTTTATCTCAGCACAGCCAAGCCCGCTTGTTTCCCTGTTATCTATAGCTGCTTTCACAAGAATGAGTTTAGTAGTTGTGACAGAGACCAGATAGCCTAAAATCTTCACTCTCTGGCCCTTTACAGAAGTTTGCCAACCGTTGGTTTGCCCATAAATTTCACCTAGGGTGGTATGAACCTCCATCATAAAAATTCATTCATTTAAGTAAATTTTTTAAAAGTATCTTTCCCATTAGACTATGCCCCAGAAAGCAAGGCTTGTAACCTCCTCGATCTCTATATTCGTATTATTTGGTGAAAGAATAGATAATAAACTTAGTATTCTAAATTAGTCGTATTTTCCCTCTTTTTGATCATTTGAATTGGAGGCGTGAGAGGTGGGATCATGATAGTAATTGAAGGTAGGATAATATGGATTGTTTTTTAAAAGTGATATGACCAAAGTAGTATGGAAACTGGACAAGTTATTTTTAAAAAAGGAACTCCTTTATTGATACTTATCTCCCTTTCTCAATTTAGTTATACATAACTCTAATGACATTCCTTGTTGATTCTTTTAATTAAAATTAGCATAACTACTAAATGCCCCTAAATATAGTGAGCTGTGACTAGTGTTCTTGGTGGTTATACTATACAGTGATAACATTTTAATTTACTTTCTTTGGATGTTTCAGGTCATGGGAGATAATCTGCTGCTGTCATCCGTCTTTCAGTTTTCCAAGAAGATAAGACAGTCTATAGATAAAACAGCCGGGAAGATCAGGTACTGCCGGGCTGCTCACACCTCCGGGCTACATTGTTAGGACACACCTGTTCCCCTTGGTGCTCACCTGCTCCACCCACAGCCGGGAGGGACCGGTGGAGGCGGTGGCCCCGAACTTACCGCTGCCACTGTCGCCTTCCTTCTCTTTTTTAAGTATTAGTAACAGTCAGAAGCTAAGCCACATGAACGGGGCAGAGAGGGAAACAAATGTCTAAATAAACAGCTCTTTATAATAGAGAGTTAACAGCTATAATTACTTAGATTAATTTTATTAATAACCAGATAAAATTTAGTCCTCCACAAAATGATAGCAGGTATTTTAAATTAACAGACCTTGGGGGTTTCTTTTGTGAGATCTGAAACTTAAGGCTAGTTTCGTCTTCCTCATCGGCAGAGAGGAGAGTGTGCGTAATCCTGTACAACTCCAAATACTACTTACTTGCGGCCTCGCGCACTCAGTCAGGGGGTGTCAGAACCGTGCTGGACAAATAGTACGCGTCAAAAATCACTCAATCTCATTAAATTTGGAGACTTCATTCCCATGGAAGATTCTCTTAATCATAGTGTTTATTTCATTTATCCAGTGTGTCCTAGTTTCAGAATATAATTTTAGTGGAATTAAATGCAAAATAACAGTTCCATCACCTTCAGCTATGGTGCGTGCTTGAGCCAAACTTGAGGGATGCGTGACTCCTGGCATTATTAAGTAGACATGTGATTGGACCCCACAGATTCCACTGGGTGGACTCGATCTGTCTGACTGCCTCCTGCACTGGCAGCTCGTAGGAGGATGGGTTGTCATGGCGAAGGGGAGCTCGGTGACCGTGGGAGAAGGTGGTGGGATCAGTAGACGTGGAACTGATGGAGTTGCCGGGGAGCACTTACACAGACCTCATCTGAGATGATACTAGAGTGCCGATTGCGTAATCACTGGTATGGTGAAAATAAAAACAGTAGGCTCGCTTCCAAGCCCAGTCAGAAATTATAGAATGTCTTTTTCATAAATAGCATACAACTAATTTAATTTCCTTAAAATCAAATGTGAACCTTAAAATGTACACATTTTTTAATTTAGAAAGGATCCAGTGAAATTGCATTGTTATTATACTTTTTATCCTGTGTAACTAGTGATTTTAAAAATAGAAAGGAAAGGAGTGATTGGGCTTGGTTGGAACGGAAGTTATGAATAATAAAATCATATAATTAAAGCAAAATAATGAAATTAAGACAAATCACATGGAAATAGCAGAAACCGCTAACTTCATACAGGTAGATAGACTCAAATACATGAGCTAAAATGTAAATTCCATGAGAGCAGTGGTCTTTAATGAAGTACCTAGAATATACTACATAACTATTGGTTAGTGAATGCTTATTAAATTATCATTTTGTAGGAAGTTAAGTTTACTTAAAACTCATAGGGATGTGTGAAAATTGGTAAGAGTAAATTATCTTGAAAAAGCAGTGGATGGCAGCATAATGGTAGTCATTAAAATAACTGTTTAAGTTAATCGTACGTACAAGGTGCTCCTTAAGAAAAGACAAACATGCAGTCACTTTTTAACTGGTAAGGGTAATATGCCTTATATTTCAACTGTTGGAGGGACTGTTGACAGACTTCACTAATACTCTTTTGAAAAAGTAAAGGTATCATTATGTGAAAAGGCCATGGTGTACAAGAGTAAGTATATTATGAGGTCACTTGTATAAACCTTTAAGAAATGTACCTGGAGGGAAGAAATCTATGTATGTGTATGTACACATAGTAGGTGTTCTATATAATATGTATGTTTTTTCTGAAAGATTTGTATTTTTAACTAGGTTCTGTATTTTGTCAAAAAAAAATCTAAAAAGTAAAAAATAGGACAAGACAATGCAGATTGCATTATTCTTTTAACCTAAAGAGAATTTAAATTAATATTTTTTAGAAGGCAATAAAGTGAAGAGATAAACTGGTACATTTTTAAGCGGTATCAAGATAAGGGCTCAAGGTATAAAAGAAGGCTCAAAGTGTAAATCCATGTAAAAATACTTCAGAAATTCATTGATGCTGTGACTTAATTTCTAATTACTGTAATTAAAATTTTAAGATGTGATAAAACCATGTCTGAATATGGTTTGTGAATTATAATATTTCACACAAATACAATTTTATATTGCTTATATGTTGAAATAAGTACCCGTGGAATGACTAGGAATATTGGAAGCAGCATAGTGTTGACTTATGCAATACAAGACAGCTTGGTCAGCTACAATCTTGTTCTCTGTCTTTTTAATTTTATTTATTTATTTTTTACCTCTGGCGTGGTATCCTGTAAATCCTTGCAGGCCATTAGAAAACCACGAGATGCACATGTAGGAAAAAGCAGATTGTGGCAGTGTCACCTTTTGTGGTTTTATGATAGGTTTTTAAAATATGGAAAGTAAAAGGCTTATGTTTTTCTGATTTCTAGAATATTATTTAAAGACAAGGATCGGAACTGGGATGAAATAGAAAGCAAGTTAAGAGCTGAGAGTGAAGTCCCTATCGTGAAAACCTCAAGCATGGTACGGTAATTTTTCTTGAATAGTAAAACATTTAATAGGTTTATCTTAAAGGAATGATATTCTTATTTTTAAAAGTGTTTGTTAATTTACATTTTTAAAAAGATAGAAATACACAGATTTGGGAAGTTTTATGCCTTCCACTATCTTTCACAGGGGTTTAAAATGCTGCTTGCTTCAAAGTTAAAGATGGTATGAAGGAGGAACTTTCTTTATGTTTCTTCACTAATACATGCCTGTTCTTATGATTATACATTATAAAGAGGCAATTTGAAATCAGAGCTGAACTCAAGTAGAATGAACATGAGTCATTTCCTTTCCCTCGGTAGATTGCTCATCTCCTCCTCAAGGTTTTCGTGGTTCAGGGAGTCATCCTAAAACCGAGGTCACAGTTCATACATTTTTCAGAGAATATCCTTACACACTTTTGCAAAATTGTTGCAAGATTGAGCGATGCAAGTTTTTCAAAATCTTTGCTTATGCAGTAGTATCATCTTGAACTTCTCATCTTTTGTTATCTTGTTGAAAAAATAATTGCAGTTAAACATTAAAGATTTTAAAATTTGAATCTCGTTTTTTAGATATCATAATTATTTCCTGTCTTGTCGCTGCAGATGTAGTGCCGAGTAGCTAACGTTAAGTATTCCAAATAAGAGGAGTGTGAGACTCATCGCTTATCAGCTAAAAATGCTTTACTTACAGGAAGCTAATTTTTGTCATTGCTTTCCCTACAGGAGATTTCGTCTATATTACAGGAGCTGAAAAGAGTTGAAAAGCAGCTACAAGGTACGTTTACTACTGAATTAAGTAGGGAGAGCTAACAATTTCAGACAAGTACATTCTAAGTGGTATCTCTTAAAAATATTCTCACTATTATAATGTCATTTGGTTAAATATAATAACATATGGATAAAATATAGTTCTACATATCCAAATTACTCATAAAAAGGAAGCTTTAATAAAACCCAATATAGATAGAGGTGCCTGGGTGGCTCAGTAGGTTAAGCGTCTTGACACTTGATTTCGGCTCAGGTCATGGAGTCGAGCCGCTCATGGGGCTCCAGCTCAGCATGGAGTTTGCTTGAGATCCTCTCCCTCTGCCCCTCCCTCCCCACTCATAACGCTTGTGTGTTTGCACATGCACGCGCACTCCTTTGCAAATCAATAAAATCTTTTTAAAAAAGAAGTAAAATAAAACCCAATATAAATAAAAAGGTAAAGTTAAATCTTGGGCATATAGGCTAACTGTTGTAGACTAATTCACAGTATGATATATATTATCTGTTTTATATGTACATAAGTACTAATATATGAAAAATATGTAAAATAATATTGAAATATGTATGCAGCTCAGAATGCTTATTAAAAATTGGCATTATTTATTTGATTTGACATTTATGATGTGACCCAAATGAAGCTGTATTCTGATACGAGTCACAGTTGTTTGGGTGAACCACAAGAAAAGAGCGCGTATTGGCCAAAGGGACCAGAGAAGGAGGGAGAGAAGAAAAAGAGACTGTTTGCCTCCTCAAGTTTGACAGGGCCGTTATTTCTGTGTGCGCCAGATCTTACTCAGGCATGAATGCCCGTGTGTGTCTTGAACTAGAAGTCTGCGATGGTACAATAGGTAGCTTCCAGAGTCAGCTGCTGATTCCACTCAGTCTTTGTTGCTTGAATTATCATAGGCAGAATATGTTGGCCCTCGCTAAGTGATTCTTAACGTCTAGTCCATCTCCACACCCCGAGGGGTTATGTTTTACCCCCATGGGGAAAAGCGTCTTGCACATAACACAATGGCTGTTAGCGGAGAGAACAGGAGTTTACTTGGAAAAGGACCTCTTGAGAAATTGTTACAGCAAAGGTGCTTCCTTCTGCCAAATCCCTGCTCTCCCCCATGCCAAGTTGGAAATCACTGCCTCAGATTTTTTCTTGTCCACTCACTCAATCTTCTGGATGGAAAGCTGCCCTTTCACCGGCCCCTCCCATGGAGTAGCGAGGTCTATGCGGCCTGCTGGAGCCGCCCTCGGGTTCTGAGGGCGTCCCCGTGACTCAGGCACACACACATGCACACGCTGATGGCCCCACACTCTTACCAGGATGAACGACAGCGTGCTGTGGTAGCATTCCAAGTGGGATGGTGTTCTCCTGGCCTCCCCAACCTTCCGGTTCCTCTGAACTCCATCTTAGCCGTGAACCCCCGGTTATCTGAGTGGTAATACAGCTAGGAGTGCTTATTAAAATCACACCCAGTGTTTTCCCTTTCCTCTCACAGTGATGAAAGCAAATCTCAAAATGATCTTTCTGTCAAATCCCAGTCTTCCAACAGACTCTGAAAGGCTCATATGTGAGCCTGTTCAGGGCACCAGAGAAAGCACTCAGGTCCATATCATCTACAATATGGGTCAGCCCCCAAATTATTAAAAAATGAGTTTTAAATATGGTATCCAAAGGATTAGCCAAATTTAAGCTCTTACAAGCATCCTGAGTTGAAGTATTATCCAAGTCATAAGCAGTGTTCCCATCCACATTTAACTGCATCTACAATTATCTTTTCCCCTCCCGTATTCCTTTTTTTTTTCCTTCAGCAATCAATGCTATGATTGACCCGGATGGAACTCTGGAGGCTCTGAACAACATGGGATTCCCCAGCGCTATCTTGCCGTCTCCGCCAAAACAGAAGTCCAGCCCCGTGAACAACCACAGCAGCCCGGGTCAGACACCGACACTTTGTCAGCCAGACGCTAGGGTCCCCCATCCGGCCGCTATCTCAGCATCAGCGGAAGTTGAGAACGCCGAGTCTGAGGCTGATTTCAGTATCCATTTCAATAGGTTCAACCCTGATGGGGAAGAGGAAGACGTTACAGTACATGAATGACTTTCTCTCGAGTGTTAAAAATAAGTACCCGTGGAATGACTAGGAATATTGGAAGCAGCATAGTGTTGACTTATGCAATACAAGACAGCTTGGTCAGCTACAATCTTGTTCTCTGTCTTCTTAATTTTATTTATTTATTTTTTACCTCTGGCGTGGTACCCTGTAAATCCTTGCAGGCCATTAGAAAACCACGAGATGCACATGTAGGAAAAAGCAGATTGTGGCAGTGTCACCTTTTGTGGTTTTATGATTTTCAGATTGAATTCTGTAATTGCGTCCTTTCCCTTCATAGATCTTTGTTTTTTTTCTTTAAGCCGTGCTGTGACCTACAAGCAAATTAAATACCCAACATTTCTGACCCCCGTGTCTTCTGTGCCAAGCTGCTCCCCGAAATGGACTTCCTCTTCATCTGTACAGATTTGTTAGACACTTATATTTGCTTCTTAATAATAGGATTTATATTAGTATTCATTACCATTGGACACAATGACATATTACTCTCCACAGTCAAACTGACCTTTCAAAACAGTCGTTCTTGTGTTCTGAAATTTTCCGGCATATATGTGATTTATATAACTTTGTTGCTACGTCAGTTGTCTTGGGGTTTACGGAGATGAACTATTATGTTTGCACTAAGATTTGCCGGGAGTGGTAGGTGGACATAGCTCTCTATCAATAAGGACTAACCGTCTTTTTTGTACATAGGAGATTGATGATACCGTATTTGTTTTAACCCCTCGGTGTTTTACTCCACTTCCAAAAAAGCTCAATTTGGCACTTTTTTTCCATTTTTTTTTTTAACGGAAGTAAGATTTTTGTCTCATTTTAGGGCAAATGATAACTAGAAAGATTAAACTAGACTGTTTAGGTGGAGTATATTTTTAAACTGAGAACACGTATGTTGGTCCTGTGTTACCAAGTTTATATGTGACAGTTGAAAAAAAAAATTCCCTTGAAATGATCATGAAGTTAAAATTTTCTTCATTAGGAGACTTGGAGAACCAGTAGTCATAAGATTAGCTGATAGTTTCACTCCCAAGCAATGAACTGCTTCTGTGTGTTTCCCTGTAGGACCCCGTAGTAAACCTGTCCGTCTTACGCATTTACAAGGACCCTGCAAGACGGCAACGATGAGGGCTCAGGCCTGTGCCACTACACAGGAAGCCTGTGGAAAAATACCTTCTGTAAACTTGTTTTTTCTCTTTCCAGTAAGTTCACATTTGGATAAGTTTTAAAGGAAAGTAATTATCTTTGTGTTTCCAGAACACTATAATTTGGGTGTATCTTAATTCCTTTAAATATTACTTAGTAGCCTTGGATTTCCCCGTTGACCCCATCAGTCTATAAAGGTTAAAACTGCGGCTTTTGCAGCTTTTACGAATGGTCTTTAGTATTTCAGCAATAATCCTGT
The DNA here is from genome assembly GCF_023065955.2 of Ursus arctos. Lineage (NCBI taxonomy): Eukaryota > Metazoa > Chordata > Mammalia > Carnivora > Ursidae > Ursus > Ursus arctos. The sequence goes on along the minus strand of NW_026622874.1, from coordinate 2,494,422 downwards.
ACTACATTGGTTTCAGGAGACAGACTGACTCTGTATGCTTCAAAACCTTACAAGATTTAAAAACTCCTGTACTGTTGGGCCCTTTAATAAAGTGCAAAAAAACCCTTTTTGTAGAGATGTAAAAACAAAAGTCTGTTGTATAATGAATCACATATTTTTCTTTAAATTAAAAAAAAAACAAACAGTAAATGAACTATTCTCCTTGTAAAGCTAACTTCTCCATTCTGTCTAATAAAGGAAGACTGGAAAAAAAAAGGTTTTAAAGAACGTGAATGGAATGATACAAATGCTTTGAAGGAATAAGTGAAACATTAAAACAGGGTCAGTCCATTTGAAGAAAAAGTCAAACAAAATAATCACCATTGCTCCCTCTGTTATTTAATGTTTGGGTACTGATTATATCCCCATGGAAGCAGAAGGTAAGGAGTTGTTTAGGAAAATATTAGCATCTACTCAACTTACATTATCCTTTAAGTGTTTACACGGTTTTGTTCAATTATAAACATTTGGCCTTTTACTATGTTATTTTTATTTTGTATGAATACATTATCCTCCTTATTTATTTTTGTTACATTTATTACTTATGTTATTTTGTTATGCATTTACAACTCCATTTTTAAATAAAGTGTTTCTGGAACTTTATACATTGATTGTACATTTTATTCTGCCATCTGAATTGCTAATGCTTCATCAGTTTACCAGTTAACTCTACACCGTTGTCCAAGGCTTCACAAAACAAGGAGTCCTTCAGTTCTAACTTATATGTGGTAATTGTGAGACATCATAGTGTTTTGACTAAAGAAGAAAAGATTTCTTAGCAAGTTTTTGTAAATCTCATTCTCTTAGCTTAATACTCTAATTGTAATGTGCACGCACAAGGCCTTTATTTCCGGCTGTCCTGTAATCATCAGAAGGCTTTCAGACCGTGATATATTTGGAGAACAGAGAAATTTAAAGTATCTTGGACATCCTAAATTTGAGAACTATCCATTTGGATCCCTTTTGTTTCACTGTACCATCCATACCCGAGAATCTTGAGTACTGTTCAACATTGTTTCTCAGCCTGACCTTTGGAGGCTTTCCATAATCTGGTCCTTTTCTTATGTGTCTGTGTGTGCCCGGTACAGACTCTCCCACGAGTTCCTGACAGTCTTAAGCAACTCTTCACTGCTCTGTGCATTTGCCTCTCTTTCTCCTGCCTTCCTGCTGACCCACCTCAAGGCCCTCCTTCAGAGGCCCGCCAACCTCTTCGTGAAGCTTCCCTCGCTTGACTGGGCCACGGTGCAGGGCTGCGCTATGCACTTGCATTTCCCTCTTCCCTTCCCCCACTACATATACGCATGTTTCTTCTAAGTCACTAAGATGATCTTCATTTCCTGAACAGACCCTGTACTTTCAAACATCTGTGCCGTTTTGCTTCCCTCATCTGCCCTAGGCTTTGCTTGCCGTGTCTCTGCCTGTCACAGGACCCTGACTTTTGAAAGGAAACTCAACTCGGGAGCCTGGGATCCAGACACATGCCTCACTAGCCAAAATGCACCTCTCTGCACTCTGATCTGCGCAATGAGAGCATCGTCATCCTTCGCATGCCAAGTGGGGTCCAGGCCAAGGGCTCTGTGGCTGTGAAATGGCTCCCCTGCCTCTTTTTCTCCAGAAAGCCTTCTCTGATTCTTTGTTCTAGAAAACCTTCCTCCCACCGTCCTCCTTCCTAACCCCTGTCCTCCTTTATAGCCCAGATCCTAGATCTATTCAACAAACATGTGCTGAATGCCTAACACCAGTCAGCATTGCGCTAACCAGCAGTGAACAGCAAGCAACTCTCGCCCTCACAGACCTGCTATTCTAGAATAGAGTCACAGAGAGAGAGACTAAAAATGAAGTCGACCGATCACGTCAGGTGGAGAGGTGACATTCTGCCATTTCCTCCCAGTGAGGAGTTTACACAGCTGTCTCCAGAAAGATCATTTCTGTAGGCCCCTTTCTAGAAATGGAAATCTGCTACAGAACCCCTCATTTCTTAGGAAGTGAGTGGTCTGTTAGGATTCTTCCTCATCTGAAGGAGGAGCAACATCCCTGCAGAGCCCCACGTGCTGGCAAGGTGAGGGGCAAGGGCGGGAAAGGTTCAGCCAGACCTCACTTGCACAGCTCACCCAACATGGCCGAGAGCGTTAGAGGAGGTGAAGACTGCCTTCTTTTCTCTCCACGTTTCTAAGCACATACTCCCAGACCTGACCCCTCCGGCTTCCACATCAGACTAACATTTGGCTGGTGGTCCCTGGGAACTCCTTTTTTATATTTTTCTAGAGCCACTGTCCACGGAAGTGTTCACCATAGCTGCCATAGTGGTGATTTGGCCAGAGGCTGAGTGGGAAATCCTTCTCACCAGGTTGTGCTAACCTGTTCGGAAGCAGATAAGATAAATTTCAGGAAAACAACCAGAATCTGAGCTTGTTGGGAGCCCGTGGCTTGGATGGGATCAGACCTCATGATGACCTCAAGGCACTGCCTTCAGTTTACTGCAGGCAGGAAGGAAGGTCCTTTTTGAAAATCTTCAGGAGGTGAGTGATAGATGCCTTGACTTGAAATGCCAGCATTTTATATTCATGAGCGATACGCAGCAGAACAGGAAGGTCCTCCTAAACTTCTGACTGCCCAGCTACCGCGTTCTATTAAGACCCTGGCAGAGTCGTCAACATGTCAACAGAGAGGAATCTGCGAGAAGATATATTTTAAGATGTGTCATCCTGGACTTCTAATTCCAGCAATATCAACCAGACGTAAAATCTCTCTCCCTCGTAACACCGAAAAACACTGGATAAAATACAACAAACATGGTTTCAGTAGTATGACTTCATTCAAAAGTCCCCAGGGCCAAGGATTAAAAAGGAAGCCGAAATACAGAGGTGATTCTGTGTCTCACGGAGAGACTGCAGGTCCCTGGTACTCGGTGACCAGGGGCTTGGGTGCAGGGAAAGGGCGTGAGCCTCACGCATGTGCGTGCTAGGCAGTCAGAAGGGAGATTTTCACATGGGCCACCTCAAGAAGAGGGTGACCAGGCACGAGAAAGAGGCATTGTCTGAGGAGAGAATAGAGGCTCTTTTTCCAGAAATGACACAATCCTCAGATTTACAAATTGCAGTCGGTCTCAAGCCTGCTATATTTTTCTTAAATACCTGGTTACCTTGTAGTGAAACTGTAGTACACCGAAGTCAAAGGTAACACCGTAGGGATGCCCACCCGGGGGGCTCCACTGGTTAAGTGTCTGCCTTCGGCTCCGGTCATGGTCCCGGGGTCCTGGGATCGAGTCCTGCGTCGGGCTCCTTGCTCAGTGCAGAGCCTGCTTCTCTCTCTGCCTCCGCCACTCCCCCTGCTTGGGCTCTTTCTGTCTTTCTCTGTAAAAATAAAGAAATAAAATCTTAAAAAAATAAACATAAAATCTTAAAAGTAATCAAAGAGAGAAGAGACTTTTTTCACCAAGAACTACAACTAGACTTCCCAACAGCAGTCCCCGATTATTTCTGGGGGCATATGCATGCAGAAGGACAAAAACATGGATGGGAATGACTCAGACTAATACCTGAATAGAGTTATCCTGAGGAGAGAAGAAGGAGACGGACACTGGGTGAGTCTTCAGCTGGGCTGTTGTGTTTTGTTTATTAAAAAATAGCATTTTTGTTTATGGAAATGGTGGGTTTAAAGCAAATTAGATAAAATATTAATAACTCTCATTTTGGTGGTATGCCCTAGAAACTTGTTACTTTCTGTGCTTGTTTGGATGCCCGAGTTGAGTCAAGTTCAAAAAACAATGTTTTGAGATATACCTCCTTTCCCTCCTTTATTTGGCATGTGCTCACAGAATATCAATCAGTTAAAAGAGTAAAATTGATGCTGAATTTCCAGCATGTCTAACAAGGAGAGCCATTCATCAGATCGACTTGTCACACATTTGAAGGAGACACAATGTAAAGAGACCTAAGCTGGCAGAGAACTTCTCTTTGGAACCAGCATTGCTGACAAGAGCAAAGGCCACTAAGCTCATTCACTCGCTCATGAAATTACAGACACTGAGCTGACATCCGACATCCAGGCCTCTGTTACTCTGCCTCCCAGTTAGGAAAACTTATATGCAATCAACATCTGAAACCTCAATGGAATTACTAAAGAAGTTTTCAGAATTTCTTTTTTCAGAGAGTTGTGGCTTTTTTTTTTTTTTTAATACAATGGTTCTTTGGTCAGTGACTGAGCTGTGGTCTCAGCCAGATAAGGGGGTTGGGGGGTGCACTAGGGACCTTGATAATCCATCACGGGCTCCTTAATATATGTGTCTAGCTTGTTGTCTTAATTGGCTTCCAGAATTTTTTCAGTTGGGGAAGTATTCCTAGAAAACAGGAGGGAGGACTTGGGGAGAGTGAAACAGGGAGGTCATTGATGCCTTCTCGGGTCATCTCTTCCAGGCCACCTAGGCTTCATCCCACCAGGGCCACCTAAAGAGGTGTGCAGACCATGCTTCAGAATAGACCGAGGGCTCCAAGGGCAGGAGGAGCCTTTGCTCACCAGCTCCCCCCCTCCCACTGTTCAAGTGTTGCGTCTGGGAGCACTGAGTCCCTCATGCATGCAGGTGACGCCTGTGTGAGCGCTGACCTGCTCTTGCGGAAGCTCCATGCGGGGCTGTTGGCAGACGGGCGGTGACGCCATGTGACATCACTTCGATGCTGTGGTTGCCGCAGCGGTGGCTGGAGCAAGAGAAGGACAAAGAGGATGTGAGGCAGGGCACACATTTCATCCCATACAGGTAGTCACTGCAAAAATGCTAATACCCTTTTCTAACCACACAAGAGACAATACTGGGCAAATCCATGCGTTGTTTCCATCTTAACACTCAGGGAGCAAAATTGCACATCAAGGTTGCTGGCTTTGAGCATTGGAAATTCTTTTTCATTCCTGTGCATTTGAATCAAAACAAGATTGTATGAAAGAGGTCATGCCCTCGTTTTCAAAGAACGCAATAAATCCATTCCGGAATCTCTCAGAAGTGTGCTTATGGTGCATTTGGAGAGGATGTTGTACACTAAAGGCCACTAGGGTTATCTCATTCTTAAAGTAATAAGCAAAAAAGAAACGATTTTTCTCCTTCACATTTTATGTTATAAAAGTGTGTTATAAGGATAATAATGTCACAGCGCTCCCTCGGAGCAATGTATTGCTTAAATTGCATTACTTATCTCAATATTCAACTTTGGGTTCTCTGAGTAGCAAAGATTCACCCTCGTTGGATTCGGAGAAAAAAACAAAATATCTGAAAATATTTTTTTCACCTACATCCAAGATCCTAATGAATAATTAAGGCTTAATTTATAACTAAGCCTGTCGTACAAGTAGCTGAGATAACCTACCAGAAATGTCAGTCCCTAGGCGTGTGTGCACCTGTCTACTTGCTACAACTGTTGGCTCCCGGAAAAGACCACGCAAGAACATTTCCCAAAGTGCATCTTCCAATGTGCGAGGAGCCTGCGCAAGTCCTCCAAACTCCAGATTACCAGGATGAAGAGAAAATCTCGGAGGTTTGAGTGAGCCAGTTTTCAAGCACAACAACTGGGGGAGTTATTTTATGCTTAAATAGGAAATGTAGGGGCCTCCTTGCACTCAGGGGATATATATAGAATGGAGCTATATAACCTGTTTAATAGTTAAAAAAGAAAAAAAACAGAATTCAGATTATCCATGGATGACCATGTCATAATGGATTTTCAAGAGAAAGAAAATGCTTTGGGGAGTGTTGAGTTGACACGTGGAGGGTGACTGGATGCTGTCCCCTCAGTGTACTCCCACGATCCCAAAACAGAGACAGCACTGGGTAGACCATGTGTCGGAGCTGGAGCGGGACTAAACTTTGCGGAACACCCACCATGAGGCAGGCGCCTGCGCGCACCATGTTTCACGTTATTCTTCTTTCTCGGCTTTGGTCAGGTGAGGTCATCGCTGTCACTTTGCAGAGGCGGCAGCTGAGCCTTAGCTTGCCCAGGTCACGTGTTTCAGTGGCACGCTGTTCGGCTCTTCCAGGCCCGTCTGTCTCTAAGTGTCTTCCTGCTCCTCCAGACCACACCAGGCCCAGCCCCCAGCTGCGCCCAGCTGCTCTCCAGAGCCTCAGGGTTGCCGGGTCCTGAGGGTCTGGACTCAGCCCCAGCAGCCAGCTGGTGTGAGACGGCTTCCAGGCACGGTCATGGGGCTTACATGGCGCACCAAAAGAGCTTGCGTTGCTCAAGGATTTCTACAGGGATTTATCCCAGCATGGACTAGGCTGGAATGAAAAATCAGCCTATGAAAGGAAGAAAGTTTCAGTGACTTTAGTGTCTCCAAATTGTGGTTTTAGATACCTGGGATCTTGAGACTCTGGTTTAATATATGTGCTGTGTTTCATCGCAAAGCAGCCAGCAGACCCCTTTGATGAGACCACCCCAGTGAATTAGCAGCTGCAGCAACAGTGAGGCCATTTTCAATTCCACACGAGAGTTTATGGCCATACACACAGGTCCCTGAATGCTCGTAATATCCCCATGGGCATGTTTTATTGCCCCGGTGCAGAGATGAGGAGGGACGAGTGTGCTAGTGACCTTCCCAAGGTCAGAGAGCTTCTGAGTGGTATGGCCAGCGCTGCCATCTGCTTCTCTTGGCTCTGACTCCGGTGGGGTTTCCAAGACACCAGACAATGGAAGAGTGACCCTGTGTCACCCACGGTGGAGTGGAAGTTCGCCTCTCTGCCCACAGACTTTTCAGACTTGACATGTTTTAAGTTAAACACCTGATCTCTCATTTTACACGGAACCTGCTAAACCCAGAGCCTTCCCCACCTCAATTACGGGGACTCCATTCCTCCAGCTGCCCAGGCGAACAAACAAACAAGCAAAATCCTTGGAGGCGTCCTCGCCCTCCTCTTTCTTTCATACCCACAAAATCCTCCTGACTTTATCTTGAAAAAGATCCAGAATCTGACCGCTTCTCCCCCCCCACCCCCAGCTGTTCTGCTGGTCTGAGTCACCCTCATCACCTGCATGGATTCTTGCAACTCTTGCAATTGGTCTCCCTACTTCTTGCCTTTGTTCCCAAGATAACAGGCACGGTGATCTTTTTAAGATAGGACATAGGTCATAAGTCAGATCAACTCTTTCTCTGCTTAAAACCCTGCACTGGCTCCTCGTTTCACCCGGAATAAAGGCTAAAGTTCTTGCAGTGACTATGAAGTCCTGTCTCTTTGTTCCCACCCTGTTGCCTTGATCACCTCCACTCCCGCTATGCTCTCCTGTTCCACTCCAGCCTCCCTGGCTTCCTTACGGTTCTGGAATTCCAGGCACGTTCTGACTTCAGGGCCTTTACTCGAGATGCGGCCTCTCCTGGGAGTGCTATCTCCCAGATTCTGTGTGGCCAAACCCCGTTCCCTCCACCACCATTTTGCTTCCTGCTGAAGGCTGCCCTGGGAGCTCTTCGATACTAGTTCTGCTCCATAGTAAGTATAGTAGGTAACAGAGAAACTCTATTATTATTCAAATATATTCTCTGACACTCCCTGGGGGAGGATTAGACCTCCTCCCCTCCATTGACATGCAACATTGCTATCTGGCTGGCTCTGATCCATGACACGTGAGCTAACCAGCAATATCCAGGTAACGTGAGTCATCAGTGAACCTTTGTGGTGGACGCCCCTGAGATTTTGGAATAGTTTGTCTATCCTAACTGATACGTATGTTTCTTTTGCTCACTGGCATATCCCACACCTCTAGAATAATTGGAAAAAGGGCTAAAGAGTCAGCCATCCATTGGTCAATAACACATGTTATTGACTAACTCTTGTTCTAGAAGTTGGACCATGGAAGAATTGGACATATGTTTCTAAAATCATTATGGCACAAGTGTTCTATCTTTGACCATTGAACTTCTGTCATCACTAATACTATTTTTTTAGGATCATACCTTTAAAATAGCTTAACCGAAGTACATTTGCATAAAAAAATCCACTCATTTTAAATGTTTAGTTTGGGGATTTTTGATATGTGTATGCAGTGACAGCCCCCACCACAGTGAAGGTGTAGAAGAGTTCCATCCCTTTATCAAGTTTTGCCTTGACTACACCATCAATCCTCTTCTCCAGCCCCCAGCCAAGGGCCACCGCTGATCTCCCTTCTGTCTCTATACTTTTGCTTTTTCTAGAAGTTCATGTGAATGGAATCCCACTGTTTGAATCTTTTGTGTTTCACTTCTTTCATTTAGTATCGTGTTTTTTGAGTAAGTAATCTTTTATACTTTCATTGCTGAATTGTATCCAAGGAACGGATAGCCAAAATTTATCTGTTCACAAGCTGATAAACATTTGGGTTGTAGATAGTTTTTGCTTAATTATCTAATTGTGTTAAAATACACATAACATAAAATCTACCATTTTAACTCTTTTTAAGTCTCCAGTTCAGTGGCATCAAGCAGCTGCATGATGTGGTACAACCATCACCACCATCCATTTCTAGAACATTCCCTTCATCCCTCAAAGGAAACTGTTACCCAGAAGATGCTAATTCTCCATGCTTCCCTCCCCTGAGCCTGTTTGTGTGAATGTTACTACTCTTGCTATTTCAAATAAGTGGAATTACACAGTATTTGACCTTCTGTGGCTGATTCATTTCATGTTGCCACAGTGTATTCAGTACCCTTGTGGTATCATGTCTCAGACTCTCATTTTTTAGGGCTGAATACTATTCCATTGATCGTATCCATCATATTTTATTTACCTGTTCATCTGTTGATTGACGTTGGATTATTTTCACTTCTTGGCTATTATGAATAAAGCGTCCATGCACCTTGGTATACAAGGATCTGTTTGACCCCCTGCTTTCAATTCTATTGGGTAAAGAAGTTGAAATGGAGCTTGTGACACATGCCGACTAATAGAAACATTTTATTGTCTTAACAACAGTTAATGTCGCTCATCTCTATCTTCCAAGGCTGTGAGAAAACCTGCCCTTTCTTCAAGGAGACACTATTTCTTTCCTAAGGCTGTTTGCCACATACATACTCCAGAAGAAAGACCTCTGCTCTCGATATGTGGAAATGTGAGAGACCCCTGGAGAATTGTCTGCCAGCACTGACTGCCTCACGACTATCACCACAGACGTGTTTGCTCCGACATCAGCTTTACAACGATGCTGTTTATGGAGTGCTCCTAATATAGCTTCCTTACTGTGCAAAAATACTTTAGGGGAGTGTTACATGACCAAGAACCAGAACATGTGTCTGCTATCTGTGGTGCTGAAAAGTCATCCAGATGGCTTGCAACAATTAAATGAAAAAAATCTCATTCATGGTGCGTTTTCTTCAGAGTCTATTTTCAACAAAACCCATAGATGTGTTCCTTGAGTGGCTATTTTTCACACAGAACCATGATAGTCCATGTAATAAAAAACAGAATTCCTAAAAAACAAAAACCCTAAGACAGTCCCTGACTCCAAGGAGTTAAAAACAATTTTGATTCCATAAAGGAGTTACCACAATACATGGCGTTAACCAAGAAAAGAGGCTGAGTAGTTAAGTAAAAACAAAAGCATTTATCTGGGTCTCAGAACTGCAATTTGCGGAATACAGATTTGGGCAAGAGCCCAACTTGTGTCCCTCCTCGACACAGGGAACAAAAGTCAGGGGTTTTTAAAAACAAAAGGGGATGCTTGCATATGTTGTTTACAAAGAATTTTGATTGGTGTTGGTGGCAGAACAGTAATCTTGGCTGAAGATCGTTGGTTGTTAAGGCTGTCGCCAAGCAAAGCCTCATTATAGCAAATTGCAGGTGTTCAGGCTGAGTCCTTGGAATATTCGTGGTTGGCTCAAGTCAAAAGTTCAATGGCTTTGCCCATGAGGACGTGCATAAGACCCATCTCCTTCATGGCCTCCCGGCTCTGTTTTAAAACTCCTGGCCATAAATGAGCCCATTGCATTTCACCTCTTGCAGTGATATGCTGCCAGGTGATAGGACAATAAAGGTTTGTGAGGAAAAGCAGGCTTACCAGATAGCAGGAAATAGTTACAGGTTATCTGTGCTTACAGCTAATGAAATGGTAAATGACTTTCAGGACCTAATAACGCAAAGAACACCAAATGTTTAAACCCTTGTTCCCCATAATGTCAGATTCCTTCTCTGACAATGACACAGGGAGATTTTACAAGAGAAAACGTTAGCTGTCCTCCAAAATTCAGGGCAATGTCGTTTTGATAATACCATCTTTGGATCCAGTAAAACCTTTTCAAGGTTGATTCATGTTTTTAGTGTTGTTGCCTCTTGGAAACGAAGAGAGGCATTTGTGCCGGCTGGTATAATAAACAACATAAATTTTACTCCCCAGATATTCACTCAGGTAAAAAACGCAGGTGCCTGCTTTGCTCAGGTCATGAGATAGACGCTCACAGAACTCAGATACCAGGAAGAGTCATGACCAGAGAGTGAATAGACCAGCCAGGGTGTAATAAAGCTAATACAAGGGCCAGAGCAGACAGAAAGCAACATGCCTACAGAGAGGTATGGAAAAGTGTTCTGTGCACTCATGTGAAATTCGTATTTATCAAAAAAATACAAAGGATAATTATCATTTAATACTTTAAGAGAATCTTTGGTTTTACAAGAGAATTCGCCATTGGATTCCTCTAAATGGCCACATTCCTGATTGAATGCAAACCGTCATTTGATCGGCCACGATGGAATTTACATGCAACTCTTTGGCCACGTATTTACTGGGTAAAAGATGTCACTCCATAAGCTCCTTATATTTGCTCTCAAATTGCATCGAATTTCGTAATTGAGGAAAGCAGCATCTTACCCGGCAGAATCCCAGGGTCGCAGGGCCATTAGATAAAGAATTCCATTTACCAAACCAAACCACACCAAACTCCCATTCTCTATCTGAGAGCAAGCCCTGCACATGCAGACCAAACTGGAACCTCGCTCTCTCGTGCATTGTATCACTTCTTTTATGCTCCGGGATATTGCGAAAGTCTTTTAAAATAGGCAAGGGAGAAATATAATGACATCAGGTGGCTGGCTTCTAATCAGCCCCTGAACATCAAGTTCCAGATGGCAGTGCGGAGTTGTGATTCTGCTGTGTGCTGGGATTATTTATCGATACCTATTAAACAGCCAGCAGCTCCATACTCGGGACTGTACTCCAGTGATTCTAAATGACTGAGATCTGCGTTGTAAACATGCCTGCTTCCCTGGGACTGTTGACATTCTGGAATGGTATTTGATTCTGTTTTGCCTTGGCCTGCTCCCAGGAGGCCAGTCATTATTTATAGACATAAACCAGTTTTCTGCTTCCTCCATCTTTCTTCCTCTTAAGAGGTGCTGAAGCTGCTGGAGTTCAGGCCAGGCTTGATGGTAGCAAAAGGTCTTGTCTGGGGTCTGAGCTCCCAGCTGTGCTAGGTTCCAGTAAACATAAAGCTCAGGGGCACCTGGGTGGCTCAGCTGGTTAAGCATCAGACTCCTGATTTTGACTCCGGCCATGATCTCAGGGTCAGGTCATGATCTCAAGGTCGTGAGATTGAGCCCTGCATCAGGCTCTATGCACTTAGCATGGAGGAGTGCTTGAGATCCTCTCTCCCTCTCCCTCTGCCCTTCCCCACTTGAGCACTCTTTCTCTAAATAAATAAATAAATAAATAAATAAATAAATAAATAAAATCTTTAAAAAAACAAATAAAAACCCCTGAAAAACCATAAAGCACAGAGATTGTCAGCACTGAGCACTGGTGGTCCAAGAAGACAAATTGTTGAGGTCCTTCATGAAGGAATAAGTAGGATTCAGAACCAAGATAAAGGAGAGGACAACTCATCAGACCAGTGATAGATCTGTAAGAGTCAGCTGGGCAAGGAGGAGCTGGCAGGGGTCTGGGTCCAGGCAAGTGACAAGCATATGGTTCATTCATAAAATGTTAGTTGAGCACCTACCTAGTGCAGAGCAATATCCAGAACCCAGGTTGACCAGGTCAAGAGGTAGGGATCAGGAAATAAGGATGGGAAGAATGGAACAAGGTTTCCAGAAGTTTAGGAACTGGCCAGAACCCTGCCAATAAGAAACCTGAGACAGGGTCTATGTAAATTCATGTGAAAGTATTTTTTTTAAGATTTTATTTATTTATTTGACAGAGAGAGAGGCAGCGAGAGAGGGAACACAAGCAGGGGGAGTGGGAGAGGGAGAAGCAGGCTTCCCGCTGAGCCGGGAGCCCAATGTGGGGCTCGATCCCAGAATGCTGGAATCACGACCTGAGCAGAAGGCAGACACTTAACAACTGAGCCACACAGGCGCCCCTCAAAGTATGTTTTGAACGTCCCAAGAAGCTTGCCATGTTGGGCAGAATTTCTCAAATAGTGGTCTGTAGACTTACAGCATCATAATTGGGGGGAGCAAAAGGAAGGGGGTTATGAAAAATGTGGATTTAGGTGCCCCATCCCAGACCTACTGAAATGGAATCCCTGAGGATTCTGAATTCACAATGAACATAAAATGACTCACTTCTAATTGTAAGTCTTTTTTTGGTGGGGCTGTGGGGCAGAGGAAAAGAGAGAATCCCAAGCAGGCTCCATGCTTAGCGCGGAGCCTGACCTGGGGACGGATCTCACCCACCCTGAGATCATGACTTGAGCCAAAACCAAGAGTCAGATGATTAACCAACTGAGCCAGCCCTAATCATAAATCTTATGCAGCTTTTTGAGAACCATAGCTTTAAAGAGATCTTTTGGGGAATATTTTTTGTAAATAAAAAAAAAATCTGACTCTTTCTATCTGTCAATATCTATCTATCTATCTATCTATCTATCTATCTATCTATCATCTGTCTATCTATAAACATTCTTTGAAAAGTGGCTGCTAAAGTTTGAACTAATGCCCACACTTTAAATAGAATTGCCTCAAATCTTTTACTAGATTTCTCTATTGGCACTGTTGCTATCACTGTTTACTTCTGGGCACATAAAATAAGGCAGGACTTGAAGCTGGAGTCTGAGAGCCTGGGACTCTCTAACCTCCTCCCAGTCAGAGTAGGATCTTGTTGCAAAGTGACCAGGTTTCCCTTGAGGCCAAGGACTTACATTTTGCATATCTCAGACTGCCCTGTTCTTAACCCATCTCTGGAATACTGTAGGGGCTCAATAAATGATTGATCAGTTAGCTTTTGGGGCTTAACCAACCATCCCAAAATTCAGTGGTTTAAAACAAATATCTTGCTTGGAATCTGTGGGCCAGCTGGGGGTTGCTAATCTACTCTTGGCTCAGCTGAGTTTGGCTATCGGCCGCAGGTGGGGTTCAGCTCTGCTCCACATGTCTCTCATCATCCTTGGACTAACAGGTGACCTGGGGCATCTTCCCTATGGCAATGGCAGAAGCCCAACAGGGAAAAGGAAAACACATGTAACCTCCTAAAATCTATGCAAAGAATTATCAGACTATCACTTTGCTCCCATTCAATTAGACAAAGGAAATTACATGAGCAAGCCCGAAGTTACGGATCGGGGAAAGTTTACATCTTTAGGGAAAAGAACTGCATATTTACATGGCAAAAAGTATAGCTCCAGGGAAGGATGGACAATTGGGGCCAATAACTGAATCTACCAGTAAGTGAACATGAACAAAGCTCATTTCTATACTTGCTGGAGTGCAGAATTGGGGAAATGGGGAGGAAGGACAGTTTCAATACAACGGTGAATTACTGACATTACAGATTGATTCAAGACTAATTACAATCTCTGTTGGCTTGATGAAGACTGTTCGGGAATTCATAACAGTTGACATTCTCTGACCAGCTAAATGTAAGAATGTCAAGGGCCAATCATAGTTTTAAGCACAGAAGACAGAAAAAGAACACTCATAACTCACATAGTTTGCAGCTCTCTGCGATTTGCCCGAGCAGTGAAAAGCAAAGGCTGTCCATAATCACACCTTTTCTCTGGAGAATTGAAGTGAAATCCAAGCATTGATGTAGTTATGCCTGCAAATGACCTGTCTGATTTGACACTTGATGAATGTCACCAAAATCTCATTAATCTTCAATTATCCATAAACAGACATCTCACATCTTACTACAGTTTTCTTATCCTGAGAAACCATCAGTGGTTTCTGGGCAAAGGCAATTATGTCAACAGGCAGAACTCATTGCACATCTTAAGTGCTGGTCTCCAGTCCATAATGGTGTTGAAGAGGCGGGCTGCCTGTGTTTCTTGATTGATGCTGGTTGATGACCTGGGGCTACTCCATCATGCAGGGATCCTCACCACCTGTCCATGGCTGCTTTTATCAGCTTGAGAGTTCTGAAAATCCCATACCCTGATTACTCCGCAGGAGTGTTGCAAGGATGAAAATGGTATGTCCGTCATTATTACAAAGAACAGGAAGTTGGGGTAGAAATCTTAAACCTCCCAGAGAGAAGAAATTGAAAGTGCAAATGTATTTGGAGTTCAGGGTTTGGAACGTAGAATTCCACTTCAGCTCCATTAGCTCAAAAATCCCCTAAGGGTCTTGGATCTCTTGTAAACTCAATGAACTTTGAATGAACTGATATAGGTTTTTGTTCCATCTTTATGGTTTTTAAAATTTTTTTAATGAGGGGAATCAAAGTAGAAAGAGAAGTGCTCAGTATTGTCAATACTCAGAATTTGGAAGCCCTTATTGTTATAGTGTCCTTTCCTCCTTGAGCAGAAGTAATGATAGTGTTGTTGTTGTTGGTGGTGGTGGTGGTTGTGGTGGTGGTGGTGGTGGTGGTGGTGGTGGTGGTGGTGGTGATGGTGGTTATGGTGGTGGTGGTGGTGGTGGTGGTGGTGGTGATGGTGGTGGTGGTGGTGGTGGTGGTGGTGGTGGTGGTGGTGGCGATGATGGTGTGTATATGTATTTCCTACTTGGTTTCCAGAAGTCCTATTCCTAAAGAGAAGTCCCCCCCCCCCACTTCTGTTACCAGCTGCTCTCCACTGTGGGCCTGTTTCCCTCAGGTTTCCCTTTACCAGATTCTGTATTGCTCCTCTCAAACCACTAAGGATTGCTCTACATTGGTATCCACTGGAGACTATTTGGAGTTTGTCTGGCTCTCACAAATGAAGCCCCTTCCCTGTGTACCTGTGAAGAACTCTGGCTGTCATCCCCATCAGTTTTTAGTACCATGGAAACACTCTGAGGTTCTAAATAAGCTGTTTCCAGATCTTCCCTTCACCGGGGAAAATGATCTCTGGGCCACCCTCAGGAAAGATTTTGTTGCCTCTTATTTTGTCACCATTGAGCTCTTTTCAGCATCACACTAAATTAACCTCAAGAGCTCGTGCTTGGAAAATCATCCTTTAGAGGCAGCCAAGATTTGAGTTCATTAACTACTGAATTTCATTCTGGCTTTTTCTATAGTTTGCCAACATCTTCCTTTCTGAGAGCGAATACCCTCGCCTCTTTCCTGTGACCTCAAGTATTGAGGGGGAGTTTCTCAAGATGGAGTCTTTCTTTAGTGTTACTTAGTAGGCTTGTATTGTAAATTTTTTTATATACTCTGTGGTTTCTCCATTGAAAAAACAGCTTGAGCCACTTATACCTGGTGAATTCATCACAGTGTTCTGGCAGGATTTCTAAATACAAAAAAAGGTGACTATAGAACTTTAGGCAATAAGCTTAGATAGACCATCCATAGACACATTTTTGATGATGAGTTTTAACTCGGACCAGAAAGAGCATGGATCATTGAAATTCTCTACTAACCCACAAATGCTATTTTAGTTGCTGCAATGGTGTTTCATGTGTCAGTGTGGTTGGATTACATTTCCTAGAAATCTCTTTCCTATTGGATTCTGGTTAAGATGGACCACTAGACAGGTTCTTATAGGAGATTTTGAGGAGTGCATGAAGTGGCAGCCACTTTGTAGCTCACACATCTTCTTGACTCTCTTCTGGTTTACCTTGTTAGCATGAGGCAGGGGTCGGGCCTAAAACTGTTTCATCATCCGCTGGATTCTCCTTCGGCTTCTCCCATGCCTGGGTGTGTGTTTAGCTCAGGGATAAAGGGCGTTGGCTTCTGAAGGACACCCACATCATCAAGGTCATACACATTTCTGTGGGTTTCAGCTCATGCAGTTGGATTTTTCCTTGTTCTTGCCCTTCCCCACGTCATGTTTGTCTTCCCTTCCCAGCTGCCTGCCTGAAGGAACGATATCTTCTATAAAATCTAGTGCTTCTGCTTCTCTGATTGACCTTGACTGATACAGTGACTTTGGTCAAATGTCTCCCAACCAAAGCAGCAGCTGAAGAAAAGTGTTGAAGGGGAAAGGAAGCGTCATGTTTGGAGCACACTGAAGTCTGGATAAGGGCAAGGGCCTTGGCAGGTGATGGGATACTGACTGCTCTTTCCTGAGTTTGGGCTGGATCTTCTTCCACTTCCCTGGTTCTTGGGCTGCTTTTGAGATTTTTCTCTTTAAAACTGGATTGAAGGGGAGCCTGGGTGGCTCAGTTAAGCATCTGACTTTGGCTCAGATTATAATCTCGGGGTCCTGGAATGGAACCCCACATTGGCTTCTTGCTCAGCAAGGAGTCTGCTTGTCCTTCTCCCTATGCCCATCGCCCCACTCATGCTCTCTCCTCAAATAAGTAAATAAAATCTTTTTTAAAAATTTAAAAACTGGATTTAATCAATCTGATTTTGATGTGCCTTACTGTAGTCTTCTTCATGTTTCTAGTATTTAGAGGTTTTGATCTTGGATCTGTGGGCTTATGGTTTCTGCCAAACTTGCAAATTTTTGGTTATTATTTCTTCAAATGGCAATTCTGTTTCTCCAGCTCTCTCATTTCTTATTCTGGGATTCTAATTATATGAACATTAGTCTGATTAAAGTTGTCCTGATGCTCTGTACATTTCTTTGGTCTTTTTTGTTTCATTTTAGCTAGTTTGTATTTCTGTCTTTGGGTTGACTAATCTTTCCTTCTGCGACATCTAATCTGCCATTAATCCTTCCAGTGTATTTTTCATCTCAGATTTTATAGTTTTTATCTTTAGAAATATAATCTGGGTCTTCTTGGGATGCCTGGGTGGCTCAGTCAGTTAAGCGTCTGACTTTGTCTCAGGTCATGATCCCAGGATCCTGGGATCGAGTCCCACATTGAACTCCTTGCTCAGCAGGGATCCTGCTTCTCCCTCTGCCTGCCGCTCCCCCTGCTTGTGTGCTTTCTCTCTTGCTTTCTGACGAATAAATACATAACATCTTAAAAAAGAAAAAAGAAATATAATCTGGGTCTTTTAAAAAATATATCTTTTTATATTTTTCATGACTACTTAACATACTCCACCTTTCCTCTACTGTCTGGAACATATGCAACATAGTTTTAATAACAGCTCTATGCTCTTTGTCTATAAATTCTATTATCATTGTCATCTTGGAGTCTGTTTCTATCGATTAATTTTTCTCCTCATCACAGCTCATACTTGCCAGCTTCTTTGCCTACCTGGTAATGTTTGACTGGATACTAAATAAACATTTTGAATTTTACCTTTTTGACTGTTGGGTACAGCCAATGACTGGACACCTTTGCTTCCTGTATTTTGTCTGTATTTTTAGTTGTGTAAGAAGAATAAATCTGGCCCCTTTTACTGCATCTTGACTGGAAGGGGAAATCTCAATTTATGTAAATGAATTTTGAGATAAGGATTTTCCTGCTAAGTCTGCTTAAAAGTATCCTATAATTGCAAATCAGTTACTAAAAAAACAAAATACACAAAAAGCTCTATTTCACATACAACTACTTATATGTGTAAGTCATATTTTAAAATGTATTTGTTTATAACAAAACAAAACACAAAAATCAATTACATGTTGAGAATGATGTCAGATGCCTAATAATGTCCATAGCCCCCGACAAGAAATTTCCATATTAGTATTTATTACTATTTATATTATTATATCATTTTATTTACTATTGACGAATTAATGTAAAGATGTATGTCTAAAACACATTTATAGTAATGAAATACTATTTTGATCTGTTATATGTAGAGATTGTAGCATTTTCTATAAGAATTCATTTTTAGAGTGTGTTCCTATGCTTAAAAAAAGTCAAAAATGTTTACAAATGTAAACTGTTTTGTAGCTGCAGTTGTGAAAGAATGTAAGGTTGAGACTCCGGAATGAGATACGCATAGTGATAGAAAAAAGGCATCAACCCAAAATACTGAATTGCATCAGGTCTTAATGCTGTGTCTGGATATCGGCTCATTTCAAACGCATATGTATACATTCGAGGCCTTAATTTTGTTGTGTCCCTTCTGTCCACACCAGGATTTCTCAAACCATGTTCCAGGAGATTTCTCAAACACAAGTTTCAGATGTGAATATGTACTTTGTGGGCAAAAGTGGTTCTGGAAGAAAATAAGTTTGGGAGAAACACTGAAGAAGCCTGAATACAATGTCCTATACCTGGATATGCACAATGCATATTAACATTAAAGATCCGACAAGTCCTGTTTCACTTTGTTTAATCAAACATTTTATTCCCTGAGAGAAAATGTTATTTGCAAAACTAATTGGGGAAGCTCTGATGTAGATGTTAAAATTTTTTATAACAATAAGTGCCATTATAATTGTCATTCCCATTAGGAGTTTACTTTAAATCTTAAATTTTCCTATTTTATCATTGTCCTAATGTTGCTTCCTGTAAGATGTGGTTCACCACATGTGGCTATTTAAATTTAAATTAATTAAAACAAAATACAACTTAAAATTCAGTTCCTCAGTCACAATGGTCACATTTAAGTGCTCAAAAGCCACATGTGGCAGGTAGCTGCCACAGGAAAGGGCTGCTCTAGTTTGCTTTTTAGGTACCAAATAAATACCTTAATAATGGAAATCTTCATAAATTTCTAAAACATGCAATGCAGACATTATTATCCAGAGTTCTCAAACACCTTTGAAAACAGCAATTTATTAATCTTCATAAAAGCTTTGTGAAGTACTAAGCATAATTCCTTCCTGGAGAGAGGATCTCAGGTGTTTTCATTTAAGGGAAATTTTAGTTGCTGGATTTGACTTAATTGCTCAATTAGTCATTTGTAAAAGCTCCCTGTGGTCTTCTGAATGTGCCATATGCAAAAGCGAAGGATATGCAAAACCGGGGACCAAATCCTCACCATCTCATGATAGGAAGTGGGGAAAGCCAGTGTTTTCTGCGGATCCTAACAGATACAAGTAGGGATGGGCATGAGGTATTTGTCCCTCATCTTGGGGTGTAATTGGAACTTTGAGTACTACTCTCAGTAGGGGACTAGGTGCTCTTCTTGGCCTTTTAAGTTGTGCTTTTCCCTTTTGTAATTAATCTGTAATTCGTGGGCAGCTATCTTAAGGCTATGTAAATATCTCATTCCCCCTCAAAATTTCAATATATCCAGTTGTCATTTATATTACTATAGTGTCATAAACCCATACTTTATGCAATGGACCATAATCTGTTGCTGCCATTAACAATGACCCCCTAACGGAGACTTCATGGGAGTCCCTTATAATCCTTATACTCTATTAGTCAGAACTTATTCAAATGGCCTTGCCTAACTGCAAGGGATCCAAGAAAATTAGCTTTTTATTCCAGGTGTCAGATGCCCAGCTAAGATCAGGGTTCTGTTAGTAAGAAACATGGAGAGAGTGGATATTGGGAGCAACTGGCAGCCTTTGGCGCTGCGAGGGTTTCTCGGACTATTGCGGAGCATGATTTCTCAGTAACATTCATGCGACTAGGAGATACGTATATCAATCACAACTTGAAGGCGCTCTATCCAAAGTTTTTTTTTAATAGCTACCTATTTTTCAGGTAAATAGTACTCCTGTGAGTACTTGTAGTAGTGGATAAGAGCTAAAGAAGTGTAATTGATCTGCCTTGTAACATTTGGGAAACT
Organism: Ursus arctos; assembly: GCF_023065955.2. Taxonomy (NCBI): domain Eukaryota; kingdom Metazoa; phylum Chordata; class Mammalia; order Carnivora; family Ursidae; genus Ursus; species Ursus arctos. The sequence continues at coordinate 2,474,500 of NW_026622874.1, read as the reverse complement.
CGCTTGAAATGTCTGCATGGTTGTCTCTTTATTGATAATGAAAGAATGCCCTTATAAGGAGGTATTATTAAGCGTAGAGGGTGAATAAGAGAACTCCTGTCATTATTGAAGTATGTTCCCATGGTTAAAAATAGCTCATTTTCCTCATCCATTAAATTGCTCAGTGATGCTTACCTCCTAGAATTATTGTGGGTATTCAATGTGACAGCATATAAAATGTGCTCAGTAAGATGCCTGGCGTGTAATATGTGCCCAATAAGTGGTATTTATTGATTTTATAATAATACAATTTTTATTATTAGAGGCTACCTGTACATGTGTCTGTCAAGGAATAGAGTGATGTCAAAAGGGAGGCTATTTTTGAAACTCTCTTGGCTTCGGTGATAATTTCGAGGCTTTGGCTATTTACATCATCATTCACTACTCGGATAAAAATTCACAAAAACAAGACTGTACTAAATAACTTCGTTGAAAACATATGGTCCCACTGTACTACTGGTTTTCATAAATCAGCTCAGTTGAAACGAGGCCTTGGAGCGATGTGACTGTATCTCTTTATAGCACTCTCCTTGATTACCTGATTATACATTTGATCCTGGGGAGACCCTCATTCATTATCTAAAAGGAATACTGGGAGAAACGATGCTACAGAAGTTGATTTTTAAAATAAGTTAAAACCAGGTAAAAATGGACCCATGTACGAGCATTTTTCAATGCCTTGGTCTTTCCCACTGCTATTTCTATATCGTCAGAATTCTGGAGTTGATACAAGTCTATAAATCAAAATTATCCCTTTCTGTCCCAATTGCGTTGTGGTTCAAATGAGATAAATCCAGTTGAACTAGAACAATAAGATTATAAGAATGGAATTGCCCTTTTGGGTGTTTCCTCAGTACTTGGGATTCAACCTTACCTAAAGAGAATTTCAAAACTAGAAATATCATATGAATAAAAACGGAAAGCACATATTTTTTAAGGTATTTCAATCCCCGTGAAATTCGAGGCATATTGAACATACACAATTGAAGATGTAATACAGAAAGCACTTGGTATTGCAAAGACCACGGTGGTAATTCTAACAGCACGTGGCATAAAACATTATAACACACCTGGAAAGTAATATACCGCATATAAGAAAATCCATCAAAAAGTGTTTGTCCTTGGTGAACAAGCCCTAACTCTTGCAGAAAAGCTCCATATAACTGTAGGAGTGAATAAAAGTAGAAAAAAATTAGTTCTTCAAAAGAACTACGGAAATTTGAGGCAAATGTTATCACTAAGTGGAGAAAAGACAATATGACCCTACAATGCAGTTACGATGGAATGTTGTTCTAGGGCCGCCTGGGTGGCTCCGTTGGTTGAGCGTCTGCCTTTGGCTCAGGTCATGATCTCAGGGTCCTGGGATTGAGCCCCGAATGGGGTGTCCTGCTCAGCGGGGTGGACCCCGCCACGGCTTGTGCTCTCTCTCGCACAAGCTCTCTCCCTTTCTCTCTCAATTAAATAAATACAATGTTAAAAAAAAAAAAAAAGATGAAATGTTGTTCTAATGAAAGTAGCAAATAATCCTGGAACACGACATCAAAAACGAACGAGGTACTGTGTGGTGACTAACGTAAAAAAAAGTAGCAAATCAACAGAAATCATCAATCTTGACATCTGTCCCTTGCCAGGGTTTTGGGACACAGGTGACTCACTGACACTATTTCTATTTAAAGGAATTCGTGTCTTCTCTGCTTTTCCCCCATCCTCTCTGGGCCACCCCCCCCCCAAAAATATACAAAAAGAAAGAAAAGGAGTTAAGAAAGGAAGAGAGAGGGGAAGGGAGGTGCATACCCGAGATCTTAAAAGAGTATTTTCTTCAAGGCAGGACAAGGAAAGTCCCCTGTCCCATCCATGAACCCTTCACTGTGACACAAAGTCCTCAGCCATGGGCCAAGGACAGGGTGGCATTGCTGATGCATAGTGATTTTTAAAATGCAGACATGGTTTTACTCAGTTTCATTACTGTTTTTACACCCTCTTGCATCCACGGGAGCCGACCATTCCCTCCACCCTGCCCTTGGTACACCACCGGAGGACCTTTGGGCTTCATAAAACAACTCATTTTAAGTTACAATTACATAGGGAGCTTGGGGAGCAGAGTGGAGTTCAGCTTAATCTCAAAAGGTAATTAATTGGGTGTTTTTTAAAAGCCACTGCTTTTCGTGACCTGCTCTTTCTTTTCCATCATCTGTTTGGATCTCGTGTGCTTTCTGGGTTTCGGGCTCTGTGTGACTGAAGTCACTTCCGTGGTTCACGATCCGTGAAACCGCTCTCACAGTGAAATGGCACACCCAAGCCGGGGTTCAAAGCCGATTTTTATGTCCCCTTCAGGTCAGAAGCCAAACAATGGCAGAAATATAGCCACGTCAACCTTCCAAAGTAGTCAGGCTTTCTAGAAGTGTACCTAGCCACATAGTTTTATAGCCCTTCTCGCTCTGAAAGAAAAAAAAACACAACAGAAATGCTTTCTCCTGGTTAAAAATCCATGCTTATTATAGAGAATATAGTAAGCAAAAAGAAAACAGAAGGCAACTTTAATTCCACTACTTAGAGATAAGTATAATTTCTTCAGGTATATATATATATATATATATATATATACTTTCAAGTCTCTAGACTGTATATGCCAAAGAGTGTGCGTGTATCTTACCCTACATATATAATACATACACACACACTTATATATCCTGTTTCACAATCTCTTCTCACCGAATAGATTATGAACAGTTGTTTATTATGATAGCATTTTTTCTTGATGGCCTTCCAGAATCAGGCATTTGCTCCTCTATCTGGAGGCCCCATACTTTCAACAGGCTTTTATTCTGTCTGTTAGAAAAAGCTATTCTGGGGACGCCTGGGTGACTCAGTCAGTGAACTGTCTGCCTTTGGCTCGGTTGTGATCCCAGAGTCCTGGGATCAAGTCCCGCATCGGGCTCTTTGCTCAGAGGGGAGCCTGCTTCTCCCTCTCCCTCTGCTTCTCCCACCTGTTTGTGCTCTCTCTCTCTCTCTTTCTCTGTCTCTCTAATAAATAAATAAATAAATCTTAAAAAAAAAAAAAAAAGAAAAGAAAAGAGCTGTTCTGGCTGTCGTAATGGCCAAGAAAGGAGGTATAAGATGAAGCCTAAAATTAAGTGCAGAACTGCTCTTTTTTGATGAATGTTTTGTTGTTCTGACAGGATGTAGACGCATTCTGGGCTTCGGGATATTTGGTCATCACTTGTCAGCCTCTTTCAGAAGCAGCACAACTCAGGTTGCTTATGGAAGGATTAAGATTTTAACGCCCTTGTCAGTAGCAGGGAAGACGTCCAAGCAAATCCAGGGTCTTGGGTCTTGCCTCCATGGTTCTTTGCGGGAGGGACAATCATTTGTTTGAGCAGGACTGAGTAGTGGGCTCAGTACCAGCCTCGGGTTGCTGAGACTGAGTCTGAGAGGTGCGAGGAAATGCCCTGCCAAGCACAGGAATAGCTTCTGCAGCGGCCCTGACAGCAGGTGGCAGCCTAGCCTAGGATCGAGTTCCGTAAGTGCTGGGGGAGGCAGGGTTACCCTTCCAGGTGCAACCCGAGCCACTGAGGATAGGTCTAAAGGTAAGGAATGTATCGCTTATGTTGAGCTAATTTTGCCTCCCGATAACTCTCTTGCATATGTTTAACACTGGCTTTCTGGACCACCACAAATTAGTCTCCTCCTGCGTGAGCCTTCATCCTTGTCATTCTAGAGCCTTCTATGCTAGAGTAAACACCCTAAGTCTTGTAAGCGTTGACATCCCAGCTGGCTTTCTCGCGATGCACCTCTTGTATCCATTTCCTTTTCTGTGGCGCACTCAGACGGACTGACGGTGATCTCCAGGCACGTTCTGGTCTGCGTCGAGGACACTAGGACGGAGATCTTTGATGTTCCAGACCTAGAATATAGATTAATAGACCTGCGACCGGACGAGCTTTGGTTTTTTAGTGTCTGTGTCACTCTTTTGTATGAGCGTGAATACGCCGATTAGTTTCTGTTTGCTTCCCTGCCGGATCGGTTCCCCAGCTTTGTCCTCCCTGAAAGATTAGGAGACTAATCTCCAAGGAACGTACCCCCTCGGGTTGCCTTGCTCTCTAGCTTCTGGTTGGGTTTGGCCAATGGAAGGCTCCAGCATGAGTTCTGAAGGTAAGGGCTAAAAGGTATTGAACCATTAAAAAAAATAAAAAGGTGTGTCCTTCTACTATGGCCTCAGCTCCTGTTGGGAAGCCATGGTGCCAGTGCCTGGGTGACTCACCATTACTAGCTGGCTGCCATGACGCTACCTCTTCGACAGTACCGCCATTTCCTGCTGGGACGTGGACTGGTATAAGAAATACAGGCACAAAAATGCTGAGGAATTTTCAAATGAACTGCACCAGACCAGATCTTCCGGATCCTGTACGTGTAAAACTATTTTTTTTAACTTCCCAAATATAGTATTTTGAACCTGACCCCGAGGGAGCTCTTCGTGTTCACGTCAATCATTTCAGATCGCTGAGATCATTGGGTATTGATTGCACTAATCGTCCTAGCCTTCCTTCTCGACAGTTTTCTCTGTTAGTGTGTGATATGTGATCTCCACGTCTAGCCACGGAGAGGCAGCACAGGATCACCACGAGAACTGACTTTGGCATAGACAGAGTTAGGTTTGGATTACTAACTGTGACCTGGGAAAAATTTGTCCAACTTTATGAGCTGCAATTTCCTCACCTATAAGATAGGCGTAATGCCTGAAAATTCCGGTGTGAGTTTAGCAAAAATGCCTGAAAAGCTGTCATGTCCCACTTGGCCCACGATAAGCATCTGGTAATTTGTAGCTTTGTATACAGGAGAGAAATGTGAGCTGTCCTAAAAAGAAACAAAGGAAATAAGAACACCATTTGAGATGTAAATATAGAATGAGAGGGGTATGAATTCTCCCCCTCTCTCTCCGCCTCTGTGTGTGTGTGTGTGTGTGTGTGTGTGTGTGTGTGTGTGCGCGCGCGCGCGCGCGCTTGTGTGGGGGGGAGTGTGTGTGGGAGGGAAGGGGAGTAGAAGACAGAACTGCCTCTCGAACTTCCATGGAGAGCAAAATAATTTTACAAGGAACTGCAGTCATTTGAAAAGATGGCAATTTGAATACATACATCTATTTTGACCTCTGGCTTTGCTTCTCCACCTGCCTGTGTTCGTTGAGCTGTCTGTCTTCTTTCTTCTCTGCCCCAATCATCCCTTCCCTCCCCTAATGCAAAAGTTTCCTTCCTTTTGACAAAATATAGTACTTTAATTTGTTAATTAGTTCTACGTTTTTGTTCTTTATGTATTGATTTCTGCTTTCATGTTTATTAGTGTATTATTTCTGCTTCCCTAGGAGTATCTTTTACTGTTTTTTAATTCAAAATATATTTTCATTCTACTATAAATATTTTTCATAGATAATGTTTTGCTGTCACCATTTTCTAGATATTCTGCAAATGTTATTTTGATTTCTTTTTGACATAAGCGTTATTTCAGAGAGCTTTTAAATTTCCTTGTTGTAATTTCTAGCTTTACTGCATTATGATCAAATAATGTCATCTGAAGCATTTCTACCTTCTCTACTTTGCTCAGTTTTTTGTCTTTTGGGGGTTTTTCTGGTGGGGAGAATGTCTAATGTGTTCAATTTTATAAATATATCATGCATATATAAAAATGTGTTTCTGTTTTCTGATTACAGACTTTGCTCTATAATATTATATATGTATATTAGGGCCTCTGTATATTATCTTTGTTGCCTTCTTTCTCTATCATGAAATTAGAGGTTAAGCAAAAGCCTAACTTATTGTTATTTTTCTTCCTATATTCTCTTTGCATTTCCCAAAGTTTCGTCTTCATGAAACTTTTATGCATAAAAAATCATGCATATAGTTTTTGCACATAACATTTGGATTTTACCCTTTTATAGAACTTTTGTCCACCTGCCCTCCCTTGAGTCTGGCTGAGTGTTGTTAACAGCATAGGTTTTAAATTCCAGGGAAATTTAGTTAAGATTCAGCAGGATCTCAGGGTTGGTAACAGTTGTCCAGAACCAGGGATAGCTCCCTGCTCCAGCAATGGTCTTGGTTTCCCCACTTCTTGAACATTGAACCTTGAACTCTGAATCACAGAGTTAGAGAACAGATACGGAGAGTCCCCTTAGGATGACAAATTGATTTCTGGTCTTGCATAAGACTTATAAGAAGGCCAATAGACTGTTCAAGCCCAGAAGCTGTCCAAAGTCCAGGGCCCATTCCTAGTATCTTCGACATTGCTATCCCCCCTGGCCAAGATTGTCTCTATTATGAGGGGGACTGCCTTAAGCTATTTTGGCTGAGGCACGTTTCTAAAAATTTATCCAATTAAATTCCCCTGTTGTGATTCTTTGCTCACCAAACACTATTCTGATTGTAATTCAGCACCTCATATAATTCCATCTATCGGGAGAGAATGTACTAGGCTTGACGATGCTAACATTTCAGCCCATGTACTGCAAAAATCTCAGTATAATTTGATAACTTGGCATCTTAGTTCTATACAGTATTCTCCATGTTCTTAGTTAGTGTGATAATTTCACTTCCAGAAATACTCATCCTTTCTTAGATGTAGATAAATCAGCTTTTGCGTCTACGAGGTTGAGAGTCAGAACTTAAAACTTTATGAATTCTCTAGACATTGCCTATGATGGTGATCTGCCATCTGGCCCCCTTTTGGGGGCACTTTGACGTCACTGTACACTTTCCAATAAAAGCATGGGTCATATGTGATCAGAGGGAGAGCCCTGGGACACCCCACCAAATCCCCCTTCCCTCCAAGTTCACATTGACTTATTAACCAACATTCACCCTCACATGAAACTCTGTAACTAAATCTGGGTGCCTGGCATGATGAAATGGTATGAGGTTCAAACAGCAATGTAGATCTCAAACATCTGTTTATTTCCTGGGGGAAAAATGTTAAAGAAAAGTGTCTTTTAACAAATGTTTATATTTGACTAAAGAAAAGCAAGCCAGCAAGGAATTTCTGAATTTGTTAACTGCTATTCTCAACTGAGAACATCAGTGTTGAACATTTGTCGTTATTTTCCAGATTTTGCACAGACTAGTCCCAAGGACTACATGACATTGGGGCCACCGTGGGCTATAAAAGCAATCCTGAGGCTCCCAAGGCTGTCACAGTGACACTCTTTTGTTTGGGCCTTGGGGGCATTTTTCCCCCAATACAGTACAACAGACTTCATTCTTATGTATCGCACGGACATGAACACGCTCAAGTTCATTTATATTTGACTTAAAAAAAAAAAGAAACCCATTACTAGGAAGGCCCATCAGTGCATTCCTCCTATGCTAATAGTAATTAAGGCAGCTAAGCTTTCTTTTTAAGGCATTTTCTTACATATTAAATGCCAGGAAAAGGGCACTCTTTAGTTTTAAGGAGACTCTTTCTTTATGAAGTCAAATGGCTGTGTTTAGTCAATTTCAGTCAATGATATTTACTAAATGCCACTGGAGAAGAAGCGAATCCCAACGGAAAATCGCATTTACAAAGACCTTCACTTCAGTGGCCTCACCTGCCAGGTCGTAATTCTGAGGCTGCTTTTCTCTGTTGTGCTCGGTCCCCTGATGTGCCTGGAGGAACACAGGTAGCCTCCTGAGACTACTTGTATGACCTTTCCAGAAAGGAGGTGCTTGGATAATGAGGTATTTTAAAAGCTGGGATGAGTCAGCAGCAATAGCAGAAGCAGAAAGCGAGTGTGGTCTCTCCACGAAGCCATCTGGCAGCTCGGGGTTCTGCGGGAACCCCTGGTTGAGGATCTGCTTCTGTCGCCTTAGGATGGGGCGGTAGGAGACCGGGAATTATGACGGTGAGCTGGCTAACTTCTTGCCTCAGTTCTAGAGCAAATGGTGAACGTCATTTCGAGGATTTCTCCTTCTGTCACGGTAAAGCGTTTCTGCCCCTGTCTGGCCCTGAGGCATCCACACATCTCCTGTCACACAGCGATCTCCTATCATCGGGAATGCCTCACCGTGGGCAGTTTTGTGGGTGTGGGTGAGGGCAGGTGATGTAGTTTTGGCTGCCTGGACGCTCTCAGTGGGATTTTGAACAGTGAATGAGAGAGGGCAGTCTTGCTACACAGAGGCAAGTAGGCTCGAATGTTCCCGTGGCCACCTGTGTTTTCTGCTGCCCAGCCCTGCCGGGGAATCCCTTTGTCCTGACCTGTTCTTCACACCTGGTTCTCCGTCTCCTCTGTGAGTCTCTCCACCCATGCTTTCAAACAAATCCCTTTTTATTTTTATGTATTGTTAAAGATGTATTTATTTCAGTAATCTCTGTGCCCAACGTGGGGCTCGACCTCACAACCCTGAGACCAAGAGTTGCTCGCTCTACTGACTGAGCCAGACAGGTGCGCCTCAATCCCTTATTTTCAAATCTATCCAGGACACTCAGACTAGACTTTGGGACTTTCAACCTAGGACCCTGACTAATGTGCTTTCTCTCAACAATGATAGGCTTATCTATTACACATGCTTACTGATGGACCCAATCTCCTCAGTAAAATGAAATATTGAAAAATGAAGTTCATAGAGCAATGGAAAAATTTAAACGACTTTTGAAGATAATTGAGACAAAAACAATTGTGGTGTCAGTACAATTCAATTTAACTATGTATTAATTTGCAAAACAGTGAAAACAAGTTGATAGCCATCACTAAACCAGAATTGGCCTGATTCTGGCTATATTGCCATATTAAAGTGTAGTAAATACTTCAAGTATCACATAAACATAGCCAATGTTCCTTCGAAAACAGAATTTGCTGGTAGCATTATTACTGAAAGCTGGGACATGTACGTAGCTCTTGTGGGTTCTCAGGCTGTCTAGGAAGTACCTAACCAGTGACCAAAAGCAAGCACAGGGTGTGATTATGAAAATATAAGCTTTCATGGGGGGGCCTGGGCAGTGCAGTCAGTTAAGCGTCTGACTCTTGGTTTCGCCTCGGGTCGTGATCTTGAGGTCGTGAGATCAAGCCCTACGTTGGGCTCTGTGCTCAGCACTGAGTCTGCTTAAAATTCTCTCGCCCCCTCCCCCTCCCCTCTCAAATAAATAAATTAATTTTTAAAAAAAGTATGACCTTGGCCTGAAGTATAGTTTTGGCTCAAGATGGCACTAGTATTTCTTACGGCTTATCATCTGTTACATGGAAGCCCTTGGACTGAACATCCCTATTCTTCATTTCCCATTGTCTTACCACCTGGTCCTGAAACACACACACACACACACACACACACACACACAGCTCGTGCAATTTCATTCATGTTGGCAACTTCGCTTTTATTAGGAATTAGTCTTCCAAACTACTTTCTCTTAGGGAGACTGAAAAAAAAATCCCAAACTTACTTCACCCACTTGGTGGATGAAACCTATAGCTGTTCCTGTAAAATGTTAAACATTTTAATAAGAGAAGGAACAAATCAAACAAGGACATTTACTCCTGGAGGAGCTGAGTGCTAGTCTTCCTAGAAGGATGCTGGAGCCCATCGTGGCGATGGCCGGAGGCTTTGGTGCGTTCTTCTCAGCCCAGCAGCACAAGTGTCGGCTGCAGCTCGCAGGTACGGAGCCCTACGGGCCCTTCCGGATGTCGGTCCCAGCTCATTTATGGCTCAAACAGAAAAGCCGTTTTTTAGCACTCACGGCAGTTGTACCTCTTGTGTTTCTCCAACTCTTCTGCAAAGGGCATCGAGAAATTACCTTTGTAGGTTTTTTGTACGCGCTAAGTGACAGGGAAGTCACACATTCATTGCTACCTAATGAGGACCAAAGGGAAACATCTCGAAGCCCAGCGCCCGGCGGGCGCCCACAGACACCTGCTTCGTGTCCTGTCTGTCTCGGGGTGTGCGGAGGTCTGCTTTCGGAGGTGGCCTCGCTTTGCCCTTCATCCGTTCTGTGACCATATCACTCCCCAGGAAATCTCCATTTCCAGCACCGAAGGATTCGTAGAAAAGATCAGACCATCCACAGGGTTTTTTCCTCTCATTGACAGTTTACATTTTTCTGGGGCTTAGAAATTTCCAGCATTTATCAAACTTTCTGGTTTAATGTAGGCTTATTTGTGAAGCCGCCTGTCATCGTGCCCAAGACTGAGGGGCCACCATCCAGCCGGGAGGCTAATTCGACCTGTGTCTCCCCCTAGCTTTTTTTTTTTCTTTAGATTTTTGTTTATTTATTTGACAGAGAGAGGGTGAGAGAGCACAAGCAGGGGGAGCAGCAGGCAGAGAGAGAAGCAGGCTCCAGGGCTCAATCCCTGAACCCTGGGATCATGACCTGAGCTGAAGGCAGACGTTCAACCGAGTATTTTTCTTTCTGGTTAAAAGAAGTACCCGTGTAAGTCAGAAAACCAGAATTGTACTTCTTCTGGCAGAAGGATATTGTAATAACCTAGAGGAAAAAAATGTAAATGCTGATCTGAAAAATTAACAGTAAAGCACATAAGTGAACAAGGAAGGTTGCGTTTCATGATTTACGTACAAGGGGTAACATTTTCGAGTTGATTTCATGAGGGAATTCATTAAGCCGATAGAGAGCCATGCCATTTTAACTGTAGTGTTTAAATATCTTTAGCTCTGATTTTTTAATTAGCAGAAGCAAATAAAGAGAGCTTCATTTTAACTGTGGGAAATCACTCTTCTGTACATCAAGTGACTTCAAATTTGTCCTGATGCTGCTGTCCCAACAATCAGTGCAATTAACAAACTCGTTATCTATTTCGTGAGTATAAGTCCATACTTTCCTCAGTTTCTCTCCTGTGAGATTGGATAGGGAAATGGGAATAAGACCTGCTAACATGTTATTGATAGCCTCTGGGACAGCTACCAACATGAAGTATCAGACAATATGTAATATTTTACATAATATTAACATTATGTAATATTATGTATATTAATGTTTACATAATATTAATTACATAATATTTTATATAGTATTAGTTATATTATTATATATATTTATTTTTATTTATACATATTTATTTTTTAGTGCCAGAAGAGACTTTAGAGATTGTTCACCTATCCCCTTCCCTCTGACCCACACTCTGACACACACACACACACACACACACACACCCCACTCTGCTGCAGACACAAAAGCTACTATGTGTTGAGAACTTCTTATATAGCAGGCACTGCTTCTAAATATTTCACATATATTAACTTATTTAATCCTCAAAACCCCGTAAGTCGCTGCTAGTACTATTCCCTTTTATCTTACTAACCAGGGAGTGAGGTGCAGAGAGGGTAAGTAACTTGCTCAAGGTTGCCAAGCCGGGATCAGTGCAGCTGGGACTCCAGGGAGGCAAGCTGGTTCCCAGGCCAACCCACCCAAGAGCGTGGGTGTTGACAACCCCGCAGGAAGTTGCCAAGGGGCAAGTGGACCTCAGCCTTGACAGCTGACTTCCTCCATGTTCCCGGCCTCGCCACCCCCCCAGGGCCACACCCAGTCTCCCACCCTGGGCAGGCAGTGCAGGCCAGAGCCAGAGGGCTGGTCTTCCCCCAGACCTTCCCTCCCTCCGTGTAGGTCTCTTCCCAAGCACGTGGCTTCTCGTGAAGTCCCGCCTTGAGCTTCCTACAGCAACCCCCACCCTCACACCTGCTTTCTTTTTCCTCGAAGTCTTTATTGCTACCTGACATTGTATTATACAAACCGTCCCCCTCCTTGAAAAGAAGCTCCATGAGGGAGGGGATTTCTGCTGTCATATGCCCTGCGAGTTCCAGCACCTACCATACTGCCTGACACATAGTAGGGGCTCATTAAACATCTAGTGCTTGATGAAGTGCGCTGGGCCCGGCCTTGGCCAGGACCAGGAGGACTGGGGAAAAGGAACTTTAGCATAGATACGCTGCCCGTAAAGGAATTCAGTCACTTGAAGCAGGGCCCTGAACCAGGCTGGGTTGTGGGGTCTCCAGGCCCCAGTCCTGGCCTGAGACCAGATTCCCTGGCTTTGCGGATTTGATCTCCACCATACAGTGGGGACTGGCTTGACCCTTTCGTCGTGGGCTTCCCAGGGCTCGGTTTGGCCTGGGCACCCATGAGGGCTGCAGACTGGTGTGTGTCCCACCAGCTCTCCTGGGGCGAAAGCCTGACCGGCTGTCTGGGGAGCGGACATTCTCTGGTCCCGGGGAGGGTCTGCTCCACCAGGGAGAGTTCAGCAACAACAGAGTGTTTAAGAGCTTGTGTTTTGAGCTTACCTGAAAAATTCTGGTTCTGTCTCTCCCCAGTCTGTGAGTTACTTTAGCAAACAACTATACTTCTTTGGCGACGTGGTTCTTTGCATTCATGAGACAACAGGTGCTCTAAACCGTAGTCATTACTCCAAAAAGAATCACCTTATTTCTGAAGCAGGCAACTCGACCTTCTCCCCAATGAGCTTTTTGGTACGATTTCAGATACTTGGTGGATTTTGTGAGTGGGTTTATTGTAAATCAGTTTCATGCTCCCGCATTTTATTTATTTATTTAAACATTTATTTATTTATTTGAGAGAGAGAGAGCAGGAGAGGGAGATGGGGAGAGAATCTACAGCAAACTCCTCACTGAGTGTGGAGCCCCACGCGGGGCCCATCTCACCACCCTGAGACCACGATCTGAGCAGAAACCAAGATCAGACGCTCAACCGACTGCGCCACCCACGCACCCTATGCTCCAGCATTTTCTTAAACACTGGGATTTCCAAAGTGCCTCCCACTCATGGGAGGGATGGTAATGGATATCACCCAAAAGTAGGCAAAAGTGGCAGCACGTTTATGTATTTGGTAGAAGCCGGGAGGCTGCTGCGAACACCCGAGGGGCACTTCCCAGCTTACCAAATTCATGACATCACCGTCAGCTTTCAACAGAGCGAAGAGCAATTTTATTTAATTAAAAAAAAAAAAAAAGCGTATTCAGGAATAGCAGACGAACGGCACTTTGGGCCAAGCAAGCGGTGATGAACCACAGGCGACAAAGGGAAGGCCAGCTTTTTGGTGTTAGGCTGAGCCGGGGAGGGCTGTTCTCCCCCGGAGTTCATCCGAGAAGAACCCGAGGTTGTGCTGGTCTCTCACGGGCTACAAGTCGTGGCTGGCGCTGCGGTGCTGGGGCCGGAAGGGGTCCCCCGTCCCTCCCTGAAATGCAGAGGGTAAAGTCCCGTGGGAAAACCCGCCCTTGTGCAAATAGCTCCGTGTTCCTTCTTCCGGCGTGTGGTCCGTGCGGGAGAGCGCCCCCTTCAGGACTATCCTCCTTCTTCCGGGCTGTGGTCTGTGTGGGAGAGCGCCCCCTTCAGGGCTTGCCCCCTGTCTCAAATGAGGGTTCCTTACTTACTTGCACAGCACGGACTCTTCTTCCTGTGGAGCGCTTGATAGAACTCATGCTCCATGGAAAGCATCTTGAGACATTCTGCTGAGGAAAGAAGGGGACCAAGTTCTGCTTCAGGAGAAATATCTGGCATCTTCTTGTGTTAAACCATCAAGTCCCATCCAAGAAGATACTCTCATTGCTCGCAGACTTCAGGTCAGGTGGTGGGGCCGAAGAGGAAATGGCCATTTTGAAGGATCCATATGGAGCCAGCCTGGCGGCTCAGAGTCCTGTCCGGCGGGTCAGCAGTGAAGGGAATATATGATGAAGGGCACTTCCATTGCTAAGAAATCCTGAGATGAATTTGGAAAGTGTGCTGTGAACGGTCAATAAATTTTAAATTCAAGAGCCTCCCTGTCATGGTTATGGTCACAGTTACTGTTTAGGCCTCGGGGTTGCTTTAGGGAGAAGCAATTTCATACCTAAGCCACACTGATTTTAAGTGAAATATTGGAAGCCATTGTTGAAATTGTGTAGAGGTCATCAGCCAGCAGGTGGGGGTCGAAAGCCTGTCACTCACTGTGAGCTGAAATCTCTCTAATGTTCTTATTTTCAAATCCATTTGGCTCAGAAAGGACAAGCGCGGTTAGTCAAAGATCACCTCCTGGTTTTCATCTGAGGTCTTCCTTTATGAAAATGGCTTCCCAGTCATTCACTGAAAAACAAAGTGAATTCAAAGATTATGTCCATAGGCACAAAGTGGATTTTTAAAAAGTGCTGGCTGAAGAAACAACTGTTACTTTTTGGATGAGAATTTCTGTTGCCCTTGCCTCCCCCCCTCATTCTAGTTGTTTCAGACTTGGGTTCAAAGGCTGGCTCCCTAGACGGCAATCTCTCCAAAGCACCCTCCAGTGTGAAATTTTAGCCTTGGCTTTCTCTCCTGAAAATGGGGGCTATCTATGTCTGTCTCAGAGGGCCGTGAGGACAGAGGGGTGAGAGTGCTCTTAGTGGCTCTGCTGTCACTCTGAGCACCCCTGCAGCTGTCCTGTCTCTGGAGAGAACATGAGGCGACAGTCTTCTAGTACAGTAGTTCCAAGTAAAGTGAACATACCAGCACTGCTTTCCCGGTGAAATCGTGTGGCTGACCGGAATTTGTGATGCTGAACATAGGAGCTGCTAGGCCTGATGAGGTTGGGGGGGTCTTGAGGGGAGGAGTCTGATCCCACCCTGCACTGCCCCACAAGGACACTTAAACCTCGTTGGAAAAGTAGCTCTAACAACTCACGTCTGAAAGTTCGATGATATTTTGGGGTCAGAAGCTGACCATTCCTGGAAGTAAGAAGGCTCTGGCAGCTGACCCAGCAGCTCCTGGGCCTGGCCACTCAGAACTCAGTTCTGCTTGGCCTGGAGCCGGCTCCTGGAGGGTCCAGAGAAGCTGTCCAGCCTTCCGCTGTGTCTGGTCTGCAGAGCCCAGAGGAAGCCTGGCACTCTGTAGGAGACTGAGCTTACGCAGTGGTGGGCCTGACCCCAGAGTGATGACTTGGGGCCCAGGCAGAGTGGCTGAGATTGCTTCCAGTCCGAACCACATCTCCTTCATACATTTTCTATCTTTCTCCATCCATTTATTCAACAGATATTTGTTATCCAGAAATAAGTATTATCAGATACTAACCTAGGAGCTGGGGAGTTAAGATGAATAAGACACTGTCCAGGGGCTCTCAGCCTACTAAGACAACACAGCTGCGTCATCATAAACACAGTGCATCTCGTGAATGCGGCAAATGACACATGCAGAGTGATGGGGTGTAGAGAGAATAACTGGTCCAAGTCTAAACTTTTGATGTGGGCAAACACAGACCCAGAGACTTTATTGTTAGCACATCTGTGGTATTTCATGCTCACTCTCCTTTTTGTTCTTATCCCTCATATCCTCCTCCTCTCAGATCATGATCCTGGAATTTGGGAAGAGAGTATGCAGAAAATGAACCTCTCTGCAAAATTTTTCTTGAGAATGAATGTTTGCTTTCCTCTTGGAGGCCCCCTTTCTCTCTTCTTCTTCTCCTGGGACTTCTATAATATGAATGTTATTACATTTGATGGGGTCTCTAAATTTCCCTAAGTCTATTCTCATTTTGAATAATTCTTTCTCTCTTTTGTTTGGTTTTAATGTTTCCCATTACTTTGTCTTCTAGGTCATTAATTCATTCCTCTTCTTCTTCCAGCCTGCTGTTCATTGCATCAAGGATGTTTCTAATTTCATTTTTCTGCACTCTTCATCTCTGATTGATTCTTTTTTAACTCTTATCTTTGTGGTAAGTGTTTTACTGATGTCTTCCATTCTTTCTCAGGTACAATGAGGATCCTTATGATCATTGCTTTAAATTCTCTATCAGGCATGTTACTTACATCTGTTTTCACTTAGATCTCTGGCATGGCATTATCTTGTTCTTTTATTTGGGATAAATTCCTGTCTTCTCATTTTGTCTAAGTCTCTGACTTCTCCTTTGTGTTAGGAAAGCCAGTTATGTCTCCTGCTCCTGAAAATAATGGCCTTATGAAGAAGAGGTCTTGTAGTTCCCAGGAACTCGTGCTTCAGGGAACATCTCCAATGTGTGCTGTGCTGCATACACTCTGCTGTTAAGTTCTGACTACTCTATCCTTTAGGTGAGCCATCTGCCAAGACTCTGCTTGCCTGCTGTGGGCAGTGTTTCATCCCTGACCTGAATGTGGTGAGCTTTAACTAGGTGTGCTCTGATCCGCTTGTGAGATGCGATCTGTCACCACTTCCACTGGAACTGAGGCCCTACAAAACTCTCTGGTTGGGAGACGTGGTGTGGGCAGGGGTTTGTGCTGGTCTTCTGGAAGAGGGGCCTACCACAGTGGGACTGAGGCAAGGGTGATTGAGAAGGGCAGTGCCACCAGGGTGCAGGGGGGTTGGCTTGGTGTAAGCAAGTTAGGCAGCCAGTGTGGGATGGGGCTGCTTCCCAAGGTGGCTCTATATTTATGCTGAGGGACAGAGGAGGGAAATGGTTCTGGCCAGCTCCTTTGTTCCCAAAGAGATGTCTCCATGAGTGCTGCTTCTCAGGGACATGCTCTGAGAAGAGCAAATAATCTCCCCACTGTGTGCACCAGGCACTCCTCAAATTGCTGTTTCCATGCCATCTGACCCCTGAGTTGTTTGCCTGCCTTTTTCCCAAAAGTATAGCTCAGTACCCTTGAGGCTCTATCACAGTGAATTCTAGGCCATGCTGAGACAAGGCAGCTGACAGAAATGCTACCCAGTATCTTAAACCAACTTGGTGCAAACAGTCTACTAGTTCTAGAAGACTGGCTGAAGCTCCGCCTACACAATCTGTGGATGGAAAAGCACCCCTTTGCTACCAGAAAGGGTGATGATGATGAAGTTCCAGATCTTGTGGAGAATTTTGATGAAGGTTCCAAGAATGAAGCAAAGTGAATTGAGTCAACTCCCGAAGAAGATAAAACTTGAAGAAGTTACTGGAAGCTGTTATTTTATATTATGATTGCTTTTTACAATTTTGTTCATGGATCTGACAAAATCTAGATCTCTAGCAGTTTTAAGTGTGTGCGCCTTGGACACTGCAGGTACTTTTAGTTTTTGCTTAGACACAATTCATTCTTTGGCAGCTGGGGAAGCCTGGGAATAAAGCTGAAGAAGCTTGGGAATAAAGTTTGAAACAAGGCTAATATAGTTCTTTGTCTAGTATACAGTTTCATTTTTTATTTCACTGACACGGATTTGTACACAGAAAACAAAGTTGTTTATAGGAAGCCGATCATGGCATGTATGTGGCTGGTAATCTTTGATGAAATTTGATTACAGATTTTAAATGGAAGTATAATGTAACAAAGGTGGTATAAAGTTTTCATGTTTTAAAACTTTTCTCCAGCAGTCAAAAAAAAAAAAAAAAAAAAGCAAGACAAAAGATGTCAGTAATGTACAAGGGCAAACCCATAAGGCTGGCAGGAGATTTTTCAACAGAAACTTGGCAAGCCAGAAGAAAGTGGCATGATATAGTCGAAGTGCTGAATGGGAAAATCTGTAGCCAAGAACACTCTATCCAGCAAGGCTGTAATTCAGAATAGGAGAGATCAAGTGTTTCCCAGACAAACAAAACCTAAAGGAGTTCATGACCACTATAGCAGCCCTGCAAGAAATATTAAAGGTGACTCTTTGAATGAAAAAGACTTTAAAACAAAGACTGTAAAAAGAGACAAAAAAGAACACCATATAATAATAAAGGGGACAATCCAACAAGGAGACATAACAATTGTAAATATTTATGCACCAACATGGAAACACCCAGATACACAAAATTATTAAAAACAAACATAAAAGAAGTAATCAATAGTAATACAACACTAATAGGGGACTTTAACACCCACTTACATCAATGGACAGAGCATGTAAACAGAAAATCACCAATGAAACAATGTCTTTGAATGACACACAGGACCAGATGGACTTAACAGACATATTCAGAACATTCCATCCAAAAACAGCAGAATGCACAATTCTTTTCGTGTGCAGATGGAATGTTCTCCAGAATAGATCACATATTAGGCCACAAAACAGGCCTCAACAAATACAAGAAGACTGAAGTAATACCATGCACCCTTTTTGACCACAGCGCAATGAATTTAGAAGTCCACCACAAGAAAACTATCTGGAAAGACCACAAATACATGGAGGTTAAACAACACCCTACTAAAGAATGAATGGGTCAACCAGGATGTAAAAGAAGAAATAAAAATCACATGGAAACAAATGCAAATGAAAACACAACAGTCCAAAACTTTTGGGTACAACTAAAGCAGTCCTAAGGAGGAAGTATATAGCAATATAGACCAAGGAAGAAAAATCTCAAACAACTTAACCTTACACCTAAAAGACCTAGGAAAGGAACAACAAATGCAGAATAAGCCAGCAAAAGGAAGGGAATAATAAAAATTAGAGCAGAAATAAATGATATAGAAACTAAAAAACAAAAAAACAAAAAATAATAGAACAGATTAATGAAAGCAGGAACAGGTTCTTTGGAAAAAATGAATAAAATTAATAAACTTATAGTCAGACTTATCTAAAAAAAAAGAGAAGGCACCCAAATAAATAAAATCACAGAGGGGAAATAACAACCAATGCTACAGAAATACAATCAAAAGAGACTATTATGAAAAACTCTATTGCTAACAAATTGGACAACCTTGAGGAAATGGATAAATTACTAGAAACATATAAATTACCAAAACTGAAACAGGAAGGAGTAAGAGAGCTAGAGCAGACCAATAACCAGCAAAGAAGTCAAATCAGTAATCAAAAAACCCCAACAAACAAAAGTCCAGGACCAGATGGCTTCCAAGGTGAATTCTACCAAAATATAAAGAAGAGTTAATGCCTATTCTTCTCAAAGTATTACAAAAAATAGCAAAGAAAGGAAAACTTCCAAATTCATTATATGAGGCTGGCATTATTTTTTTTTTAAAGATTTTATTTATTTATTCGACAGGATAGAGACAGCCAGCGAGAGAGGGAACACAAGCAGGGGGAGTGGGAGAGGAAGAAGCAGGCTCATAGCGGAGGAGCCTGATGTGGGGCTCGATCCCATAACTCCAGGATCACGCCCTGAGCCGAAGGCAGACGCTTAACCGCTGTGCCACCCAGGCGCCCCCAAGGCTGGCATTATTTTGATACCAAAACCAGATAAAGACACCACCAAAAAAGAACTACAGTATTTCTAATGAACATAGATGCAAAAATCCTAAACAAAATATTAGCAAACAAAATTAAACAATACATTAAAAAATCATTCAATACAATCAAGTGGGATTTACTCCTGGGTTGCAAGGCTGGTTCAATATTCGTAAGTCACTCAACATGATACGTCACATTAATAAAAGAAAGGGTAAGAACCATATGACCATTTCAATAGATGCAGAAAAAGCTTTCAACAAAGTATAACATCCATTCTTGATAAAAACCCTGAACAAAGTACATTTAGGGGGACATTTCCCAATATAATAAAGGCCGTATACAAAAGACCCACAGCTAAGATCATCCTCAATGGAGAAAAACTAAGAGCTTTTCCTCTACGATCAGGAACAAAACAGGGACTTCTATCCTCACTAATTCTATTCCACATAGTACTGGAAGTGCTAGCCACAGCAGTCAGACAACACAAAGAAATAAAAGGCATCCAAATTAGCAAGGAAGAAGTAAAACTTTCACTATTTGCAGATGACAAATTACTTATATAGAAAGCCTGAAAGACTCCACCAAAAAACTGCTAGAACTGACAAGCAAATTCAGTAAAGTCACAGGATACAAAATCCATGTGCAGGAATCTGTTGCGTTTCTATACACCAGTAATGAAGCAGCAGAAAGAGAAATTAAGGAATCAATCCCATTTACAACTGCACAAAAAACAGTAAGATACCTAGGACTAAACCTTACTAAAGAGGTGAAAGACCTGTACTCTAAAAACACTGATGAAAGAAATTGAAGAGGGCACAAAGAAATGGAAAAACATTCCAATGCTTATGGATTGGAAAAACAAATATCATTAAAATATCTATACTACCCAAAGCAATCTACACATTTAATGCAATCCCTATCAAAATACCAATAGCACTTTTCACAGAGCTAGAACAAACAATCCTAACATTTATATGGAACCACGAAAGACCACGAATGGCCAAAGTAATCTTGAGAAAGAAAAGCAAAGCTGGAGGTATCACAATTCTGGACTTTAACTATATAACAAAGCTGCAGTAATCAAAACAGTACGGTACTTGCACAAAAATAGACACATAGATCAATGGAACAGAATAGGAAACCCAGACATGAACCCACAATTATATGGTCAATTAATCTTTGACAAAGCAGGAAAGCATATCCAATGGGAAAAAGATAGTCTCTTCAACAAATGGTGTTGGGAAAACTGGACAGCCACATGCAAAAGAATAAAACTGGACCTCTTTCTTACACCATACACAAAAATAAATTCAAAATGGATTAAAGACTTAAATATAAGATCTGAAACCATGAAAATCCAAGAAGTGAACACACACGGTAACCTCTTTGACATCAGCCATAGCAACTTCTTTCCAGATATGTCTCCTGAGGCAAGGGAAACCAAAGCAAAAATAAACTATTGGGACTACATCAAAATTAAAAAACTTCTGCACAGTGAAAGAAATAATCAACAAAACTAAAAGGCAATCTACAAAACAGGAGAAGATATTTGCAAATGACACATCAGATAAAGGGTTAGTATCCAAAATATAGAAGAACTTATAAAACTCAACACCCAAAAAAATGAGTAATCCAATTAAGAAATGGGCAGAAGACATGAATAGAAATTTCTCCTAAGAAGGCATACGGATGGCAACAGACACATGTAAAGATGCTCAACATCACTTATCAGGGAAATGCAAATAAAAACTACAATGAAATATCACCTCATACCTGTCAGAATGGCTAAAATCAGTGACACCAGAAACAACATATGTTGGTGAGAATGTGGGAAAAGGAGAACGCTCTGCACTGTTGGTGGGAATGCAAACTGGTGCAGCCACTCTGGAAAACAGTATGGAGTTTCTTCAAAAAGTTAAAAATAGAACTACCCTACAATCTAGCAATCAAACTTCTAGGTACTTACCCAAAGAATACAAAAATATTAATTCAAAGAAATACATGCACCCTGATGTTTATAGCAGCATTATCTATAATAGCCAAATTATGGAAACCCCAAGTGTCCATCAACTGATGAATGGATAAAGAAGATAATATATATATTACACACACACACACACACACACACACACACACACACAATGGAATGTTACTCAGCCATAAAGAAGAATGAAATCTTGCCATTTGTGATGATATGGATGGAGATAGAGTATTATGTTAAGTTGCCAAGTGAGATAAATCATTCAGAGAAAGACAAATACCATGATTTCACTCATTTGTGGAATTTAAGAAACAAAACAAACGAGCAAAGGGGAAAAAAGAGAGAAAGAGAGTAGCAAACCAAGAAAAAGACTCTGAACTATAGAGAACAAACTGTTCATGACCAGAGGGGAGGTGGGGGGGGGGGGTTGGGGGAAATAGGTGATGGCGATTAAGGAGTGCACCTGTTGTGATGAGCACCAGGTGATGTAGGGAAGTGTTGAGTCATTGAATTGTGTACCAGAAACTAATATAACACTGTGTATTAACTCAATGGAATTTAAATAAAAACTTAGGGGAAAAAAGAAAGAAAAGAATGAACAATGAAGCAGAGAAAGAAGCAGAGAATGAAAGGTAGTGAGATGGAGGGAGAAGCTGCATGGTGACAGCTTGGATTCTAAATTGGGTTCTGTAAGAGCTCTCTCCATTCTATGGATCCCCCTTTCCTTGAGCTGCTTTGACTGGGTTTCTCACTTTTGAATGGTCTCTGAATGAGACACTGGGTGCTGCCCCAGTCTGATCCCGAAACTCAAATCAGTAGTTCCTCAGAAACAGACTCTTGTGTGCAAGTCCAGGCCATGTGGTTTCTCTGGATTAGGAGTCACCCTTCACATGAGTGAGGCTCCACTGGCTGTAAGAAAAAGAGTCATTCAGGTTACCTTGAATAATGAATTTTTAAAAAGATTTCATTTATTTATTTGAGAGACAGAGAGAGAGAGAGAGAGCATGAGGAGGGGGGAGTGGTGGAGGGAGAGGAAGAAGCAGGCTCCCCATTGAGCAGGGAGCCTGGCGGGGCTCAATCCCAGGACCCTGAGATCATGACCCGAGCCAAAGGCAGCTGTTGTACTGACGGAGCCACCCAGGTGCCCCCTAATGAATGTTTTTTTAAAAAAAGGATACATATAACACATAGAATAAGAAAGGCAGTAATTTTAACTGTCTAGCTCAGGCTAATGGAAGCTAGAGGGATTTTGAGATACAATTTATAAGGGAAATCACTACTTGAACGCATGTCTCACTCTCTGTACCAAGAAGGGAACGGTTATATTTCTAGAAACCCTTATCAGTGGAAAAGGCAAGGGCCTAAATCTGCATAACAACCTGACCCTCTCACTGTGCTTTGCCTGGAAACCTCCCATAACTAGCTCCCCTTCCTCCCCAACATCTTCTTTTGTCTTTAGCTGGAGATGATATTTAAGGTGGTGGCTTGGGCGGCTTCAGAGAGTTACTCAGGCTTGCTGGATCTCTCCCTTGTACACAGGAGGTATACATGTCATTAAACTTCTGTTTGCTTTTCTCCTGTTAACCTGTCTTTCATTATTGGGGGTGGGGGGAGGGAGGGCTCAGTCAAGAACCTAGAAGGGTAGAAGGAAAATTATTTTTCCTCCCCTGCATTATTTACTAGGATGAGGGCCCAGACTCTGTAAAGCTACATGTTGTTGTTGTTGTTTTTCTAGTAGAGGGGCAAATGATTTCTTTCCTGAGGAAAGATTTGATTGCCCTGTAGGACATTAACCAGTTTTGGTTCCAAATTTTCACTTTTATTTCAACGTGCCATTACCAACAGTCAATCTAAGTCTTTGGCCTTCAAATTCTACATGAAAATAGCTTTACCATTTTCTGATTCTCTAGTTTATGAAGTAAATAAATCTTTGATACACATTCACTATGTGCTTATGTAATCATCATGTTTAATTGCTTGAAAATTACACTTTGACAACTGAACCAAATAGGCTGGGGAAAATCTTTGGAGGCTTGTCAGATCCAGGTACTGGTCAGAGGCAACAAGGGCAGAACCAGGCTATTCTTCATCATGGCTGACTTGAGGTTTATTCCAAGATCTGAGTAACCTGGACTGGGGTCAGATCGGGAGTGGGGTGAGTTCCATTGCTGGGACACCCACGTAGTGAGGAAGGATGTAGCCCATAGTAGGGGAGACAAAGCAGGAAGGATGATGACAGTGAAGGGGAGAGATTAAGCTTTTCATTAAACTGGGAAAACAGACACATGTATTGCGGATAAAGAGAGAACCTTCACTCAATAAGCAGAGACAAACTGGGAACATCCCTTATTCAGGAAGCTCTGATTAGGTGCCAATACTCATATCTTTATTAGTGTTCAGAACTTTATTAGTAGAAATATTATTACATGTAATCTAAGTCCGTAATTAGCTCCCACTTTTTAAGAAGTTTTTAAGTTAATGTACGGTGTAATGTTGCAGGTGTACTATACAGTGATTCAGCACTTCTATGCAACAGCTGGTACTCATGACAAGTGCACTCTTTTTTTTTTTTTTGAAAGAGAGAGAGCACACATGCACCCAGGGGAGGGGCAGAAGGAGAGAGAGAATCTTAAGCAGGCTCCATGCCCAGCGTGGAGCTCCACGCAAGGCCCGGTCTCACCTGAGATCATGACCTGAGCCAAAATCAAGTTGGACGCCCAACGGCCTGAGTCACCGAGGTGCCCCATGACAAGTGCACTCCTTAATCCCCATCACCTCTTTCACTCATCCCCCCACTCACCTCCCCTCTGGTAACCAGCAGTTTGCTCTAGTTAGGAGCTCCTATGTTTTGATGGCCTAATAGTGCTAGCAGCTTTTCATACAATATCGCGGATCTTTACGCTGGTCCTGGTAATTGGTGACACCAGAAGAAGGGGACTTGAAGAAAGTGAAAAACACATCTGTGTTTTTGCACAGTTAGAATTGTTACAGAAAGAACTTAAACCTAAGTTTATCTAATTCCACAGTCCATCTGCTCACCCATCCCTCTCTCATTCCCTTCCTCCCTCTCTATCCCTTCCCTCCCTCTCTCCTTCCCTCCCTCCCTCTCTATCCCTCCCCTCCCTTTCTCCTTCCTTCCCTCCCGATCTCAAACATTAATGAGGACCTACCACGTGCCAGACGCCATGCAGACAGCGGGGAAACAAAGTCCTTGCTCTCAGGGAGCTTACAACACAGAGAGTAATAATAATAATAATAATAATAATAATAATAATAATAATATCTCCCGTGACAGCATATTTCCTTGTTTCTTGTTTTATGCCCATCAGCAGTGCATTTTCCTCACGCTACATCCCCCACCCTGGCGCGGAGCTGTACCCTGGCCCGGAGAATCGGGAGCATTTCATAAAACACCTGCAGTCCCTTTGTCTGGGGCCTTCGTTGGAGAGAATCGGACACAGCAGCAGACAAAGCTGCTGGAAGCCTCCGTGGCAGCGGCAGCCAAAAGCTTACTGCTCCTTTGGAAGGCAGCGTGTGCGCCTGTGGAAGGGAAGCAGTGGGCGGCTCCTGGGGTCAGAGTCAAGTTCACCTGCCAGGATCCCCTACCCCCCCCCCCCCCCCCCCCCCGGCCTCCCTCCAACCCTCTCAGCCTGGGAGCAGCAACCGCGGATTCTCAGAAGCTTCCCGCACTCTGAGGGGTCAGGAGTGATCCTTGCAGGATGAGTAGCTGAGTTAAAATTCATGCTAAGAAAGCATCTCTATTAAGTCAGGATCTCAGCGGAGAGAGTGGGCAGTGATTAAAACAGGCGTCAAACCTGCATCATTAGCCCACTCTGCGGAGCTGCTGCACCTGTTTATAGGACTTCCGGTTGCAATGCATCACTGAAAACAAGGAGCCGATAACATCTCAGAAAACAGAGGTTTCCAGAAACTTTGGGGACACTGACACTTTGGAGGCTGTGCCTGGAGAGCACTGCTTTTTTTCTTTTTAAAGCTGTTGAGGACTTTTAAAAATGTTTTTGGTTTATTGTTACATTAACGGGGCCTCTAAATAACAACTTTGTATTTCAACCGCTTGGAGGAATTCCCCCTGATTCTGAGTGAAGGAGGGAGGCCAGGGACCGCTAACCCAAGGCCTGGGGCGTTCGGGTGGAAGGCTGTGTGCAAACAACCTCGGGGTGGGGGTCCTGTTTCCCCGTTGCCCCACGTCCCAGTGACATCACCTGACCCAGGTCCTCCTCCTTGTGTGCGGGGTGGGAGGGGTGGGGTTACAGTGGGTGCTGATGAGGCCACGGTCACGGATTCTGTGAGGCCAGCTACTACCAGGCTCACAGCCCCCAGGCAGCACTGCTAAGCCGGGCTCTGTGTATTCTCAAACTCGCGGGCACCTCGGAGTCACCAGGAGAGATCTAGAAAACCCGGACGACCAGACCGCATCCCAGACCAGTGAACTCAGACTGTCAGGGGGCCAGGCATTGGTCATTTTAAGTGTCCCCGCGTGATTCCAGTGCTCAGACGAGTTTGGAGAACCACAGTCCTGAGATCATGAGAGTGAGCTGGTCTCCCAAATCCATGCACGCAGACGCAAACACAGCCCAAAGGGTCGCAGGTGCGCAGCGCACGTGCACCTCCGTTTCTCTACAGTGAACAGCGGGGCTGGGTCAACAGCGTGGCATTCTCGGGGGAGAGGGTACCTGCCTCCGTGGCGTAGCACCAGACAGCCATGCTCTGAGCCATGCTCTCATTCCCATTTTACAGAGCAGGAAAGTGAGGCACAGAGCACGGGCAAAATCCCTGAGGGCCCCAGACTGGAAGAGGCGTTAATGGTGCCCCAGGGATTCTACTCCATCCTTAGAGCGAGGAGAGACCAGTACAGATTTCACTCTGACTTTGTAAGTGGGCGGCTGGCCAAAGCTGGCCCTTAGGGTGAACAAATTCGAGCTTTTGCATCAAATTTCCATTTCAAAGAGCCAACTCCCAACCCCAAATCCAGTTATACTGGTTCTCGCAGCTCTGGAATTGGCCCCCGTTAATAAATCCTCAGTGCTGATGAGCAGAACTTTCCCTTTACCTGGCCACTTGGATGTGCTGTTATCCATTGTCCGGCACCAGACGGATGGAATGGTCCAAGCAATGGTAACGCTTTAAAAAGTTTCCACCTGGGCTTCTGCTGAGCCCAGCTCTCACTGAGCAGTTGTGAAGATTAAATCATCTGTTGAGCCCTGAGAAAGTGCTCTTCTCCTTCAGCCAAGCAGGGGGCCCTGGGGATGGAGAGAAAGAAGAGAGCAGACGGTGTCATGGGGGTTGTGCGGGGGGAGTGGGATGTGTCTCGGGCTGGCAGGGGTGGGTCAGCATGGCGCTCTTCACTGAGACCCCCTTGTGCTGAAGCACAGAGATTCCAGAGGGCTGGACTAAGGCATGGCTCCCCCAGCCAGAGGGAGGAGGCATTGGCCCCGCTGAGGGGTGGGTTGGGGCAAACGAGGTGTTTGTTCTAGGGACCCCGCTATGGATGGGTGAACATGGATATGACGGGGGGAGTTAGGTGGGGAAGGAGCAGAAAGAAAAAAACCCACAAGGACAACCCAACAAGAAGGCTCTTCATGTGTTGGTCGGCCACGTGCCTTGATTCTGGAATGGCCTCTCCTACCCCCCGCATGGCTGCAGTCTTCCTAAATCCTACCTCTGCCAAAACCACTCCAGCAGTGAACCTTCCGTGACTTCCCACCGGACAGCGTGATGTTCAGACCCCTCGCTCAAAAGGCCAAACCTCTCCCCAGTTCGATCTTTCCCTGCCTGTCTGGTGTTATTTCCACTTCCCCACCACGTACCTGGCACTTCCGAAGGTTGGGTCTAATTGCTGTTCCCTGAAAATGCTCTGAGGTGTCCCTGTGCCAGGCCTCTGTCTCTGGGGAGATGATCTATGTCGTCTCCATCCCCCCACAGCTCCCCCCAAGCCCAGTTCACGGTCATCTGCCTGCTGGTCAGTGGTCTCCAGCGGGGCCCCTCTTCCCAGCTTCCCAAATCAGGGCTTGAGGCTTGTCATGGCGCCCCACAGAGCAGGCACCTTTTTTAGGCTAGTGTGTGCGTGTGTGTGTGCGCGTGTGTGTGTGTTCATAGACAGATGTTCATAGAAGGAAGGACAGAAACATTAAAAAGATTCCTTCTATCCCGTACAAGAGGGATCCTAGTAGCTAGCAGGTGCTCAGATGAGTTAGTTGAGTGAGTTTTCTATCGCTGTGCAACAGATTAGCACAACGGTAGTGGCGTAAACGGCATCTGCTTATTATCTCACGGCTCCTGTAGGTCAGAAGCTTGGGCCTGGGGTGGCTCGATGCTCTGCTCACGATCACTCAGGACTAGACTCAGGGGTCAGCTGGGGCTGCATTCTAACCTGGCGCTTCAGGCTGACTTCCAAGCTCATTTCCCGTGGTGGTGGTAGAATTCATCTGTGGTTGTAGGACTGAGGTCCCATAACATAATCCTGGGATCGATGCAGGAGTCTACCCACACTCAAAAAGGAGGGGGTTATATAAAGGTGAAGGTCATTGAGGTCATCTTAGAATTCTGCCTACCATACAGTGTTAATCAATAATGTGCTAACTAAATCTTATCTTTGGGTCATTGGATTCTGGATCTATTTATGGGCGCTGGTCTTTTTGATTCCTTCCTGAAGTTGTATATACAATTTTTGTGCATGCGTGCATGTATGTGTCCTTTTTTCTGGGAAGAAGATCCATCATTTTCAAGATTCTCAAAAGGGTGTTCGCCCTTGGGGCGCCTGGGTGGCACAGTCATTAAGCGTCTGCCTTCGGCTCAGGGTGTGATCCCAGCGTTCTGGGATCGAGCCCCACATCAGGCTCCTCCGCTAGGAGCCTGCTTCTTCCTCTCCCACTCCCCCTGCTTGTGTTCCCTCTCTCGCTGGCTGCCTCTCTCTCTCTGTCAAATAAATAAAATCTTTTTTTTTTTTTTTTTTAAAAAGGGTGTTCACCCATCAGACATTCACACCAGGTGAATTAATTCAGAACCTCTGGGAATGGTGAATTCTCCCGGGCAGCCTGGGTGGAGAGCCACCTTTGCGGAAGAAAACTCTGGACTTGGAATGTAAGAGAAATCACCCTGAGCCTCTTGCAGAGGGGGTAAGAATGGTAAATCCTTTCACAGTTGCTACGAGGATTTAAGTGTGTAAAAGTGCTTTATAAACTGTGACCTGTTGTCGTTTGCGAACTGTCTTATCCGTGTGAAGAGAAGCTGATAAGGGAGTGCGAGAAACATTCTGAGTGAAAAAGAAGGTGGAAATTCACATCTATCAGAGTTGAGTAGTCAATACTGTGTACTTTTCAGGTCTGCTACTGCTGGGACCAAGAAAACTGTCATAGCCTTTCTGAAAGGCAATTTCCCAATGTATATAAGGCGTGTAAAAAATAGCCAGGCTGTTTGACCCCAAGATAACATTTCTAGGGATTTCTCTTCAGGATTTAATTAAGGACATGTATTAAGATTATCGTGGTGCAGGATGGAGACGATCTAAATTTGTTACAATTAGGGATTGTTTAACGATAGATTTTATTTCAACATTGACATTCGTTTGCATTTAAATATTTGAAAGAGTCTTAGAGTAAATAGTATAGATGGTATGTATAATATGTTTACACTGACTTTTATTTTATTTCGTTTATGTATTTATTTTTTTAGTGAGAGAGTGACAGACTACACGAGGGTGGGGGAGAGACAGAGGGAGAGGGAGAGAGGGAATCTTAAGCAGGATCCATGCCCAGCGCGGAGCCCGACCCGGGGCTCCCTCTCACAATCCTGAGATCATGACCTCAGCCAAAATCAACAGTCGGGCACTCAGTTGACTGAGCCATCTAGACACCCCTGCACTTATGTTTAAAGACACCAAGATGGACTTGCACCAAAATAGTGATGGTAGTTTATAGGTGATGAAATTTTGGAAAATATTATTTTTTTCTTATGTTGAATCTGTATTAATTTTAAACATATTTTTCATTTATATTTATTTATTTATTTTTAAAGATTTTATTTATTTATTTGAGAGAGAGCACAAGCAGTGGGGAGGGACAAAGGCAGAGGGAGAAGCAGACTGCCCGCTGAGCGAGAAGTCAGAGGGTGGCAGTCCCAGGATCTTGACCTGAGCCAAAGGCAGATGCTTCACCGACTGGGCCACCCAGGCGCCCCCATATTTTTCATTTAAAAAGAAAATTCAGGTAAGTGTCTTCGAGAGCCAGGGTGGCTTGCCGCCTTCCCGAGAGCAGCTTCCATTTGGAGCCGTGGGAAGAGCCTGGAGCAGAGAGGAGGCTCTCCCGATGCCAGGGGCTGACTCGGAGAGATAAAAGGATTATCTCCATTTCCCCCAAAGGCTGGTCCCCTGCCCTCTTGCGTGGTCAGGTGGGGCAGCCTCTCCTCAGCTGGGTGCTGCAGGAACGGGGTCTTCTCCCTGATCACTGTCCTCTGCACCCCTTCTCTTTGTCCCGGCTGGGGGTGCGGACCTTCTCAGCGGGCCTCCGCTGAACTAGGAGCTCTTACAAAGTGTGGAGCTGGCATCAGACACATGGGAGCTCGGGTCTAGGCTGCCCGACTAGTCAGCTGTGCGGCCTGAGGCCTGTAACTGAGATGCTCCGGGTTTGGGTTTCCTAAAGTCTAATCTCTAGTTGCCAGACAGGTTCTTTGGTAAGAACAGCTCAGACTGACCTAAGAAAGCCTGTGTGGACTTGGACATGTTCACATGGCGCTTTTTTCCCCAAGACTTTATTTATTTGGGAGAGAGCACGAGCAGGGGGAGAGGCAGAGGGAGAAGCAGGCTCCCGCTGAGCAGGGAGCCCCACATGGGGCTCCATCTCAGGACCTCAGGATCATGAGCCCAGCGGGAGGCAGAGGGTTAGCGGCCTGGGCCACCCAGGCGCCCCTTCCCCTGGCGCTTCTGACCAGACCATGTTCTCTGCGTCTCTGAACCCGTGTGTGATGTTCCAACTCCAGAACCGTGGCTCATGACCTGCAGGCTCCCGGGCGCACGAGTCCTCCGCGGAGCTGCTAGGGCCGCGCGTGTCTCCCTGCGGTCCTGTGCAAAGCGCAGCCTAGCCTTCTTCTCTCCTATGCAGCTCTTGCCGCTGCCCCGCCTCAGGACTGGAAACCTGAGCACCAGCCAGGGCTTTGGGCATTGGTGCCTCCATTACACTCTCCGCGGGATCTTCTAAGGTTTGACCACCACCAATCCAGGGCTTGGACACCGAGCAGAGGCTCTCAGATGCTGCCTGCCTCTGTGCTTCCCTAGCTGGCTGAGACTCAGTTGCTGGACACTGCTCATTTCTAGGTCTTAAATACTGATCGTGTACTCCCTTGTATTATCAGTACACTTTCACTCACAGGTGAACAAAACCCAACATAAAATGATTTAAGCAAAAAGTGAGTTTATTGCAAAAGTTTAGGAATACACTGCTTTCAGGCATGGCTTGATCCAGCCACACAGTCTATTACCGGGAGGCAGTCTTCCTCTGCCTCTTCACTTGTCTGCACTTTTGTGTTGGCTCTGCTCTTCAAAAGGATTGACCCTATGGTAACAGAATGGCTACAGGGGCTCTAGATCTTATTATACCTTCTCAGATTCAAGTCTGGTAGAAAATTCAAGTCCAGAATTCCCATCAAAGTCTTACAAACTCTCTCTGGCTTTGATGGGCTTACCTGTGCATTCCTGAGCCTGTCACAGAGCTCAGAAGGACAAGTCGCTCTGATTGACGGGAGTGTGGTGGTGGTGAGTTTTTAAAAACATACAGACCGAGGCGTTGGTGGTACCTTCCCAGATGAACGTTGCGGGCTTTTCCCGGAAGTAGAGGACATGGGTGCTAAGTGATCCGAGGGAGCAAATGTCCAATTGTCCCTTTTGTGTACACTGTCCGGACCCTTCACCGACTCTGTTGTGACCGAGGCCTGCAGCACCCTGTCTTAGGTTGTGACCCTGTGGTCAGCTCCTGCCTGGGACGGGAACCAGCTCCCGCGGTTCTCACTCTGGCCATATCCGCCCTGCCCCGAGCGTCCAACCTTTTCAACAGGCTCCGCTTTCTCCGACTACCTTTCATTATTACCATGTCCAAGCCCAGAAGCACAGCAATTTCTTTTGAGCTCCAGAGTGGTCGATGAGCAGCTGGATTCAGATAAAACGAAGGGTGAAGAAACCTCTTCTTTTAAAAACCTTTCCTTTCCATCACAGGTGATTTCACTCAAACTCTTAAAAGCTCAGGATAATTCACCCCCCACCAGGCTGCACTCAAAGGGAATGGCTGGTGGGCCTGAACTGATGGCAAGATACGAGACTGCACTTGTGTCCCAGCCACCCCCCACGGAAGCCGGGTTG
This sequence comes from Ursus arctos, assembly GCF_023065955.2. NCBI lineage: Eukaryota > Metazoa > Chordata > Mammalia > Carnivora > Ursidae > Ursus > Ursus arctos. The sequence continues at coordinate 2,443,082 of NW_026622874.1, read as the reverse complement.
AGGCTCCATTCCCCACCCTGCTGGTTAGACATAATGAAAAGGGGGCAAGCAAAGAAGGAGGCTCGGTCAGGGACTGACTGGCCGCCTTTGTGTTCTGGGCCACAGACAGAACCAGGGCAGCCAGTGCCTACTCGGGGTCAGAAGGCGATTCCAGCACGAGTCCTATTGTCTGCCTTTCATTGAGTGAGGGGAGATTAGCGGCTCACCTTCTCTATTTGCTCGGAGACACATTTCCATGAGAGCATACCCACAGGATGAGGACAGATACTCCCAACAGGGCAAATGTAATGAGACTAGAACCCCTCCGAAAAAGCTCTGAAACCCTTACTAGATGCCCAGGAGCCAGGACGGAGGTTGTCCTGCCGAGCCTCCCTTGCTGGGGCCTGGGTGGAGCTCATACCAGGAGAGGGAGCTGCACCCCAGACCCCACAGCTGGCCTTGAACTTCCTTCCATTCAGCAGCTGTGAGCCTGCATTCTGGAATTTGCTTTCCATGTGTCCAAGGAGGAACGTCTGTGGATGCTTGAAATTGGATTATTTCAAGTGAGCCCATGAGTCAGAATGACAGGAAGAGGACAAAATATGGATGCTTCCCCTAAACTTCAAGATCGAAAAGGACTCACCAACATTTGACGGGTGTTCTATGCTCGCTGCAGAATGGAGGACGTGGGGAGGTGATCGGGGCAGGATGGGATTCTCTCAAGGCCCCGCAGACCTTGCCCAGGGACCTCCGGAATGACAGCAGCAGGCATAGTGGGAGAATGGGACTTTGAGCTCTGGATTCTGGGAGCTCCCCAGTTTTCTCTGGGTGGGAGCACCCAGCCCCATTTGAAGACCCAGCTCAGCAGAGACAGAAGCACGGGTGACAAGAAAGGATGGGCGGGGATAGAGGCCCACGGTTCTGGCTAGCCCCCCTTGATCCCACATCGGGGTTGGTGTCACATGGTGCCCAAGGGACCACCAGCAGTGGCCTTTCATAGCACCCAGGTCTTGGGTTCAGGGCCACAGATTTACTTTGAACGGACAGGTGTAAAGCTGCCGAAACGTGGAAGAGCATCCTCAGTACCCTACGGGGCTGCCTTCGGTCCTCGGGCCAGAGAACCGATGCTGCTCGTGAACAAAAGGGCCACATCCGGCGTACTGGAGTTTCAAGGAGTGTCTTGGCATCTTACAGAAAGCAGACGTCGCAGTATTGATTCAATCCCTGTGAGGGCTTTGGCAGAGGCTGCCTGTCAGACTCAGACGTCCAGGGAAAAGAGCACAGGTAGGGAGCCTACGCGAACCTTCTTCTCATCCGCGTGAGTGCACCGTGCGCGATGTGGCCGTCAGGGATCGTGTCTGTTTGCTTTTACTTCTGGGCGGACAATGAGATGAGCAAGGGATTGACAGTCCGTGTTTGCTCCCAGGCCTGACCGACACCACCTGTTTGGGAAAGAATCTGTTTTTCTTGAACCCATCATGTGACTTCATTTCTTAATCAAGAAGATCAGATGGATTTTATAAAACAAACTGAACGAATTCCAGCGAGGCCAGAACCCAAGGACGTTTTCATAAATGTCAGGTCATTGCTGCTGTGTCCCCCTCCACCAAGGTACAAAACGTGCAGGCCACCCCCGGGGGCCCTTGCTGGCTCCAGCAGTGTTGCTCAGAAATGAAGAGCGCTTCGGCTGCGTGTAAATGGTCTACAGCGCCGAAAGGACGCGCACAGATCGACACTGAAGCCGTTAGCTCAGCCACCGAGACGTTTGGCTTCTGTCCTGCAGAATAGTGGTCCGCACTGAGTCCTCACGCTTGACGTCATGTCAGCACATTCTTTACTGAGCCCTCTTATTGAATCTCAATTACCAAAGTCCCGTGACTTTGAAATTTCTGGGGGAGTTGATCCCTTGGGGACTGAGGATGTGGTCTTAGAGAGCAGAGCCTCCTCTCGGGAAATGTGCTAATTCTGCTCCACGGAAGGAGGCTTCGAGAAGAGAGGACGTATTTCCATTTGGTGCTTGCAGCTTTATTTGCTTGTATCGCTTTGGGAAATGGGATGACTGCGTGTGCCTGTGTTACGGTTGACGGCATAAAGCAAGATTTCATGTCATACCTGAGAAATAAACAACTTCTGAACCTACATAAAAATAATGAAGCGGGCCAGCTCTCCCTGGGGATGTTCTCTGTCCCTGGAACCTGGCTTCCATTAATATACAGGAACAATGCCTGACATTGCTTCATAGTTATGTGCCTATCAACACCGAATTTATTAATACACCCCTAGGCTTTTCTCAAGTTCCGTATGGTGATGAACACAGTTTCAACGGTGATGCTATAAATCCATTTGGACATATCTTTAAAAAAGCAGCACGCTCTCTGCTGAATCATAAACTGTTTCCCGAGGTAGAGCTGTTTGGAAGGGCCTCTGTGGTATCAGGGCACGGTCAGGGTTGGGCTGGCCAGGCTGGTGCCCCTGTGAAACCCAGCACAGGGGATTCTGGAACGGTCCTGGCTGCTGAGTGAGGCCTTGCCCGTCCTCTTCTGCCATGATTTTACTTTACGACTTTGAGATGACTCTTCTCCCCAAGTCTTTGATCCCAAATGGTGAAAAAAGAAGATACCCATTGCCACCTTGAACCTGAGGAATGGTTGTGTTAAGTATCCATCATGTGCCAGCCACGTTGTTGGCACCTCATGCCATCCTCCTGGCACCCTCAGCGAGGCAGGGCCTGTCGCTCTTCCTGCGTTGCGGGGGAGGGAGTGAACTACTGAGGGGGTGGAGTCCTTGTCCCCAAGTGCACGGTCAAGATGAGCGCAGGCAGTCGGCCCAAACCTGGGTTCCGTGCAAGGATCGCTGCCCCCTGCCTCCCTCTTGCGCAGTTGCTGATCTGTGCCTGGGACCTTCGGAGGCACAGGACCAAGGACACTTCTTGGGGTACGCTGCTCGGTCACCTTTCCACAGCACCCTCAAAAGGTTCATTCCTTAAAAAACAAGCAAAAAAATTAAGAAGTAAACCACCAAAATAGACCCATTTCCAGTCTTGTTTCCCATCAGTTACACGGAGCTTTGGTTGCTCCCCACGCTGTCGCTGAGCAGAGAACTTTCCAAAGCCCTTGAGGTTTTCTTTGGTCAACTCCTCCCAGCTCAGAAAGCTTTCCTAGACCCATAATAGCCGTCAATATAACTGAAATGCAATGATTAGATCCTAAAAAAACAAGAGGGGTGAGTTTGGTAAGGGGTTTCCCCTTTTCTCCTTCCCAGGTCAGGTACTCAAATTCTTACCATATAAAATCTTTAAGGAGGAAGCATCCCCACAAGGCCGTCCACACAGGTTTCTGACACAAGTGAGATTTCTAATCCAGTTCGTGGAGCAAGAATGCACACCTGGCCCAAATCCTGGCACCACCAGCTGGGGAGGAATTTCTCTTCCGTAAGCATTGGTTTCCTCATCTATAAAGTGGGGATGATATTAGTAACTACCTCTCACTGTTCATTTTTTTAAGATTCTTTTTTTTATTTTTAACTAATCTCTACACCCGACGTGGGGCTCAAACTCACAACCCCCAGATCAAGAGTCGCACGCTCTACCAACTGAGCCAGCCGGGCACTCCCTACCTCTCACTGTTCTCAAGAGGACATACGCAGAGAGGTAGTCAGCATGCCAGCAGGGACATAGCAAGTCAGTAAATGTGCCCATTGCCGTCATGGAGGCCATCTCATCTTTGCTCAAATGCCCTCAGTGATGGGGAGCTAACTACCTCCCAGAGTAGCTCCTTCCAGGAATCTTAGAATTCAAGACATGAGAGACCAGTTAGTCCACAGGCAAGAAATCGAAGGCACAGAAAGATCAAGGGCTTTAGCCAAGGAAATACCACCAGTCAAGGGCAGAATCAACATGAGAACTTCAGAGCTCCTGACACGGACTCCAGTGTCCTTTCCCTGTTGCTCAAAGCTGGCTTCCCTGTAATATATATATATTTTTTAAAGATTTTATTTATTCATTTGACAAAGAGAGAGCGTGGGCAAAAGCACAAGCAGGAGGAACAGTAGTTAGAGAGAGAAGCCAGCTCCCCAGCCAGGACCCCGATGCAGGACTCGATCCCAGCTCCCTGGGATCATGACCTGAGCTGAAGGGAGATGCTTCACTGACTGAGCCACCCAGGCGCCCCGATACTGGATCCTTTTAAAATGTGAGTTTAAAGGGAGATTTCACATTGTCCATGACTGGACTTGAATAAATGCTGGATTCTTGGCTTTTTCTTGGCACTGGTGAGTACCCCACAGATAGGTCGCAGAGCCAGACATGCTGCCCTTCCTCCCATGGCACAACTGAGCCATCTCCGATATTCCCCGTTCACGTTCTGGCAGAGTGCTCACCGCACACGACCAGCATTTTCTCGTCCCTGGTCTTACTGTGAGTAACATACGAGTCATCCTTCAGTTCATCCATTTGTTGCTCAAAATGAGCCCCCACTCTTGGCCACACCCTGCGGATACACGCATCCAAGGACGCTGCGTGCTCCCCGGATGCTAATGGAGAGGTGCCAAGATGGATCCATGAACTGGACGAGAGTTCATACGGTGGCGGCAGGTGCGTGGCACTCTCCAGAAGCACAGGGAAAGGTGGTGCCAGGCACGGAGGTCACCTGCAGATGTAGGGAGGTAAGCGGTGCTGTTAACGGGACGGACACTGCCAGTTGTTCAGAACCCTGTCTCCCCTGCTTCCTGGGCCTCAAAGCGCCCCTGGTCTCAGGAGGCCACATGACAGCCTTGTAGCCGATAAAACGCAAGCAGAAGCCACGAGCACTGCCCCTCCGCGAAGCCCACGAATTACCTACCGTGTGATTCATGGCTTGCTGTCTCCGTCTACGGGCTAGGTGTGGACAAGGAAGGTGACCTTGAAGCCACATCCTGCAGAAGGTGCAGCCACGAGCTGGAAGGAAGGGACCGGGCGCCTGGCTTAGAAGAGAGAGGCTCCTGGTGGCCCGGAGCACATGTCTGGGACGTGGTGCATGTGAGAAATAGCATGCTCTTCTGTTTGAATCCTTACGCTTTCGGGGTGAATTTGCTGTGGTTGAAGCAGTGAGTGTCACCTCGACAACTGCACGTAGTAAACCCGAAGCTGGGATTTATTTATGCCATGTTGAGACCAACCAAACGAGCTAAGCCGGTGCAAACTAGAGGCAGCCCTAAGCCTGGCTTCTGAGTCCACTAGACGACGCGCCAATGGGAGCTGGGCTCGCAACATGCTCTCCTCCTGGAAAATTCCATTTGAGATGTATTTAGGCCCTTATCCCTACAGAAATCATCGTAGCTCTGATTGAAATGCTCCTGTTTCTCGTAGATAACATGGCTTACCCTAGGGCTGGTTGCAGCTGCGGAAGATCTACAGCTTGCTTGCTTGCTTTCTCCCCTTTAAGCAGAAAGGAGGGAGCAGGAAGCAACATTGCTCCCTCTAAAGGGAAGGGAAAGAGGCTTGGCAGCCCGTGTATGGGTGTGGAAAAGGCAAAGAAGAGTGTTCTGCTTCTTGTCAGTGGGATCTTTCTGGGCTTTCCTCCAGTCAGTCAGGCTTTCCACATCTTTAACTTGACCTCAATCACATTGCATCATATCTCATTATAGTTTTTTCATCACTTTTGACAAGTCTGCCACAGAATAATCCACGGGCTTTGATCAAATAGGGAATAAATCTAGTAAGAACACGATCAAGTAAGGAATAAATTAGAGAATTTATAAGAAAAAGAGAAGGCTGTCTAGTTATTCCTCTGGTACCCACATAGCCAACACTCCTATTTATTCGTTGGTGCGTCTGGACTAGTCACTTACTGCTAACTGACCAAGTGCCCCAGAAGTTGGTGGAATATGATTTGTCATTCATTATCTCACAATGTTTCTGAAGGTCAGGAATCTGGGGACAGCTTAGCTAGCTGACTCTGGCTCAGGGTCTCTCATGGGGTTGCGGGGGCTGGAGAACTGCATTCCAGATGGTTCCCTGACTTGCTTGTTGGCTGGAGGCCTCGATATTCATTATTCAGATTTTCAGTAGGTGGGCCTTACCATAGGGCTGCTCATGACATGTCAGTTCACTGCACCCAGAGTGAGCAATTTTAGAGAGAATGAGTGAGTGAGGAGGCCACAGTGCCTTTTATGATCTAGTCCCCGAAACCATACATCACCCCGTCTGCTTTGTTCTTTTCATTAGAATTGAGTCACTAAATCCAGCCGGCCCTCAAAGGGAGAGGAATTAAATCCCACCTCTTGCAAGGAAGAGCATCGGAGAATTAGTGGGTGTATTTTAAAACCACTACAGTCCCCGATATTGATAGAGTACCTTCTTTGTACCAGGCACCAGTCACGGCCCTGAAGATCCAGGAGCAACAGAAGTAATGAATATTTAAACAGCATATCGCTCATAAACTTTAGCAATCGATGTCAGTGAATCAGCCTGGAGACATTTTTCCAGCCACTTTCCCCAGGATATACTGTAATAGCTCAGTCAGTTGACCAGTTGTCTTTGCTGATTGAGTGCCTGCCTTATCTTGGACAGCACAAAGAAGGAGTATACTATATATGGAACGTCTAGTTGAGTACACACCAAATTTATTATCTTCTACCTGGTATTTCTCAATCATAGATATACGTATTTAGATACGCCTCAGAGTACATATTGATGAACGTCAAAGAGACCTTCACGCAACCAAAGATTGACAGTCTTCCCCACAAGTTCTGTTTTCGGGCCACACGTTCTTGCTGAGAAGTTGCAGACAGAGTAAGAAGTAGAAACCAAACCAGAGAAAATTACCATAACCTTTGTGACATCATCACAGTGAGCCATAAATGGCTCATAATAATAGCAAGTGCCTAAACAATTGCATACTCACTTGTGAGATCAGTGAACTTATATGGCTCCCTTTACACCCCTGCTTCTGATAAATGAGTAAATGGAGGTGACCTTGGGTAACCCTGGGTGCTGTGATGTGTGCCAGCTCTGGCTTCAGACAAGCAATGCCTTACCATCCGAAGAGGCAGCTCTCCACCCTGCCCCCTACACCCTCACAGCCCTGTGCAGAACGCACTGGCTGTGGCCCCCACTCGAGACTCCTAGAATCACGCAGTCAGAGGTGGAAAGCGCCCTGGGACACGAATTAGTCCAACTTCTCCATTGACCATCGTAGAGACTGAGACTTACAGAAGAGAGGGACTCACGTTGGATCATGTGGTGGTTGGTGGCAGATGTGAGATGGCAACCCAGATTTCCTGGTTCCGATCCTGACTTCTCTCTCTAGAGTCTATTCTGCCTCTTGTGGGAGCAGTCCCCGCGGATGCCCATGGAGCAGGGGCAGCGCCATGTTTTTGGAGGGAAAGGCAGTTGGCTGTTACTGGCCTCTGCACATCCTCATCTTCACAAATTGCTATCCAAACATTTAGTGAAATGTGATGATAGCCAATGTTTCTGAGGACTCTGTTGCCAGGAACTGTTCCCAAATTCATTTAATTTTCACAAAACCCCCATGAGGTTATTATTTCGATCCCCTTTTTATAGCCAAGGAATCCAGGCACAGAGAGGTTATGTAACTTGCTCAGAGCTGCGTGGGTCATAAGTAGCAGAGCAGGTGTTCAAATCCCAGAAATCAGGCTCTAGAGCTCATGCCCATTAGCACCAGGCTGGTACCAATGATAATTCTGCTCACCAACAATGCTTTCCTCTCAGTGCTTACGCTGTTCCTGGGTGGGGGTGGTCTTTGCTTGTGCTATGTCCCAGCTTCTGTACTCCTAATTCGCTTCTTTACAACCCACAGCAAGCCCGCCTCTTTTGGGAAGCCCTCCCGGATGCCTTTCTGGTGGTAAGGCAGTAACTTTGCTCCTGGATCCTTGCAACACTTTTCTGGCCCATACTGTGGCAGAAGCTGTCTTTCCATGCAGGTAAATGACAGTCGTAGATAAGACAATGGCATGAGCAGGGGGCTAGAACAAGAAGGCGGGGGGTATGAGTCTCCATTGAGCCACCAACGTGCCTAGTGATGACCCTGGAAACTCCGTCAAGGCATCTGAGATTCTGAATCTGCAAAAGTGGGGCTGGCTATTCTGCAGGTCCTCAGCGAAATGGTCGATGCAGGCGGCTCATCAGTATATGCTTGAACACTAGGAGAGAAGGGGTCAGGGAGCAAGGTTGGGGTGTTCTTAATCCTCATGCCACGGTTTACTCACTATTTGCCAAGGGAAACCACACCTGTACTCTGGGGAGATCTGGGGTCACCATTTTAACCAAGAGGTCAAAATGAGCATCATTGGTGGAGGGACGACCAGAAATTATGGGTCTTTTGATGTGATGTAACACAGGGTGCACGAGACCATCTCTGACAGCTTGAAGGAGGTACGAGTCATATACCGTACAATTCACCCACTTAAAAAGTGTGGTTTTTAAGAAAGATTTTTATTTATTTATTATAGAGAAAGAGAGTGTGAATGTGCAGGGGAGGAGGGGCAGAGGGAGAGAGAATCTCAAGCAGACTCCTGCTGAGTGCAGAGCCTGATGTGGGGCTCGATCTCACGACCCTGAGATCACGACCTGGGCCGAAATCAAGGGTCAGATGCTTAACTGACTGAGCCACCCAAGCGCCCCAGTCTGGTGGTTTTTTATATTCATGGAGTTGTACAACCATCACCGGAGTCCAATTTCAGAATGTTTTCATCACCCAAAAAGAAGCTCCAGACCCATTAGCGGTCACTCCCATGCCCCCTCCCAATGCCCCCAGCAACCAGGCCGCTGCTAATCTACTTTGTGTTTCTACAGATTTGCTTCTTCTGGACACTTCATTCAATGGAGTCATGGAATAGGTGGTCTTTTGTGACTGGCTACTTTCACCTGGTTTGTTTTCAAGGTTCATCTGCCTGTCAGTGCTTCATTCTTTTTTATGCCCTAATAGTATCCCGCTGATTGGAATGGACTATACCACATTTTATTTAGCTATCGGTTGGTGGACACTTGGTTTTTTCCACTTCGTAGCTCTTATGAATAATGCTGTGGTTGACACACATGTTTTTGTGGGGACATGTTTCATTTTCCTCTTCGGTCTATTCCTTAGAGTAGAAATGCTGGGTCATAAGCTAACGTTACATTTAATACATGTATTTTTTATTTTGAATAAAATTAAACACTTTTTCTCCTTTATTCTGTTAATATTATATATTCTTACAGTGTCTATTAAGACTTTATTTTTTTACAGTACTTTCAGGTTTATAGAGAAATTGAGAGCAAAGTACAGAGATTATCCACACATCCTCTGCCCCCCCACATCCCCACCAGGGACGTACATTTGTTACAATTGATAAACCTACATTGACACGTCATAATCACTCAAAGCCTGTCATTTAATTAGGGTTCACCCTTGGTGTTATACAATGACATGCATACATCATTATAGTATCATACAGAGTATTTTCTTTCTTTCTTTCTTTCTTTCTTTCTTTCTTTCTTTCTTTCTTTCTTTCTTTTTAGAAAGAAGAGCGCGTGTGTGCATGCCCCTTGCAAGCGTGGGGTGTGTGGGGGGACGTGGGGCAGAGAGAGAGGGAGGCTCTGTGCTGCTCGATCTCACAACCCTGAGATCATGACCTGGGTTGAAATCAAGAGTCGGATGCTTAACTGACTGAGCCACCCAGACACCTCTCATACAGAGTATTCTCACTGCCCTAAAAATCCTCGGTGCTTGTCCTATTCGTCCTTCCCTCTCACTCTAACCCCTTAAACCACTGATTCTTTTAGTGTCTTCATGGTTTTACTTTTTCTGGAATGTCGTACAGTTGGAATCATATACTGCATTCTCCTTTCAGATTGGCTTCTTTCACTTAGTAACGCGTGTTACAGTTCCTCCACGTCTTTTCATGACTTCATAGCTCATTTCTCTTTCATGCTGAACAATATGTCATTGTCTGGATGGACCACAGTTATTCATTCACCTACTGAAGGACATCCTGGTTGTGTCTAAGTTTTGGCAATTATGAATAAATAGCCCATAAGCATCTGTTTGCAGGTTATTGTGTGGCCATAAGTTTTCAATTCCTTTGGGTAAACACAAAAAGCACAATTGCCCAAATATATATTAAGAATATGTTTACTTTTGTAAAAAACCACCATGCTATCTCCCAGAATATCTTACAACTTTGTATTCCCAGCACCAATGAATGAGAGTCCCTGTTGCTCCCCGTCCTCACCAGTATTTGGTGTTGGTTGGCATAGGAGTTCTTTGTATATTTTGGATAACACTTTCATCTGATGTGTCTTTTGCAAATATTTTCTTCCAGTTTGTGGCTGATCTTTTCATTCTTTTCAATTGTCCTTTGGAGAAAAGAAGTCTTAGATTTTAATGAAATTTAGTTTATCCATTATTTTTTTCATGGATCATGCCCTTAGTACTAGCACCAGACCCACAGCCATCTGGGTGCTCTCCTATGCTCTCTTCTAGGAGTTTCACAGGTTTTCATTTTACATGTAGGTCTGTGGTCCACTTGGAGTTAATTTTTGTGAAGGATGTAAGGTCTGTGTCTAGAACCTTTTTTTTTTTTTTTTTTGGTGTGCAGATGTACAGTTGTTCTAGTACCTATTGTTGAAAAAAGTATCTTTTCTCCATTGTGTTGCCTTTGCTCCTTTGTTGAGGATCAATTGACAAGATTTATGCAGGTCTGTTTCTGGGATCTCTGTTCTGTTCCGTTGATCCATGTGTCTATTCGGGCCTTGGAGTTGAGTGGCATCAGTCCTCCAAATTTGTACTTCTCTCTCAGTGTTATGGTGGCTATTCTGGGTCTTTTGCCTCTCCATATAAATTCTAGAATCCGTTTGTTGACATCTACAAAATAACTTGCTGATATTTTAATTGGGGTTGCATTGAATCTCTAGATCAAGTGAGGAAGAATTGACATCTTGACAATACTGAACCTTCTTATCCATGAACACGGAATATCTCTCCATTATTTGGTTGTTCTATGATTACGTTTATTAGAGTTTTGTAGTTTTCCTCATATTGGTCATATACATGTTTTGTTAAATTTATACCTGAGTATTTCATTTGGGGAGGGTACCTAATGTAAATAGTATTGTATTTTAAATTTCAAATTCCACTTCCTCACTACTGGTACATAGGAAAGAGACTGACTTCTGTATTTTAATTTTGTGTCTTACAACCTAGCCTATTAGTTCCAGGAGGTTTTTTTGTTGATTCTTTTGGATTTTCTACATAGATGATCATGTCATCTTCACACAAAGTCTGTTTTATTTCTTTCTTCTCAATCTGAATCTTTTTTATTTCCCTTTCTTGTCTTACTGCAATGGCTAATACTTCCAGTCTGATGTTGAAAAGAGTGTCGAGAGGAAACATCCTTGTCTCATTCCCAATGTTTACAATTTTGAGGAATTGCCAGATTATTTTTCTAAGTGGCTGTGCCATCTTCCATTCCCATTAACACTGTATGAAAGTATGAAGTTTGCTTGTCAAACATGTTTAGTCAAGACCTTAGGTCTAACTTTCAGTTTACGGGAAGCATTGACCAAGAAAAATGTTGATGGGCACCACGAGGAAGCAATAAGAAAAATCAGATAATCAGAAAGTGAGATAATCTATAACTGGCCTGACCTCTTTAAAAAGTCAGTAAGTCAATTTCCTGAAGAAAAGAGGGGTGATGGTTAGAAGTTCAAAAAAAAAAGGTAACCACCAATTTCAATTGGACCTAGTAAGAACAAAACAAAACAGCTCCAAACAAACCATATTTTGGGACAAGTTGGGTTATTTGAATATACACTGGATTTCAGATGGCATTATGGATTTATTATAAAATATCCTTAGATAGGATATTAATATTGTGGTTAAATGGGAGAAGAATGTTCTTACTTCTAAGAAAGGTGGCTGAATTATTTAGGGGTTTCTAGTGTCATGATATCTGCAGCTTACTCTCAAGTTGTTCGACAATCTCTCTCTCTCACACACACACACGCACACAGTGATAAAGCAAGTAATAGCAGATGGTAGATTTTTAATAGAGGTGATGAATATGAGGGCTCAATATACCCCATCCTTCAGCTTTGGAGCAGCTGACATTTCTCACAATAAAAAGTTGGACAGGAAGGAGATTACAAGCACCATGATTTTTTAGCTTTAGCTCTCAATTAGACTTCAAACCCTGGAGGTCTGGGGCCCACTTTGTACCTGCCTAGCCCCTGTAACAAGCCCAGTGCCCAGCACCTCGAAGGTGTCCCGTCATCATGCTCAATACAGATGTCTCGTCATTAACCAGGAGGCAAGAGAGGAACGTGCACAGACTGGCCGTTCCAAGTGTTACTGGAGTGAAAGGCGACGCTGACATCCTTCATTCTTTGTAGCCCTGGCTTGGAAGATGAGTGGGTGGTAATTGGAGTCATGTACCCAAAGCCTGCCAGCAAAAACAAACTTTTCTAACTTTGCTCCCAGAACAGTTAATGCAAAAAGAAAACAGAAATTAGCATCACTCATGTTGATTGTTGCTTCTGCCCAAGGTGAAGCAAGTCAGCAAAGTAAGATCTTGGAATAAAATATAACCCCTGGGGTACTGAACTCTATTTGCCCTAAAAGCTAGAGATTTTTGGAAAGGCTCTTGGCAGCTACGCACCATTCCATTACATAGAGGGCATTTTCGTCACCAGCCCTGGGGGAGGATGGGTTCCTGGGGGATTTTATAAGAACATCAGGGCCACCTGGACCAAATAAGAGCAATCCTAAGCTAATATTATTGTTGGCCTTCCATTCTTTCCCTGACTTCCACTGCCAGGCGATGGAAAAGAATGCATCTTTCTTCATTTCAAAACACAAGTTGTATCACTTTTCCCCTATAGTATTGCTTTTAGGATTATGAGCGAGTGCTAGAAAAATAGCACGTACCCCAGGAGAAATGGAAAAGTAAGTGCTTGAACTAGATAAGTCTACATGGCCATTCCTCATTCAAAGATAGCACATCGCAAATCTTTCGGAGATCTCTAATTTCAAATGTTCCGCCCTGTTATTCCAGTAAACTGATAAGATGTCCTGGATATTCTTTTGTTTCGAAATTGAATCTATATTTCTCAGGTGACTTCTCTTCAACCCCTTGTGATACAAAATTCCTTTTTAATACACCAGGTCTTATTGGTTTGGGGGAAGGGTTGTCACCACGGATGGTGAAACACCGAGTCCTGTTTCCCTGATAGATGACGGCTTCGTTTGCTCAGAACATCTGACCTCGCGCATTGAGCTGCAAGGGCAGCGCTGGTGTCAATATTCTGCCTCTCTGTAGTCGTGTATCCAGACCTTGTATGGGTCCCACATGTATTCAACTTCTGTTTGCAGACACGTGGTGGGGTCATTGGTCTGCCCACACGTTACCTTTATTAGTCACTGCAGTCCTGGATTTCAGTGAGTAACAGAATGCAGGCTTTGGCGAGACCGTATTGATCATCAGTAAGACTTCCAGACAAAACCAATCCCCTTACATGTTACACGGGGGAAGAAGACGGACTCAAAAAGTAAGTGACTTGCCTCTGGTAGAATTTCCCAAGGGTTGGGCTTGTATCAGAAAAAGAAACCCGTGTTCCCACAGATTTGGTAAAATTCATGACAGATCCCTTTTTTAGAGGGTTTCAATGCACACTAACATATTGAAGGTTTAGGAAAGCATTGCAGTAAAGAAATCTGTTTCACTTTGTTTAATTCGGTGGTTGCTAGATTTATTGGCCTATGAGATTTATTTTTAAATTGCATAACATCAGTTAACATCTCAGGGAAGACTCTTGGGGAAATGATGACCCGTTAAAACCATAAAGAAGATAAAGAAGAACGTAGTATTCAGACAAACTATAAGAATCATTAGGAGACAATCAGAGCAATTTGCATGTTGATTGAACACTTGATGATATTAATGAGCTATTATTAATTTTTAAGTGTAATAACGAGATTCGGTTCTGGGTGGTTTTTTTCTTTTCTTTTTTTCTTTTTTTTTGACTCCTTTATCACATGCTGAAAAATTTACAAATGAATGACTTGGTATCTGAGGTTTGCTTCAAGATGATTCAGAGTGGAGCAGCTTGTAATAGGGGCTTCCTGAACCGACAGCATCTGAAAACGTTCAAGCATTTTTTTTAAAGGACAGGATCCTGTTCTTAAAAATTATTTTCTAGGGGTGCCTGGGTGGCTCAGTTGGTTGAGCGTCTGGCTCTTGGTTTTGGCTCAGACCATGATTCTCATGGGTCGTGGGCTAGAGCCCCACCTCGGGTTCCACGCTCAGTGGGGAGTCTGCTTCTCTCTCTCTCCCTCTGCCCCTTCCCCTTCTTGTGCTCTCTCTCTCTCTCTCTCTCAAATAAATAAAATCTTTTAAAAAATAAGAAAATAAATAAAATATCAGGGTCAGGTTCTGACCCATTCAGTTTATGCTTTCTGGTTAGGGAGCAGGTTGTTGGACACATTTCCTAGTAAAGCCCAAACCTAGGCATGCTTAGTTGTATAAAAATGGATGCGTCCAAGAAAAAGATGGTCCTGAGGGTCCTGTGATCTGTCCAAGAGCAGTGGGCTTTACTTCTCTCCCTTTCTTCCCCCTTCTCTCTCTCTTTTTTTTTTTTTTTGTGATTAAAACAAAGAAGCACAAAACAAAACCCAGAATGAATCAGTCACTCTACTGAGAGCTTCCATTCCACTCAAAAAGCAAATTAAGTAGGTTTGTTTTCCCATCGTATCCTACAACTGGCCCACATGGATATGGTGTATGTCCTCAATTTATAAGCAAACCCTCCTACGTCATAATGAAATGCAAACGGGTACCCAAGTGCACAGACGCGCTCGTCATCGCCAAAGGAAATGTCTGTGTGTTAAATCCTGGAGATTGCTAGTTGTCCTTCCGAATATTAAATGCCAGGGAGTTCATTACACTGGTTTATGACTTTATTAGAATGGTATTATATAATCTCAGCCACAGGTATTTTTACCTCTTTGATCTCATTATTCTGAGCTCAAACACTGGTAATGAGAGGAGCTTTGAGATTAGAATACATACATTTAACTAGTAATTGTGTTCTGCACTTGTTATTAGTCCTGCATCTCCTATCTTAAAAGGACAGGTCTTTATTCTTATAATTCACTGTTGACAGTCAGGCTCTACAGAGTGTAAGTGGGACTTTAAAGGGGTTTACATCTGATGGTTACCATTGTCCGAGCTCATGGGGACAAGGGACGAGTAGAGAGTGAGTATCCCAGCTTCTTGAAAGGACACAATGCTCTCCCCAGGCGTGAGAGACAAGCATGCATTCAACTAGCAGAACAAGACTATGAAAGTATTTGAATCAAGTTAGGGTCAAAGAGAGATCAAACCTTCCTTGATAAAACAGTGGGATCGAATCGTCAATGAACTACAGTCATACTCCTATTCTTCCAGGCTCTACTGCAAAGCCATTTTTTTCTGGCCCATTGAGGATCCCAAAATAAAGAGTTCTTGGCCAAATCAAGGACAGAGTTTAGTTAGCTTCCTGCTGTTCATTTCCGACCCTCTAGAGTCATTGGCTTGAAGTCAGATAGGTTTGTTTTGAATTGTTTTTGTTGTTTGTTTTATTTTTTAGTCCAGTCATATAATAGAAGAGATACGTACATTAGAGAGAGAGAGAGAGCCAATGTTGCAAAGAGTGGAGGGGAAAGAGGAGACTTTTAGCAAGGCAGTTTGGGATACAGTCCGAGAGAAACAGGACCTACTTCATAAGGCAGGGGGAGAGCTGTGTGATACACACGGGGTCCAGATAAGAGGGAGTCCTGTTTGGTTAGTGCCGAAGAATCTCCTCATTTGTGAGCACTAGCGAGACTGGGAGAAAAGGTCTCAAACCGCGAGGCAATCTGCACCCACTCAACTCATTAGCATGAAGGCTTGTCTACAGAACAATATCCCGGAGGAAGCCACTTCGCCTTTCATCTTTCTTTCTGTGCTTGTTGGGTGTCTGTATTCTTACCTTTTTAAGATTTTCTTTCTTTACCTAGAGCGCATGCGCAAGCAGGGGGAGGGGGGAGACTCTCCAGCCGACTCTCGCTGAGCCTGATGGGGGGCTCCGTCTCACGACCCTGAGATCACGACCTGAGTGGAAGTCAAGTGTTGGATGCTTAACCGACTGTGCCACCCAGGCACCCCCTTGCTCCATGCCTCCAAGTCTCTAAAGTTCTGGGCATCTTAGAGTCCTTGGCTGTTGGCAGGACTGTATGTAACCTGCCCCTCATTAGGGAAGGAGCCAGAGAGCTGCAGTGTGGACACCGGAGACAGTCATCAGCTGGGGAAACCGAGCTTCGTGAAATGCCACACCCCTGCTACGGACCTGGGGTCAGCAGGTCCGGCCTGGGGGCTCCCCTGAGACCTGACTTGGAAATGGATTCATAGATGCCAGTGGGCGTTGGAAAGATCCCCGAAAAGCTATCATTTAGACAATTGGGTATGTCTAGCTGCAGAGCTACCTTTGTTGTCCCCGTCGGCTGGCGTGCGGTCCTGCCACGTGATGGAAGGGGGTAGGATTAGTGTCCTTTTGACAACACCATCCAGCCAATAACTGGGATCGAATTTGCTCCGTAACAGTGTTACCAACCTGAGGATGATTTGTCTTTCCAGCTGGGCTGTAACCTTGAGGGGAAGTCCCACCCCACCCTGGCAACAAATACATTCTTTGCCGTAAGGGCTCTAAAACCAGTTTCAAGGTAAGGTAGCAGCCGGAAGCTAAAAAGTTCCAGGGCCTTCTCTCAGCCCGTGAGACTCTGTTCACAGAAATATACAAGGGGCAGGATGGAAAGCAAGGACCACGAGGTGTTCACCACCCCATCCCCAGCATCTAGCCCCGATTCCGGCATGTAGTAAGCATTCCACAACAATTTATGTCTCAGTAAATTCATATAGATAGATAGAGATAGAGATAGAGATATTAAATGACTATAAGAAATGACTGGATGAATGAATGTAAATTCTTTCAGCTTTAGTTTCAAGCTATTTTGCAAGTTTAATGATAAAGTCCAATCCACATCATTATATGGTTTATACTTATCTGTAGGGTTTCCTTGAGAGTAAAGACAAAAATGAGGCCTAAGATGGGAACGACATGACACCCTTTTCCTATAAAAAGAAGCTGTAGTTTTGTCAGAAGGTCAAAAGCAGTGGTTGTCAGACTTAACTAATCACTAGAAACAGCTGGGGAGATCGAAAAGAATAGATTCCTTAACACTTCTGGACATTCCTGGGGTGCCTGGGTGGCTTGGTTGGTTAAGCGTCTGACTCTTTTTTTTTTTTTTTTTTTTTTAAGCGTCTGACTTGAGTTCTGCTCAGGTCATGGTCTCAGGGTCCTGGGATCCAGTCCCAAGTTAGGCTCTGCACTCAGTGGGGAGTCTGCTTCTCCCTCGCCCTCTGCCCCTCCCCTGCGCTCTCTCTGTCAAATAAATAAATAAAATCTTTAAAAGAAAAAACAACTCCTAGAAATTCCTAATTCATTAGTTTAGGATAGGTCCTAATTATCTGGATTTTTAAAAATCTAATATGTTTTGTTGATGAGCTGGGTGCTGGGAAGTACTGGATCACCATGTCCCACCTGCCTAATGATGTGCATGTGGGCTCAGCACTGGTTCCCATTTCTCCGCTTTTTCTGGGCAATGGCGCCATTTTGGTATGGATAGGACTCAACGTTGCTTTTAAAGTGAAAATTGGGAAATAAGTGAGGTTTGGATGCCATATTCCGCATTCTCTGTGTTATGAGATGAACAGTGTTTCTCCCCCCATTCCTCCTGTCCCCTATTCGTATACTGAAGTCCGAATACCCAGTCCCCCAGCACACAACTATGGCGGGGACAGGGTCTTTAAAGAGGTATCATGACGTCATTGGGCTGGGTCTTAACTCAATCTCCCTGGGGTCCTAATAAGAAGAGGATATTAGGACATGCACATTCTTAAAGAGAAGGCCAGTTGAGGACACAGAGAGAAGGTGGTCATCCACAAGCCAAGGCTTTGGGAGAAACCAAACCAGCCAACACCTTGATCTTGGAGTTTTAGCTTCCAGAGTCATGAGGAAATAAATTTCTGTCATGGCACCCAGGGCACCATGCTTGGTTACAGCAACCCCAGCAAACTGACACACGCTTCCCCCCTTCCCCAACCAGGGGCCTCCGACTGTCTCTGGCCTCCAGGCCTCCCCAGCAGAACTGCGTCCTCTGAGGCCATCTCTACCTGGCAGGACGCCAAGGTCTAGAGGCGCCATGTCTGCTGACTCCCACCCGTGTAACAGAGGCTATCACCAGCTTGGGCAGGCGGAGAAGACGCTGTTCTGTTTCCCACCTCACCCTCTTGGCTGACCTCTCTCTAGGCCAGTCCCCCTGGGGTCTGCTAGGTGACACCAGGAGCTGATCAACCAATGTCCCTCCGAATGATTACCTTCTGGTCTAGACGCCTTCTCTAAGAGCGCCCTTCAACTAGGCGCTCCTTGGAATCAGGAATCCTACTGATTCTGGGCCCTCGATCGACACTTAGCAGAGTGCCCGGCACAGAGGGGATGCATGACGAGCTTTGTTTTCACAAACGAGGTGATCACCTTGCTTGCTCTCAGGGACTTCTGGTGACTGACAGCTCATTGCTGATTGACGTGGCAATTTCCTTACTTAGCATAATGATTAGGCCATACAATTTAGGACATAAACATTATAATTAACTTACATTATGAGTACAATATAGGCCAAAATTATGAGAAAGAAATAAAAAGGTTTTATATGTTATAGTCTTGGAACCATCTCCTTTCTATTGGTCTTTGCTCTGACCTATAGAAATAACTTTTTAAAAAAGATTTTATTTATTTATTTGAAAGAGAGAGAGCACATGAGCATGGGGGGGAGGGGCAGAAGGGGAGGGAGAGACACATTCTTCACTGAGTGGGGACCCTGACTTGGGGCTCGATCCCAGAACCCTGGGATCATGACCTGAGCTGACAGCAGATGCTTAATGGCCTGAGCCACCAGCCGCCCTGTGAATTCGTGTATAAGTTCCGGAGTAGCTAATCATGTATGTTCTAATCTCTCTTGTGTGAGTGTGTGTAGCCTTCTCACATATGAGATGGGATTCTCAGCTAGTAAGAGTACATTTACAACCATGCGAAAATCGATTTTATGGTCTTGACTACAACGTTTATCTTCCTTTATTAGTTCCCTGCCCTTAACAGAGCTTAACCAGGACTTGCTTTCTACCTGAAATAATATTCATGGCTATACCTTCACTCTCATCCCCAATTGTAACCTTCTCGGGGTGGGATCCAGGGCTGAATCATTCTGTACCCCCAGCACAGACACCCCCAAAACTGGGACCTCATCACTTACCTGTGTCTCTTGCTTTTTCCAAGCCCTCGGCACTTTGTACGGTAGCCAGCCTGGGCACAAGGCAAGCAGTTGGAACAAGGGGTCAAAGTTAACCCCCACCCCCACAAACAAACACACTTCAACTATGTTTACCACATATTTTGGCTTTGAGGGGCTTTTTTTGCATTATCTTCTGAATTATAAGATGTTGAATGGCTTGTGCTACAGGGATCTGGGGAAGATGTCTTTCCAGTCATGCTTTGGGTTTAAAAAGAAACAGGTCAATTAAGGGAGTAATGTGACACTTGGTTGGAAGAATGACAGAGACCATTAGTCTTTTTGGAACATTGTTAACTAGTAAGTTGTACCTGGCATGGGGTTTAGCATGTTTTGTACCAGTAAATGCTTTGGGTTATAGTTTTCTTCGGATTTTTTTAGAAATTCATCACTTTTGACAGAGTTGTTGTCTTTTTTGAGTTACTGAATTACATTTAGTCCATTCTAAGGAAAAGGATTGTCTTATTCAACATTGCGTTCCAGCACTCGGCTCAGTGCCTGGAACATAGAGACACTCACAGATATTTACTTACATTATTATGGGATTCTAGGGCACGTAACTGCTTGCTGGAAATGTTTCTGTTTATATCTTTATGCTGGCTACATTGTATTGAAGCTTTAAATGCATCTCGTTACTTTAGGCCATCGTAAGATCTTGTCTAGATCTTCTGTGCAATGAGGAGTCCTCTGTCCTGTGCATTCCGCTGGACTGGAGTTCCTTACTAAGTCTGGATTCTTGGAGCACACAGTCTCTTCTTGGTTATCTTCATAATTACTCAGCACAGTCCTTGGCACACTATTAGTAAGTGGTCAGCATGTTGTGGGTGGCAGAAAATGAATACGTCAGCAGCTTCATGGCTGTGATCACTAGAGCAGCGAGTGGTCAACTCTGCACAGATGTGCTTCCTGTTCTGGGTCAAATTCTAAAGATTCACTTTCCAGTACTGCTGTTGGCCACTGATGAAGGTGTTGTCTGGAAGGGTGTCGACTTAGAGCATTAAACAAATCAACCTGCCGTAGGAGGTCATGTGGCTGCTTGGGGTTGAACTCCCTTCTCTTTCTTGGATGGGGAACAAGTCATGTTCTTTCATGGGGGATACAGTTTGAAAGGTCCCTCACTGCCTCAGTGATTTTGGGTAGCTTGGCCATCCCCAGAATCTTAGCAAGGATCCAGCTGTCGGGCTTTGTATACGAATAAGTTTCTACAACCCCTGGGAGAAATCTTTATAGGCAAGGCCAGAACAAGTCATGTTTGTAGTAGAAACTGTCAAAATGCTGTGAATAGGATGGTAAAGAAAGCCGTTGACACGCCCCATACGCCCAAGTCTACCTCCCTTGTGCCACAGAGCACACTTCTCAAAGACTGAGAAATCTAAGATGACACATTTTCTAGTTTTTACAGTAGCAGGAATTATTTTAGGTAATGTACTCATATTTGTTACAATCCTATTTTAGATTGAGAGGGTAGGTGTCAGTAGGGAAGTAGGGCAGGGATCAGGGGCAGAGCTTAGTATTAAGAAAAAGAGGGAAAGAAAGAGAGGGAAGAAGAAAAAGAGTCTGTGTGTGAGGGGGTGGAGAGAGGTCACTTTATACTAAATGTTAAATGGAGGCCACAGGAATTGGGATACAAAATTTAATTATGTCCTTACTTCATATGTTTTTGTTACTAAATCTTGTTAATATGAGGGGTGCCTGGGTGGTTCAGTTGGTTAAGCAGCTACCCTTGGCTCAGGTCATGATCTCAGGGTTCTGGGATCAAGCCCCGCATTGGGCTCCCGGCTCAGCAGGGAGTCTGCTTCGCCCTCTGCCTCTGCCTGCCGATCCCCCTGCTTGTGCTCTCTCTCTCAAATAAATAAATAAAATCTTTATAAATCTTGTCAATATGAAGAAGGGCACAAACAAACCAAATATTCACATTTTAGTTAGCTAAACAAAAAATTGGCAGAAGTTTATTTATCATTGTATCCCCAGTGCCTAGGACAGTGCCTCAAACCCAGTAGTCCCTGAACAAATATTTGTGAGTAAAAAAATGAATTGAACAGTATCCAACATTTCCAGAAGAATTAAAAACCAAGTCCTTACAAACTCTTCCATAAAATAGAATAGAAGGGAACATTTCCTAACTCATTTGGTGAGGCCAGTATCATCCTGATGCCAAAAAACAGACATCCGAAGAAAACTCTAGACC
Source organism: Ursus arctos (assembly GCF_023065955.2). Classification (NCBI taxonomy): domain Eukaryota; kingdom Metazoa; phylum Chordata; class Mammalia; order Carnivora; family Ursidae; genus Ursus; species Ursus arctos. The sequence continues at coordinate 2,421,518 of NW_026622874.1, read as the reverse complement.
AATATCTCCCATTAATATAGATGCAAGAATCCTCAACAAAATACTAGTGAACCAAATCCAGCAACACATACAAGGATGATATACCATAAAGAAGTGGTATTTATCTTGGGAATACAAGGTTGGTTTAAAATTTGAAACTAGAGTAATATACTGTATCGGTAAAATAAAAAATAAAATGCACATGATTATCTTGATAGAGAAAGCATTACTCTTTCATGGTAAAAGCACTCAACGAACAAGGAATAAGGGAACTTCCTCAACCTAATAAAAGGCATCTATAAAAAACCTACATCATATTTAATGATGAAAGACTAGATGAGTTTCCCCTAGGGAAAAATGTCAAGGATAACTGTTATCACCATTTCTGTTTAAAAAATTAAAACTCTTTTTATTCACAGACAATCTGATCTTGTATGCAGAAAATTTAAAGGACTCCACTAAAAAACTATTAGAACTAACAAATGAGTTCAGCAATGTTTCAGAATATAAGATCAACATGTAAATATCAATTGTATTCTTATATATTTGCAATGAACAATCTGAAAATGAAATAAAATGAAAACAATTATATTTACAATAGAATAAAACACTTAGGAATAAATTAAACAAAAAGTGCAAGGCTTATGTTCTGGAAACTGCAAAACATTGTTGAAAGAAATGAAAGATGATCATAAATGGAAAGATAGTCCATTTTCATGGATTGGAATATTATTAAGATGGCAAATTGACCTACAGATTCAATGCAATTCCTATCAGTATCCCAGCTGGTTTCTTGGTAGAAACAGACAAGCTGATTCTAGCCTCCATATGAAGTTTCAAGGGACCCAGAATAGCTAAAATCATCTTGAAATGAACAAAGCAGGAGAATTCACACTTTTTAATTTCAAAACTTACTCCAAACTGATGGTAACCAAGGGTGTGTGGTGTAATTATGGGCATATGGACTGATGAAATAGAACTGAGCATCCAGAAGTAAACCCATGTGTCCACGGTCAATCAATTTTCAACAAGGGTGTCAAGACCATTTAATGAGGAAAGAGTAGTCTTCAACACATGGTGCTGGGACAATTGGCTATCCACATACCAAAAACTGAAGTTGGACCCCTGCCTCACACCATATATAACATTAATTCAAAATGAATCTACCTAAATGTAAGAGCGAATCCTATAAAACTCTTAGGAAAAAACAGAGGTAAATCTTCACAATCTTGGATTTGGCAATAGTTGCTTAGATAGATCAGAAGCACAAGCAACCAAGTTAAAAATAGACAAATTGAGCTTCCTCAGAATTAAAAACTTCTGTGCTCCAAAGAATGATATCAAGAAACTGAAAAAAAAATCCATAAAATGGGAAAAAATTTTACAAAGTCTAAGTATCTATAAATATAATATCTAAAGATCTACATATATATTTCTCCAAAGAAGACATACAGATATCCAATAGCACATGGAAAGATGCTTGACACCATTGGTTACCCTGGAGGTACAAATCAAAACCACACTGAGACCGCACTTCATGCTAACAAGGGTGGTTATAATCAAAAAGTCAGGTAAAAAAGGTGTTGGTGAGGACGTGGAGAGACTGGAGCTCTCAGACACTGCTGGTAGGAATGTGAAATGCTGCAGCCACTTTGGAAAACATTATGACCAGTGCTCAAAAAGTTAAACCTAGAGTAGCCATATGACCTTGCAATTCTAGTTCTAGGTAGATACCCACGAGAGATGAGACATATATCTACATAAAAACACTTTTCATGGGTGTTCATAGCACCATTACCCACAATAGCCAAAATAACCAAGAGTGAGAACAACCTGAATGTCCATCAGTTGACAAATGAATAGACAAAATGTGGTATATTCATACAATGGAATATTATTTGGCCAAGAAAGTTTCACAGTTACTGATGCTACAATGTGAAACATTACACTAAGTGAAAGATGTCAGTCACAAGAACCACAAATGATGATTCTATTTACATGCAACGTCGAGAACAGGTAAGTCTATAAGAGACAGAAAGTAGATAGTCGCTGCCTGTGGGTTGGCACAATGTGGGGGTGGGGGTGGGTTTGGAGTAATAGCTAATGGGTACAGGTTTCTTTCTGGAGTGATAAAAATACTCTAAAGTTGATTGTGGTGATGTTTGTGCAGCTCTGTGAATACACTAAGCACCATTTCACTGCGCCTTCTAAATGGGTGACGTATACGGCAAGTGAGTCGTATCCCTATAAAGCTGTCATCAAAAAAAGACAATGAGTTAGTAAGCTGAGAGCTTTGAGATTTGATTAGAGACTATTATATAAAGAAATAAGTATATAAGTATAACCCAGGTTCTAAAATTAATCAGCAAAACCTCTGGAAATCACAGAAGGTTTCTCCTTCATTAAAAAAAAAATCAATCTTTGGGGCTCCTGGGGGGCTCAGTCTGTTAAGCGTCTGCCTTCGGCTCAGGTCATGATCCCAGGATCCTGGGATTGAGTCCTGCATTGGGGCTCCCTGCTCAGTGGGGAGTCTGCTTCTCCCTCTGCCCCTCCCCCTGTTCATGCTCTCTCTCTCTCTCTCTCAAATAAATAAATAAATAAAATCTTAAAAAAAATCAATCTTTGAGAGTTGGTTTAGGTTTCCTGCCCAACATTCAGACAATAGAAATAAATTTTGAGACGAAGCCTCTTATTCACCAACGTGGAGATAAATAAAACAACATGGTGCATTTGAAGACATTTCCAACGGGCACCACAGACTTGGACAAAAGTGTGACAGCCCCTAACTGCTAAGTTGAGCTCCCTGGTGGCCCAGGCTCAGCACAGGTGGCATTCTCAGGAGCACCTGGCTGATCGCAAACAACAGTATTTGAAAAGCAATTTCAGTGTTAAGAATAATTCCAAACCATTCTTTTTTTTTTTTTTAAGATTTTATCTATTTATTTGAGAGAGAGAGAGAGAGAAAGAGAGAGCACGAGTGAGCAGGGGGAGGGGCAGAGGGAGAAGGAGAAGCAGACTCCCTGTTGAGCACAGAGCCAGATGCAGGACTTGATCTCAGGACCCCGAGATCATGACCTAAGCTGAAGGCAGATGTTCAACCCACTGAGCCACCCAGATGCCCCTCCAAACCATTCTTAATGCTGAGCAAGCTTATTAAAATCTCTCTGGCACTTGCCTGTAGTTTCTCAGCAACTCCTGACCTGGCAGCTACCCTAAGAACCTTTCCCTCCCTTGTCTGAGTTCACCCCTCCTCTCCCCCAAGCTCTTTCCAGTTCTGCCCCAAAGACTCTTTTCTCCCACTCCGGTCCCATCCTCTGCCTGTAGTCTATATTCCCTGGCCGATGATTACCCATCATTTCCAGGGTAAGCCAATCCAGCACATTCTGATGACTTTGAAACCCCCTCTCACCTATTACCCGGTTGCTCTGCAAGAAAGATCACCAAGGCAGAGTGCGCTCGACCAGGCAAAAGTGGGGAAGAAGCCACAGTTATTTTTCTGGTCACATTGCCCAAGACATCTAAAAATTAGAGGTGACAGGTTGAGTTGTGGCAAGAGAAAGTGGGTCCCGCTCTGTACTTTCTGGAACCTTCTTATCAGGACATCCAGAACATCAGCTGGAACCAGGGGAAGGGGGTTTAGTTTTCTGTGTGCACAGTGACTGTCAATCCAGCTTGAAGGAGAATGGTTTTACATTTTAGGGGGCTTGACTCCTGACATCCACATTCTCATCTTAAGGATATAAAAGAATCCACGATGATCCAGTCTTTTAAAACAGAGGCCCCGAGGGCGACGTTTCAAATGCCAGTCTGAAGGCAGGGGTTAAGAACTCACCAATACCAGGAGCATTCAGACCGCTTTTCAAGTTATTTGCCAGTCAATAGCACTTTCTGAGTGACTGTCCTCTGTGTATCCACACCACCTTAGCCTTTAGATTGCAAGTTCTGCAAAGAGAACCCTCCCTCGCCCCTCCGCCAAGGGAAGTGAACCTTTCTCTTCAAACGAACTCCTGCTGGGAGTTCCCTGGCATTCCGGATGGCTCTACCCAGGAGTTCAAGGTCTGTGCTCTGATTTCACAGAAACAGGGGGCTGACTTCTCCCTGGCTCCCCTCCATGTTCTCCCGTAAAGCATAAGAACATTCCAGAGCTGAAATCCACGCCCGCACAGCCTTGGCTGACTTTAGAAGTGCGCTCGATTGAAGATGATTTTCTGAGCTGCCGTCTCCCTGCTTAGGCTGAAATCTGTCCATCTTGGCATCTTTCTCTGAGAAGGGTCACAATAGGAATCCTGCAGAGATCTCTGGGTCTCACTGAAACGTGAGTTCTCTGATGGGGAGATGCCGGGTAAGGCGCAGGCAGCGAATGAGTCCAAAGGCCATTGGTATTTACACGCATGGAGGGAGTCACTCTTTAGAGGGGCAAGGAACCAAGCTCTTTTGTTCAAACTCTTTCTTCCTTCATTTTCCTCTACCAGCCCGCCTTTTGATTAGTTTTCAGCTTGGCACTAGTTAGATACTGGTTAAGGGAGAGTGAAAGAAGAGCAAGTCCCCCGTGGTCATCCTCCGGTGCAACAGTGCTGCGGCGGGGGGTGTGATTTGAAGCAGGTGCTGCGGTTTTGCAAAAAGCATCCGCGACTCCTACGCTTTCTGTGTGCGGATAAAGAAAAGAGGTTAAGAAGCCGTGAGCGGAGAAGTCGGACTTCAGCGTGGAGCTTGATTGGACAAGCGTCTAACGAATGAAAGACATGGAGCCTTGGGTCGGTACAAGCAGACGCCCTAGGAAATGTTGTCAGGTCATTTATTTACTTTTTTTATAGGACAAATATACCTTTTATTTTTTTAATTTATTATTTTTTATTACGTTATGCCAGTCACCGTGCGGCACACCGTTAGTTTTTGATGTAGTGCTCCGTGGGTCATTGCTTGTTCTTCTCGAAAGGATCTCCGCAGTTTCTCTGCGAAATGTGAAGATGCTGAAAGAGGAGCGTTCTTAAAGTGTAAACATCACAAGCACGTTGACTCTGGCCACTGAACTGGGAATGCTGTGAATTAGGGTCTGGGAGAGGTTGCACTCGGATCCCTTTTGCATCGATGCAATGCCAGGAACACGCTAATTGCGAAGTGACTGGCAATATTAGGTGTTGGCCAGGCCAGGGGTACCCCTTCTAATTAGTGTGCATTGGGAGATGGGGAAAGGGAGGAGGAGGGAAATGATTGATGGTCTTGCAAATGTGTGGCTGTTTATTGTGGTTCAAATGTGTGTGGAGTCGCCCCTGGGGAGCCTGAAACCACTGAGCAAAACCTCACCGTTATCATGAGCACCCCCCACCCCCCGCCCAGAACGTTTCCATTCCCACAACCACCAGCACTTCCTTCCTGCTCTAAAGCAATTTTTGATAAAACCTACCGTTTCTACAGATGCTGTTTCAATTTTCCAGTCTGTGCCTGGTACATGACCGCTAAGGCTGCTGAATAGCCACTTATTATTGAAAAGAATGAAAAAAAATAGTTGAGTCTGTATATTATTTTGTATAGACTGCCCCAAATTTTATTATCTGCAGTTTTATTATGGTTATTGCCTGGCTTCACCGTCGCAATTGATTATTAATGAAATCATAACATTTATTTGGGATAAATGAATAAGCACAGCCTGGGTCCTCGGGAGCTCCTAGTCTAGCCGGGGAGGCAAAGAAATAGCCAGCCCACCATAAACCACTGGAGTAAATGCTGTGCTGGGCTGGGGACGAAGGTCTATTAAAGGTAAAAAGCACAAAGGAGATGCTTCTCTGCACCTTTTTCTCTAGACTTAAAGGACTGGTGTCCTCTGCAGAAAACAGCCATGCGGAAAGCCTGGGTCGTTAGGAAGAACATTTTCAACAGCATGGAAAGTAATGCTAGAACACTAGCTTCGTCACAAAGGGCTACGTTGGGTGTTATACGCAACTGATAATTTATTGAATGCTACATCTGAAACTAAGGATGCATTCTAAGTTGACTAATTGAATTTGAATAAAACAAAACAAACAAAAAACAAAGGGCTACCTCAAGAGCTCAGATTTCAGACCCTGGAGGATTACTGAAGTCACCAGTTATTTAGATACATGTTGGTATATTAGTCACGTGCAAGCAGTTCTCACCCTACTCCAGAATTTTCCATCCTCCCCAGCCCAACAACAGTGAGCTAAGTTAAATATTAGGAGCAAAATCTAGCACTGCATGGGTGATGGATCGTATCCTGCAAACAGAAGAGTTCCGATCTTGCAGTTGGAGGGGATGTTTTATTTCTTCCCCGGTAGCACTGTAACTAAACGGCACCGCTTTGATCAGTGGTCACGCAAGCTGAGGAGATGGAGTTCCATAAACAGACGCCGGACGAAAGGGACTGATGTGTGGCACATAGGTTGGAAAGCACGATGGTGGAGAGTTGCCCTGTCAGTCAGAGGCTTCTCCTGAGGTACTCTTACCCGTCGATTATGGAAGGGAGACCATTCAGGGGCAGTTTTGGGAAGGGCAGTGGGGGCGCACTGTCCAAGGTCACATCTGGTCCAGAGTAGCATGAAGGCAGTATTTTCAGCCATTCTAAATCTGTCATGCTCTGAAACTTTCCTTCCATCCCTGCAGAAGGCTCCATCTGAAACTCAGAGGTACCAAACTCGCTTACTAGATGTTCCTCTCTAGTGCTGTGGGCTATGCCACGCATGCGCAGGGGAGCCAAGACATCAGGCTCTAGGGCAGGTTCTCAAGAGTCTACCATGGGGACAGTGCCCAGGCAGAGGCTGGGAGCCTGGAAGAAGAGCGGTCTCAGACTGATTCCAAGCAGAGGCCTGGAACGAATTCTGTAAGCAGTGGCTTCCCCACCGGGTAGAAGCATCCTGTCAGTGGGTAGGGTTGGGGGACCCTAAAGGGACAGTCTCCACTCACTTTCAAGTACATCTGAACAGGGTCTGACCTTGTTAAGATCAGAGAATTGATTTATCTGCTCCTTTAGCAAATACTTATTGAACAATGTCAGGCAATGTGATGGTTAATTTTATGTGTCAGCTTGACCAGGCCGTGGGTGGGTTGAACTTTGTTTCTGAGTGTGTCTGTAAGGGTGCTTCTGGACGAGACTAACACTTGGGTAGGTAGACTGAGTGAAGCAGATCGCCCTCCTCAACGTGGCTTTGTCCCCTGAAGTTCTGAATAGAAAGAAAGGCAGAGAGTATTCTCTTTGTCTGGTTGTCTCCAAGATGGGACATTCGTCTTCTCTTGCTTTTGGACTCGGACTTGGAGTAGAGTTTACCCCATCAGCTCTCCTTCTTCCCGGGTCTTTGGGTTTGGACTGGAACTATACCACTGTCTCTCCTGGGTCAGGACTTCTCAGCCTCCATAATGGTGTGAGCTGATTCCTTATAATAAATACCTCCTATTGGTTCCATTTCTCTACAACCTTGTTCTGGGTGCTGAGATAAAGTGGTAAACAAGAAAATAAGGCCCCAGTCTCAGAGATCTTACATTCTTGTTGAGTAAGACTGATAAAGCACAAAGCAAACAATCGAGTGCACATGAAAGATATCAAATAATGATCAAGGCTGGGATCCCTACAGAAGAATTCAAACAAGGTGGTGTGATGGTAAATGGCTCTTTTAGATTGGGGGTCAGGGAAGGTCATTCTCAGGAGGTGACAGAAGACCTGGGAGAACTGCCTTTCCAACAGAGAGAATAGTAAGTGCAAAGGCCCTGAGGTGGAAGCAAGCATGCTGTATAACCAGAAGGACAACATGACTGGGACCTGGTAGATAAGAGGTAAGGGGGTAGAAGATGAGGCCAAAGATTTATCAGAGCTCAGGTAATAAAGGATTCTGTAATCTGTAGGCCAGAGAAAGAGTTTGAGTCTATACAGTGGCCCCCTTTATCTGTGGTTTTGTTTTTCCTGGTTTCCGTGACCGGGGGTCATCCACAGTCTGGAAGTGATGATCCTCCTGCTGACATCTCATCAGAAGGACAATAGTAACCTAACACTATATCTGAACACCTGAGTCCTTCACCTCATTGCCTAGGTATTTGATCATCTTGCATCATCAGAAGATGAAGGGTGAGTCCAGCCCAGTAAGACATTTTGAGAGAGAGAGAGAGGCCACAGTTACATAACTTTTATTACCGTATATTGTGATCATTGTTCTATCTTGTTATTACTTGTTGTCAGTCTCTTCCTGTGCCTCATTTATAAATTATGTTATGCACGTACAAGAAAAAAGACATAGTACATATAATACTGTCTGCAGTTTGTCCACGGGGCGTCTTAGAACATACCCCTCCCGTGACCTGCTTCTCAGGGGGACTTGTTGACATCTGGACACTGTTGTGCAGCAAAGTGCTCACATCACAAGACTTGTAGCATCCCTGGCCCTCACCCATTCCATGCCACTGAGCCAGCCCTCACCCCCCAACACTGACAAACCACATTTCAAATTCCCTTGTAAGAGCTGTGACCGAGCCACATTGAAAGTCACTTGTTTACTGAGTCATCATAATGGAAATCCTAATTATTAATCAAATCAGAATTGGGAGGTTGGGAAGAGAGTGTGACCAGGAGTTCATGGACAACAGGGCGGGGGGGGGGGGGGTACCTACAAGAGCCACAGCCTCATTCTGCACCTTGGGAGATCAAGTTAATGCCTAACTCTCACCAGTCTCTTTAGAGATATGCAGGTAAATACAACAGATTCAAAGAGTTGCAGGTGGCTTCTTCCAGAGAGGTGGAAATGGAAGGTAAAGAGATGCTTGGGGAATGCCATTTTTTGGTAAGAAGACTTGCAGATTTGTTTGTTGTTGTTTTTAAGTATGTGCAAGTGTAACTGTGATTAAACAGAAAATGACATTGGGGGTAGCCGTGGAAGCATGGAGACTGGTTAGGAATAAATTTGGAATATCTCTGTCCATCTGTCTTGCCATCCACCCACGTACCCATTTTACAGATGGTGGAAATGAGCTGCGGAGGCTTAGAGTGTTTAGTATGCAGCCCGAGGCCACAGAGGCAGCAGGTGGAGGAGCCGAAAACAGTCCAGTTCTATCTCACCCCCATCACCCTCTTCTGCTGCCTCTAGAAGAGCAAGTGGCGGGAAAGAGAGAAGGAGTGGCAAGGGACATCGGGGGCTGAGGTGTCCTCTGGGGATGTGGCTGCAGGTCACAGTGTCCCCAGGGAACACTGTGGCAGTATGAAGTAAAAGGCTCTCTGCTCCTCAACGGCTGCCGGTGGAGGGCAGAAGGCAGGAGCTACTTGCAGAGCCACGAAGAGAAGGTGGGACCGGGGCTGTGGCTTCCAATGCTGCCTTCTCAGATTAGCTCATCTCACACAGCAGACCCGTACGCAGTCCCCGGAGCCTGCGGCTAGGGCTTCCTTGTGGCTGGCTTCAGCCGGATGCCATCCTTGCATCTGGTTTGCCTTCTTTGTCCTTCCCAGAGGACTAGATGCGAGGGAGGTAGCAATACAGTTATCTTTGTATTTTAGAGTGATTACCCGGGACTGTGGCAAGCAGCCAATCTTGTGTTTGGGGCATGGTTCTGGGTGTTGCTGGACGTGGGCTATAAAAAATGCTCTTTTTTAATAATTTTATTTATTTGTTTGAGATAGAGGAAGAGTGAGAGAGAACACAGGGGAGGGGCAGAGGGAGAGGGAGAAGCAGGCTCCCACAGAGCACGGAGCTTGTCCTGGGATCATGACCTGAGCCAAAGGAAGTTGCTTCGCCGACTGAGCCACCCAGGCACCCCTTATAAAAAATGCTCTTTCACGGAAATGGAGGTCAAGCTCCTGGGCTTTGGGGTGATTTTAATTTTTATTTTTTTTGACAGAGCTCAAAAGAGATAGGAAATGGAGAGCTGGGTTTAGGGAAGCTTGGGTTAGCCATCGAGGAACACCGTGCAAGTGAGGAGGACAGCTTGCATCCTGAGATCTGCAGGCACGCGGAAGGATGGGACAGGCGCATCTGCAGTCCGCCTGCGCCCACCAGACGGAAGGTGGGCGTGACGAGAGGAGCACAATCATGCAATCCATCTGAAGACCCTGGAGCCCAGAGACGCTTCCCGAAGCAGGGGAGCTGGAGGCTGGTGGGGCTGGGAAAGCGATTCTTGGACCAAACTGGCACCAGGGGAAATTACCAGAGAAAATGTGATAAATCCCATTGATTGCACTAGGGGAATGCAGATCCTGTCTTTCTTCAGGTTTTCTTTTCCTTTCTTTTTCTATCTTTTCTTTTTTTTTCCTTTCCTTTCTTTTTCTCCCTTTTCTTTTCTTTTCCTTTCTTTCCTTTCCTTTTCTCTCTTTTCTTTTTTGTGGTAAGCACACTTAACAATTACGTTAGCAAATTCCAAGTGCACAATACGGTACTGTCACCGAGAGTCACCATGCTGTGCATTCAATCCCTGCGACTTATTTATATATGTATTTCTTGCGTGCCAACTGCAAGGCAATGTCCTTGGGCGTTGGGGTCGGTGGGGGAAAGCCCAAGATGTATGAAACACCTCTGCACTTGAGAACCTCGGTTAGCAGAGGAGACTGGACAGGCCTACCCAGCTCCATGCGAAGCAGCATCCATAGTGTGTGGTTAGAGGTCAGGTGCCATAGGGGGTCAGGAAGAGGGGGTGCTAAAGCCCGAGGGACAGGGAAAGGCTTGGCATGGAAAGAGGCGGCATCTGAGCCTGGCTTTGAAGGCTGAGGGAGGTTTGGAAGAGGTTTGGGGGATTTTTGTGAGCATAAGCTAAGAAAAGCTCCAAGGTGTAAAACCTAGAACAGTAGCTATGTGGAGGGGTGGGTTAATGGCATGGACTCCAGAATCAGCCAGCTGGTTCCATGTCTGCCTCTACTACTCTGGCTCTGTGACTTCAAGCAAATTACTTAACCTGTCTCAGCTGAAGGACCCTCATTTATATGGAAACTCTCAGCCCTGCCCACAGGGTCTTGTGGGTTCTGCCCTTTGTGACCAGATAGGACGTCATCTTGGCTTTGACAGATGGTGGGTACTCTAGCACCTAGACTATGGCCCTTCTATCCCCATCAAGTCTCAGGGCTGGCCATGGGCAGTGTTGAGGACCTCTTCTCTCCCCGGCTCTGCCTCTCATCTCCTCTCCCATTCACTCCACTCTGTCCACTTCAGGGTCCCAGCTCCCTCTAGTGCGTGCCTCCAGTCTCTGAGAGCATGTTTCTGGCCTCAGGGTACCCTAGATGTGGGCGGCCTTAGGGCTTTCACATTCTGTAAATTGTATTATCTGTAAAACAAGCCAACTTTTTTCTCACTGATGTTGGGCTGTTTATACTAAGTCAAACCTTCTTTGCACCCAGTGGAGGAAGGGGAGGAAGGAGGGAGGATGAAAGCGACCAGAACTGCATTCTTCCACAGGGCAAGGAGAACCAGTGAAAGTACTTGCCTCACAGGCAACTCCCCGAATTCAAACGGCGATAACGCCAGCAAAGTCCGCAGCATGGTGCCAACCACAGAACAGTGTTTCAACCACCATTGTTAGTAGGAGTATTGTAGCTGCCTCCTGAGGACCAGAGGGCCTTGGAGAGTTGAGACGCCTCAGTGATAAATTCTTCTAGAATCTCTCTCATAACTGCGCTAGGCTCTTAGCTGCTCTAGTTACGCCATTTCTAACAATCTTGATGGTAAATATTGCATCCATCAAGATTTTAGTTTTTTTCATTTGCAAACAACTGCTTACTGGGCAATTGTAGCAAAAAGAGAAGTTGCGTGGACATTCCCCATGGATTCCAGACTGTTGGACCAGTTTGAAGACGTGGAAGAGGTCAGAGCTGGGCAACCCCAGGAGTCTGGGAGGCAGTGCTTCTTGCATCTTCTACGCACAGACCCATTGCTGGGTCTGTTTCCTTATCTGTTAAATGGAGATGACAGTGGTAATAGTACATGTACATAGATCGGTTCTGAAAATGTACAGTAATAGAGCTTAGAAAGGTGTCTGGCACCCAGTAAACCCTATCTGTGTTTGCTTTATTATTATTTTTTATTATTATTATTGCTATTGTTTTTGTTGGTACCAGAGACTCCATGAGTCTGTGTCTTTATGCAAACATAAACTTCCAGAAAAGAGAATGGCGTTGCCTTCTATGGAGCCAAGTGTCACCTTGGGATGAGTCAGTAGAGGCACAGGTAGGAAGACGGCTTGCTATCGACATGGCTCTCAGGGACTCCTAGCGTGTGTATGCAGAGAAGCCAGCTCTCCCAGGAGCTGTTACTGAGTCACTATTCCCACTGTACAGAGGGGGCAACAAAATTCAGATAGGTCACGTCACATGCCCAAGCGCACGTTGTCACCAGTGAGATGTAGAACTTAGATTAAAATGTAAATTTCTGGGGCACCTGGGTGGCTCAGTGGGTTAAGTGTCTGACTTGATTTCAGCTCAGGTAGTGATGTCAGCGTCATGAGCTCGAGCCCTGCGTGGAGCCCCACATCAGGCTCTGCACTGAGCGTGGAGTCTGCTTAAGAGTCTCTCTCTCTCCCTCTACCCTTCCAGCTTGTGCTCTCTCTCTCTTGCTAAATAAAATAAAATAAAATAAAATAAAATAAAATAAAATAAAATGTAAATTTCTGTGCCTTTTAAAGCCTACAATCTCTCCATGTACCATCTACTATGTTACCTTACCCTTCCATCCCCACCCCTGTGCCAGTCCGGGCAGGGGTGACCACCTACCTTCGAACCAAACACCATGACGCGGCAGGTTCTCCCCACTGGAAGGAACCATCCGGGAAAAATGACCGCAAGAGCACGATAATATGCTAATACCAACTTCACAGCAAACTGACGAGAGACAACCTGAAGTTCACCCTTCCATTTTAAATTAGGTTACACAGGCCATTAAGCCAAGTAATAATAGATTTTTAGATATTTGGACAGAGTGCGCAACAACCAGAACTTATTGTAATGCAAATGAAAAAAACAGCCGTTCAAGGTTAAATACCTTGCTTCCAGCTCAAAACTAACCTTGTCACCAACACTGGCTTTGCAAGAGAGTAGGGAAAAGGCTTTTCAGGCATTTATCTTGACTTGTTTTCACCACATACTTATCTTCTAAATGCTTTCTATTTGTAATGAAAGGACTTTCTTAAAATGACAAAGAAAACCCTTGTCAAGAAATAGATAGAACTTATCTTGGTTTGAAGCTGGTACTGACAGTGGGCCTTCTTATTACAAAAATCATTATCTCACGGAAACCCTGTCCCTTTCTTTTCATTACACCAACATAGCCCATCCAGCCTGGTGGTGTAACATGGAATGGATTTCAGGAGGCTCTGTAGAACGTTCTGCGAGTTCTGCGGGTTCGTGGATTCTTTTCAAACTTCTCACCCTTGCCAATGTAGTTCTTGAACAAGAAATGACAACAGGAATGCATAACACTGCTTATAGGTTTTCCTTCTCTAGGCGCCCTTTGCTTTCCCAGTGGACTGAATGTTCCTCATGGGCTGGGACCTCGTCTGGCTTGCTCATCGTGCTAGTCCCCTTCTGCCTGGAAGAGAGTTGTGTACCCTATCCATCTTTCCCAGGGGAACTGGACTCCAAGAACTTTGGCTCCAATTACCATTGCAATCACTACGTACAAAGGAGTAGCCAGATAGAGCAGATAGGATTATCAATATCTTGGGGGGCGTGTACACTGAGGCAGGAAAAGTTCAAGGTAACCTGTCCCAAAGTTAAAAAAGCCAGGGGCTGGCGCTGGGCTCCTGTCTCTGATCCTGTCCGCGTGAGCCTGAGGTCTGTGTCCCCAGCCGGGACGGCAGGACTTGCAGGTACGGCGCTGTTCCTATCTCCACACCTAAAGGAACGCATGTGAAAAGTTTTGGAGAATTATTATCTTTAGCTGCTATAAAATTCTTGTATGAATGCTCCCATATGAAGATATTTCAAAATTGATAATCAATTAGTAGAGATGGAGTTGATTTTCTATTCTATTTCCCCAAACCAAGCCAAACATTTCCTAAACGCGCAGTGATGACATTGATTATCTTTTCTGTTTTCTTTCCTTTATGACAAGTCAGCAGGCTCCTAATTGGTCTGCAGCTTCGCGGGGATCAACAATTGAGCAACCCCGCGATTCCGGCCATCGTTTTGTCTACTGAACCAAATTCTGAAACTGGCGGCAAATGTGGCCGCGCTCCAAGCACTGTGGCATCATTTAACAGCACATGTCTGCCCTCCCCACCGCCAGTCCAGCCTCCCGAAATCTTCTACTTCCATTAGAGAACCCGTTTCTGATTCTCTTTCCCTCTGGATGTTATTTCCTTCCCCGGTTCCTCCAAGGCTGGATTGTATTTAAGGTTCACTGAAGAAGCAGTTGTGTTCTGGAGGCCGCGTGTGTCGGCCGGCTGGGGCCAACCCGCACATTTTCAGGGATTTTGCAAGCCGATCATTCACCACGGCCATTATTAAAACTTCACATTACTTAAGCCTAGGAGCACCTGGGTGGCTCAGTCGGTGAAGCGTCTCCCTTCAGCTGAGGTCATGATCTAAGGGTCCGGGGGTTGAGGCCACCCCCCCCCCCAGCCTACTTAGCAGGGACTCTCTCTTTCCCTCTCTCTCTGCCCCTCCCCCAGCTTATGCTCCTTCTCTCTCTCTCAAATAGATAAATAAAATATTCTTTAAAAAGTACTCAAGCTTACAATTAAGTAACACTTTAAAAACAGCGAATAAATATGTAAAATGTATTATTCTAATTATTTTACTACATGCTGCTCTTCTGGATGCTCTTGGGGTTACTGGTGCCTTGGTGTCATTACGACATCATCGTACGTAACTGCCCATTTCTTCCCCACTCTGTGTCTGCGATGTCACGTCGGTAGTAGGCTGACATAGGCTTTAGTGGGAGCATTTTCACCACGGAAACTGGCTGACTGGGCAAAGCAGGGGTTTCCTTCTGCGGGGCCGGCTGTTCACAGGCGCAGTACAGCGCTGGGGACAGCGTGAGGCTGGAGCCGCAGGAGGACACCGCTGGCTCGGGTCTCGTCGAGGCCCGCGTCACCCCGGGTGAGATGCCCCCGGGCTGCGAGCGTCACCTCCTCCTCTGTGAAGGGGACTGTCGGGAGGTTCAGCCAGGGCATGTCAGACACTTGCCACGGTTCTTAGCTCAGCCCGTGCAGTGGGCTCGAGAGATGCTGGCTGATACAACCCTCCAGCGACTCCAGCCTTCTCGGCTTCCTCTGCCAGCAGGAAGACAACGGGTCTTTCCAGAAACACCTGCTGTCGCTACTGCTTTTGTCCTCTACAGAAGGAGCGACGTTTGTCTCAAGGGTGGGTTTTCCCAGCGGTTAAGAACACACCTTGGTGCGGCCTGAGGGGCCTTGTGGGGGCGGAAAAGCGAAGCCCCCGAGACACAGCCTGTTGGGCAGCGTTAAGCACGAGATGGAACAGATTTCACCTGCACAGTAAAGGGAAAGAAATTTTGCAATTTGATGGCAATCCAGAAAGGAGGAGTGAGAGGCCAGCAGGATTGCAAGAACCCCGTGGGGGTGGGGGTGAGGGTGGAGGCGTGGCCAGCGAGCAGGGTGGGGCCAACGGGGGTGGGGGTGGGGCTGCAGGTGCCAGCGAACCAGCCCAGCACTGGGGAGCAACCCCCCGGGGAGAAACGCTCTGTGATGGGGGAGGATGGGACACCCAGCCTCTGAGGTGAAGCTAGTTCTGGGCTGGGCTTTATTTTCTCCTGCTACCACACACA
Organism: Ursus arctos; assembly: GCF_023065955.2. NCBI lineage: Eukaryota > Metazoa > Chordata > Mammalia > Carnivora > Ursidae > Ursus > Ursus arctos. Next base: position 2,405,841 of record NW_026622874.1, on the reverse strand, counting down.
GAAGTGTGGAACATCGTGTTGGGGTGATCTGGGGAGTCAAATGAACCATTTATGGGGATCTTAGCAAAGTCGATGAAAGGAAAAGTTGTAGTCAAGATGGCATGTGCACCTCCCAGCCTTGGAGCTCCCCGGGTTTCCCACAGCACGTGAGATCGAAGACATTTGGGGGGCGGACTGTGGCTACAAGCAGCAGTCTGTCCCAGCTGCACACAGATGCTGCTTCCCCACCGGCACCTCTGAAGTCAGTCACTCCCCCCCACAAACACGCTTCTCTGCGCCGGCCACTTCATTACCAGCCATTTCCATCCGAGATGTTTGAAGTAAACAACTGCTAGAAACAGCGACCTGCCCGTCCACGTCCCCCAAACCCAAAACGCAGGCGAAAGGGGTTGCTACTCATTTACATGTTCCCTTTCCTGGAAAGGATTCTTGAGGGTTTATACAGCATTCCTCCCCAAGCTACCGTCCGTGACTCAGAGAACAGTTTTGTAAGCCATCAGGATCTATGCGTGGTCTTCTAAACGATAATCGTTTGGCTACTGAAGATGTTCTCGTGCTTCTGAACAACCCAACGCGTCATACTTAGTACATTTAACTTTTACTGGCTTCTGCCCGTGCGGTGTGATGAGAGCTATGGGAGCTGGCGGCTTGCACGACTGGTGAGATGACACTTCTGTTGCTTCTGCCGAATCTATGATATGTGGGTGCTTGTGCTCTCAGCAAGGAAGATGATTCATCCTCATGACCCAGGGACCGTCCGGTGTCTGTGTCACATGAGGTGCCCAGGAGATGCTTCTTGGAGCAGCAGGCTGATGGAAGGAAGGGTCAGCTGAGCGGGGTAGGGGGTGTCGGTAGCCGGAGGCCTTGAAGGAACAGGGTCCAACAAACTATGGGTGTACTGTTCTGGTTAAAACTTCATCTTGAAAAAATGAGGTCTTTGAATTGAGAGGAGAGGGGAACGCGTCTACAACAAAATGGCTCTTCTGTGCCGATGAAAGTGACTGAAAGCAACTTAAAAACTCATTAAACGTAAGAGCTCTTCTGTGGATGTGCCGGACGGATGTGACCTTATTTTATGCTGGAATAGAAGAATGCGAGAGGGCGGGAAGGGATACCGGGCATCAGATCCATTATCCGGACACGTGTGTCACTCAAGTGGCACCAATACTCGGGACCAACTGCCCTCACATAATTACCTCACTGAAAGATGTGTCTTTCCAAACGACCCGGACAGGAGACCCAGAAATCTAGTCTGGGCCAACGCGTTTGCCACAAAATAGCCAAGCTATCAATCTCTCGGGTCTTTGGAGTTATTCTTACTTTTTATTGCCTTTTTAAGTGCTAGGGTGAAAGGGTGGGTCAGAAACGAGAACTTAGTGCCGCGAATTTTGGAAGAGAGCTTTGACCTGGCCTCCTGAAAGACCAGAATAACCTCTCTGGCAGGCCCAGAGTGATGACCGCAATCTGCCAGGGTGTGCGGGAGGGAGGGAAGCCGTCTGCGATCCGGGGGCAGGAAAACCAAGTGAGGAGGGCTGACTGTTTCTCCTCTTCTTCGGAGAAATTAAATTAGTTGTCTCGGACTTGGAGAAAGAGAGACTGAGGGTCTTGAAACACAGCTGGTATCTCTGGTTTCGTGGGGGAGGAAGGAGTGGAGAGAGAGATTGCCAGAAAGTGAGGCGAGGACAGAGAAGGGAAGGGAAGGGAGCTGCATTTCTGGGTTTCCCCAGGGGACCAGGGAGGGAACTCTGCAGGCAGAGACAGGCAGGTGTTAGGACTCGTGTGGTCCTGGCACTGTCCCCCAAGATGGGCATCTTCATAAGGTGGGTTTATAGAGCCCTTATCCAGAGCTCCAGTCCTCCCCTGGGGGTCTTGGAGTGCATCCCCCACAGAGAAGGGAGGAACCACCATACTGTCGAGAGCAGTGGCTTAACACACCCTTCCAGGCTTTTCTCAGAGTTCATCCATGCAGAGCAGGACATTTCCTTAAGACTCCAATTCCTGAGACAGCACAAGACATTAAGAAAGGAGCTTTGCCCAGGGCTCTTGCTTTAAGTGTTAATGCGTCACCGAAGTTTGGTTTGAATGAATTTCCAGTCCTCTCTTGCCATCTCACTGGGCCCCAGGGAGGGATCACAGGTGACTGCAAGGACAGTAGGGGTGTGCAAGTTGAACTGTACTTCCCAACTTGGCTCTGTGCCTGGGGGCTTCGCACCCCGGGTGTGTGAGCAGTGGCCAGGCTGAGAGGTGCGGGTGGTGTTGGCAGATTTCCTCTGTCCTCCGAGGCTGTGTTAATATCCACCCACAATTTCAACCGGAAGCATATGGATTGGTTCACTCAGCTATTTATTCCTGGTGTCCGCTAGCTTGGAAAGGAGAAAGCAGGAAATATGAAGCAAACTACATGTTGGACTCATTTTCAGATTCTTACAGTTACCTCTGCACATTGCAAGAGAAACAGACAACAAAGGTTTTCAGAGACTCTTTTCTCTTAGCTTTCCTCTGATCTGCAGTCTTCCTTTGTTTTGCAATTGGTTTTTGTGTTTCTTTCCACTGGCTCCTTCCCTGGACCCTCAGCAGTTAGAAGCAGCAGGTGTAATGGTCTAGGCCACACAGAGGATCCCACACCTGAGGCTGGGTATTGGGGACCTGAGATTGAATCTTACGCTACCACGAGCTAGTGGTATACTAAGATGTAGGATACTTTTGGCAAGTCCTTTGTCTCTTCAAAGACTTAGTGTTGTCATCTGTAAAATGGGGAAAATGGCCATCATGTCACACATAACAGGGTAATGTGCAAGTTAAAAGAGAGAACACGGTGCAGAAAACAGGCACCAAAGGAAATGTTGGTGGCATAAATAAATCTGTGGATGAGTGAGCTTTGAGCTTGGCTTAAGGACAGAATTAAGACAAGTCATTGTGAATTTTTTTCTGATCGCTGGCTTGTTTCTTTACACACTTGAATTTTGGATGTAAAGAGATCAGCCATCTGAGTTCTTAATTGAAATGCTTACTTTTCTGCCTCTCTAAGAAATTTCTGCACATATAGTAGGTGAATGGTGTTTTGGTGTCTTCCAGTTTCTGTGTGGTGAACCGAACACACTACCCTTCCTGATAAAGACATATTTTTCAAGCAATGCAAACTGAGACCACGTTCCATGGTTATGTATTTCTAGCACAATACTTTATACTATAAAAAGTAGCGTCCAATGTGGTGTTTCAGGGAGTTTACAGAGACTAGAAATGAGTGGTTTATTCCTCAGCTGCATGGAACGCTTTGTACTTTTCAAAGTCCTCTCACAAGATTTCATTTCATTCTAACAATACATCTTGAGATATATACGTTTATTGTCGTATCTCCATTTTATAGATTGTAAAACATACACCTAGTGGTCTTGGGTAAGTTTTGTAGGGGAGACGGGATTAAAATTCTCATACTCCAACTGGAGTATTCTTTTTCGCTAGTTGGTCTCCCAGCTTCCCTTTTTGTCCTCCTACAGCTTAGTCTCTACACAGCAGCAAGAATGACCTTTGAAAGGGTGATTGAGATCATGTCATTCTCTCTCTGAAGACCCACAAACAGCTTCCTATTGCAAACCCTCATTCTAAAGTCCTTGCAATGATTTACAGGCTCCTGGGTGAGCTGCTCTCTGGCTACTTCTCCCTTCTTCCCCTTCCATCCTTTCTCTTGCTCACCATCCCCCAGCTCACTAATCTTTGTTTCCCAAACTTGCCAAAGGCTTTTCTGCCTCAGGGCTTTGGTATGGGCTGTTTCCTTTGCCTGGGATGCTCTTTTCCTATGATGATATCCAGTTTTATGAGTATTATCATGTAAACACAATTGAGAATCAAAGCTGGAATCACCCTGTATTGTTTTCTTCAAAACCTTTGTGACTGTCTGAAATTAACAACTTCAGTTACTTGTTTATTTCACCTCTCCTCCCTAGAATGTAACAGACTTTAATCTATTTTGTTCATCCCTGCATATCCTACAATGCTTAAAATAGCACCTGGCACATCGTAAGTGCTCAATACTTATTTGTTGGAGGAATGGGCCCTCTTTATCACTTAGAAAGCAATGCAAGAATAAGAAACTGGGTTAAGATTTGGGGTGAAGTAATCCAACAGCTGTTGGCACAGTATCTTAAACTTGTATTATTTTAAGGACTTAAGCTGCTACTATAAGCCCAAAAACAGAGTAAATGCAGTTATGTAACATTACTCTCCAAAAGAACAAATTCATAGCAAAATTAGCAGATTTGAATACATGCTCAGTACGAAGCTATGGAGGTTTCTGCCAAAGTCAGTATTTGTAAATTTATATTTATTTAATATTTAATACTGAAACCGAAGTGCAGAAATTTACTGAGATAATAACTTTCACGCTTTGGGGAATATGATAAAATCGAGCTATAAAAACAAGCTTCCCTTTTTATTATGAGTTTCTGCTTCCAATAAATTTCAGCTCTAAGTCAGTAACTAGGTGAAGGAAGGTCAAACCTGGTAGCGTGAATGAGCAAAATTAAGGCTGCAGTCCTGACAGCTAACTACTGATTTTCTCCTCTCCAAGAGAAAGCACAGGGCTGCACGGGGAGCCCCCATTGCACGCAAAAGGTACATTTGTGCTACTAGTAACATAAGTAGGGTTTTGCGGATGACTTTTACCGTCAGGCTCCTGTAAGAGTTTTGTCATCAAAATGCTCACAAAAAAGTCGACCTGGGCTTTGGTTTTTTCCCTACCTACAAAATTTCTACAACTTACCCACCCTTTCCTTAACTCCTAGAACACACGGGCAGCCAGCCGAGCTCTTTTTCAGTTTAAGGAACAAACACAATCTCTATTGCCAAATTGGTATAAAGGATTCCGACAGGGGTTTCTGCTGCCTGAGGTCAGAAGGAATCATTACCTGGGGAGGCGGGGTGCCCTGGTCCCGGGGAAGACTCTGGGCAGGAATCAGGTCCATCCGTACTTGATCCGGAGCAATGCAAGGGGGAGGGGGGAGTGCATTCTACTCTATCCGCGTTCTTTCATTTTCAGTATTGATTTCTTGGAAATGGGTTTCGGTCAGTCCTCTGGAGGCATTAAGCTATTGAGAAGGGACATTAGCAAAGAGCAGTCTTAAGCTGTGTCTACCTGCGTCTCTGCCATTGGTTTCAAAGTGAAACATTCCGTCCACCGTCCTTTATCTGTAGACAGGAAACCACCACCCACTTTACTGACTGCTCCACTCGAGAAGGTAAAATTTTGCCCGTGTGGACCAGGCCATTGAAGACAGTGCCGCTCTCGCCTACATTACAAATCAACCAGGGGGAAAAGAAATCCAGCAATTCGATCGGGTAGCAGGCTTACCTGGAAGAAACTTCACCGGAGTTTTGTTTTAATTGAAAGTAAAACCCCTTTCAGGCTCTGACGCTGCTTCAGGCTTGTCTGGGGGACGGTGTGGTTTGTTTTCTTTGCGACCCACAGTGAGGTCACTTGACCCTCCTCCTTAGGCGGGCAGTGGCCTGCTGTCCCGCTGACAGGCTGGCCTCACTCTGCCACTGTGCCTTTGCCTACTCTGAGCCTCCTCCTGCTGTTCCATGGGTGGAGGGGGGTTGCTCAGGATCCCATTTTCAACACAGGACCACCGGGGTCTTGAAGCTGACCAGCCTGCCCAGCCGAGCTGCGGGGGACGGTGGGTGGTGGGCAGGGGAGGCCCGGATATGCCGAGGTGCTTCCGTGTCGAGCTGATAAAGCTGCTTGAGGTGACTGCTGTCGTCACTTTGAAATTCGCAGTAATTTTATCCGTGAACGTGTGTTTTGTGAGTGAAGGCTGCTGGGGCCATCGAGGATGCACATGGGTG